>NC_142108.1:31522500-31822500 GCF_056152115.1 Neolamprologus brichardi | reverse complement strand
GCTTGCTGGCTCCCCCTCCCTTACTGTTCAGTGGCTCCACCTCCCTAACTGCTCCCTTATTGCTCGGTGGCTCCACCTCCCTTACTTCTCCCTTAAGGGTTTCTGGCTCCCCTCCATTACTGCTCCCTTACTGCTCATTGGCTCCAACTCCCTACCTGCTCCCTTACTGCTCGGTGGCTCCACCTCCCTTACTTCTCCCTTACTGGTTGCTGGCTCCCCCTCCCTTACTGCTCCCTTACTGCTCGCTGGCTCCACCTCCCTTACTGCTCCCTTACTGCTCGCTGGCTCCCCCTCCCTTACTGCTCGCTGGCTCCACCTCCCTTACTGCTCGCTGGCTCCCCCTCCCTTACTGCTCGGTGGCTCCACCTCCCTAACTGCTCCCTTACTGCTTGCTGGCTCCCCTCCCTTACTGCTCGGTGGCTCCACCTCCCTAACTGCTCCCTTACTGCTTGCTGGCTCCCCCTCCCTTACTGCTCGGTGGCTCCACCTCCCTAACTGCTCCCTTACTGCTTGCTGGCTCCCCCTCCCTTACTGCTCGCTGGCTCCCCTCCCTTACTGCATCCTAACTGCTCCCTTACTGCTCGCTGGCTCCCCTTCCCTTACTGCTCCCTTACTGCTCGCTGGCTCCACTTCCCTTACTGCTCCCTTTCTGGTCGCTGGCTCCCCCTACCTTACTGCTCAGTGGCTCCCCCTCCCTTACTGCTCCCTTATTGCTCCCTTACTAGTCGCTGGCTCCCCCTCCCTTACTACTCCCTTACTGCTCGCTGGCTCCACTTCCCTTACTGCTCACTTACTGCTTGCTGGCTCCCCCTCCCTTACTGCTCGGTGGCTCCACCTCCCTTACTTCTCCCTTTCTGCTCCCTGGCTCCCCCTCCCTTACTGCTCGGTGGCTCCCCCTCCCTTACTGCTCCCTTACTGCTCACTTACTGCTCGCTGGCTCCCCCTCCCTTACTGCTCGCTGGCTCCACCTGCCTTACTGCTCGCCTGCTCCCCCACCCTTACTGCTCCCTTACTGCTCGCTGGCTCCACCTCCCTTACTGCTGCCTTACTGGTTGCTGGCTCCCCCTCCTTTACTGCTCCCTTAATGCTCGCTGGCTCCCCCTCCCTTACTGCTCGGTGGCTCCACCTCACCTACTGCTCCCTTACTGCTCGTTGGCTCCCCCTCCCTTACTGCTCGCTGGCTCCCCCTCCCTTACTGCTCGGTGGCTCCACCTCCCTTACTGCTCCCTTACTGCTCGCTGGCTCCCCCTCCCTTACTGCTCGCTGGCTCCCCCTCTCTTACTGCTCCCTTATTGCTCGCTGGCTCCACTTCCCTAACTGCTCCCTTACTGCTTGCTGGCTCCCCCTCCCTTACTGCTCGGTGGCTCAAACTCCCTAACTGCTCCCTTACTGCTCGCTGGCTCCTCCTCCCTTACTGCTCCCTTACTGCTCGCTGGCTCCCCCTCCCTTACTGCTCGCTGGCTCCACCTCCCTAACTGCTCCCTTACTGCTTGCTGGCTCCCCTTCCCTTACAGCTCGGTGGCTCCACCTCCCTAACTGCTCGTTGACTCCCCCTCCCTTACTGCTCGCTGGCTCCACCTCCCTAACTGCTCCCTTACTGCTCGCTGGCTCCCCCTCCCATACTGCTGCCTTACTGCTTGCTGGCTCCCCCTCCCTTACTGCTTGCTGGCTCCCCCTCCCTTACTGCTCGGTGGCTCCACCTCCCTAACTGCTCCCTTACTGCTTGCTGGCTCCCCCTCCCTTACTGCTCGGTGGCTCCACCTCCCTAACTGCTCCCTTACTGCTTGCTGGCTCCCCCTCCCTTACTGCTCGGTGGATCCACCTCCCTTACTTCTCCCTTACTGCTTGCTGGCTCCCCCTCCCTTACTGCTCGGTGGCTCCACCTCCCTAACTGCTCCCTTACTGCTCGCTGGCTCCACCTCCCTTACTGCTGCCTTTCTGGTTGCTGGCTCCCCCTCCATTACTGCTCCCTTACTGCTCGCTGGCTCCACCTCCCTTACTGCTCCCTTACTGATTGCTGACTCCCCCTCCATTACTGCTCGCTGGCTCCACCTCCCTTACTGCTCGCTGGCTCCCCCTCCCTTACATCTCGGTGGCTCCACCTCCCTAACTGCTCCCTTACTGCTCGGTGGCTCCACCTCCCTAACTGCTCCCTTACTGCTTGCTGGCTCCCCCTCCCTTACTGCTCGGTGGCTCCACCTCCCTAACTGCTCCCTTACTGCTTGCTGGCTCCCCCTCCCTTACTGCTCGCTGGCTCCTCCTCCCTTACTGCTCCCTTACCGCTTGCTGACTCCCCCCCCCTTACTGCTCGGTGGCTCCACCTCCCTTACTTCTCCCTTACTGCTCGCTGGCTCCACTTCCCTTACTGCTCCCTTACTGGTCGCTGGCTCCCCCTCCCTTACTGCTCGCTGGCTCCCCCTCCCTTACTGCTCAGTTGCTCCACCTCCCTTACTGCTCCCTTACTGATTGCTGGCTCCCCCTCCCTTACTGCTCGCTGGCTCCACCTCCCTTACTGCTCGCTGGCTCCCCCTCCCTTACATCTCGGTGGCTCCACCTCCCTAACTGCTCCCTTACTGCTCGGTGGCTCCACCTCCCTAACTGCTCCCTTACTGCTTGCTGGCTCCCCCTCCCTTACTGCTCGGTGGCTCCACCTCCCTAACTGCTCCCTTACTGCTTGCTGGCTCCCCCTCCCTTACTGCTCGCTGGCTCCCCTCCCTTACTGCTGCCTAACTGCTCCCTTACTGCTCGCTGGCTCCCCTTTCCTTACTGCTCCCTTACTGCTCGCTGGCTCCACTTCCCTTACTGCTCCCTTACTGGTCGCTGGCTCCCCCTACCTTACTGCTCAGTGGCTCGCCCTCCCTTACTGCTCCCTTATTGCTCCCTTACTAGTCGCTGGCTCCCCCTCCCTTACTACTCCCTTACTGCTCGCTGGCTCCACTTCCCTTACTGCTCACTTACTGCTTGCTGGCTCCCCCTCCCTTACTGCTTGGTGGCTCCACCTCCCTTACTGCTCCCTTACTGATTGCTGGCTCCCCCTCCCTTACTGCTCGCTGGCTCCACCTCCCTTACTGCTCGTTGGCTCCCCCTCCCTTACATCTCGGTGGCTCCACCTCCCTAACTGCTCCCTTACTGCTCGGTGGCTCCACCTCCCTAACTGCTCCCTTACTGCTTGCTGGCTACCCCTCCCTTACTGCTCGGTGGCTCCACCTCCCTAACTGCTCCCTTACTGCTTGCTGGCTCCCCCTCCCTTACTGCTCGCTGGCTCCCCCTCCCTTACTGCTCGCTGGCTCCACCTCCCTTACTGCTCCCTTACTGCTTGCTGACTCCCCCTCCCTTACTGCTCGGTGGCTCCACCTCCCTTACTTCTCCCTTACTGTTCGCTGGCTCCACTTCCCTCACTGCTCCCTTACTGGTCGCTGGCTCCCCCTCCCTTACTGCTCGGTGGCTCCCCCTCCCTTACTGCTCAGTTGCTCCACCTCCCTTACTGCTCCCTTACTGGTTGCTGGCTCCCCCTCCCTTACTGCTCCCTTACTGCTCGCTGGCTCCCCCTACCTTACTGCTCCCTTACTGCTCGCTGGCTCCTCCTGCCTTACTGCTCGCTGGCTCCCCCTCCCTTACTGCTCGCTTGCTCCCCCTTACTTACTGCTCCCTTACTGCTCGCTGGCTCCACCTCCCCTACTGCTCCCTTACTGCTCTGTGGCTCCACCTCCCTTACTGCTCCCTTACTGCTCGCTGGCTCCCCCTCCCTTACTGCTCCCTAACTGCTCGCTGGCTCCCCGTCAATTACTGCTCCCTTACTGGTTGCTGGCTCCCCCTCCCTTACTGCTCCCTTACTGCTCGCTGGCTCCACCTCCCTTACTGCTCCCTTACTGCTCGCTGGCTCCCCCTCCCTTAGTGCTCCCTTACTGCTCGCTGGCTCCCCCTCCCTTACTGCTCGCTGGATCCACCTCCCTAACTGCTCCCTTACTGCTTGCTGGCTCCCCCTCCCTTACTGCTCAGTGGCTCCACCTCCCTAACTGCTCCCTTACTGCTCCGTGGCTCCACCTCCCTTACTTCTACCTTACTGGTTTCTGGCTCCCCTCCCTTACTGCTCCCTTACTGCTCATTGGCTCCAACTCCCTACCTGCTCCCTTACTGCTCGGTGGCTCCACCTCCCTTACTCCTCCCTTACTGGTTGCTGGCTCCCCCTCCCTTACTGCTCCCTTACTGCTCGCTGGCTCCCCCTCCCTTACTGCTCGCTGGCTCCACCTCCCTTACTGCTCGCTGGCTCCCCCTCCCTTACTGCTCGGTGGCTCCACCTCCCTTACTGCTCCCTTACTGCTCGCTGGCTCCCCCTCCCTTACTGCTCGCTGGCTCCCCCTCTCTTACTGCTCCCTTATTGCTCGCTGGCTCCACTTCCCTAACTGCTCCCTTACTGCTTGCTGGCTCCCCCTCCCTTACTGCTCGGTGGCTCAAACTCCCTAACTGCTCCCTTACTGCTCGCTGGCTCCCCCTCCCTTACTGCTCCCTTACTGCTCGCTGGCTCCCCCTCCCTTACTGCTCGCTGGCTCCACCTCCCTAACTGCTCCCTTACTGCTTGCTGGCTCCCCTTCCCTTACAGCTCGGTGGCTCCACCTCCCTAACTGCTCGTTGACTCCCCCTCCCTTACTGCTCGCTGGCTCCACCTCCCTAACTGCTCCCTTACTGCTCGCTGGCTCCCCCTCCCATACTGCTGCCTTACTGCTTGCTGGCTCCCCCTCCCTTACTGCTTGCTGGCTCCCCCTCCCTTACTGCTCGGTGGCTCCACCTCCCTAACTGCTCCCTTACTGCTTGCTGGCTCCCCCTCCCTTACTGCTCGGTGGCTCCACCTCCCTAACTGCTCCCTTACTGCTTGCTGGCTCCCCCTCCCTTACTGCTCGGTGGATCCACCTCCCTTACTTCTCCCTTACTGCTTGCTGGCTCCCCCTCCCTTACTGCTCGGTGGCTCCACCTCCCTAACTGCTCCCTTACTGCTCGCTGGCTCCACCTCCCTTACTGCTGCCTTTCTGGTTGCTGGCTCCCCCTCCATTACTGCTCCCTTACTGCTCGCTGGCTCCACCTCCCTTACTGCTCCCTTACTGATTGCTGGCTCCCCCTCCCTTACTGCTCGCTGGCTCCACCTCCCTTACTGCTCGCTGGCTCCCCCTCCCTTACATCTCGGTGGCTCCACCTCCCTAACTGCTCCCTTACTGCTCGGTGGCTCCACCTCCCTAACTGCTCCCTTACTGCTTGCTGGCTCCCCCTCCCTTACTGCTCGGTGGCTCCACCTCCCTAACTGCTCCCTTACTGCTTGCTGGCTCCCCCTCCCTTACTGCTCGCTGGCTCCCCCTCCCTTACTGCTCGCTGGCTCCCCCTCCCTTACTGCTCGCTGGCTCCTCCTCCCTTACTGCTCCCTTACTGCTTGCTGACTCCCCCCCCCTTACTGCTCGGTGGCTCCACCTCCCTTACTTCTCCCTTACTGCTCGCTGGCTCCACTTCCCTCACTGCTCCCTTACTGGTCGCTGGCTCCCCCTCCCTTACTGCTCGCTGGCTCCCCCTCCCTTACTGCTCAGTTGCTCCACCTCCCTTACTGCTCCCTTACTGATTGCTGGCTCCCCCTCCCTTACTGCTCGCTGGCTCCACCTCCCTTACTGCTCGCTGGCTCCCCCTCCCTTACATCTCGGTGGCTCCACCTCCCTAACTGCTCCCTTACTGCTCGGTGGCTCCACCTCCCTAACTGCTCCCTTACTGCTTGCTGGCTCCCCCTCCCTTACTGCTCGGTGGCTCCAGCTCCCTAACTGCTCCCTTACTGCTTGCTGGCTCCCCCTCCCTTACTGCTCGCTGGCTCCCCCTCCCTTACTGCTCCCTTATTGCTCGCTGGCTCCACTTCCCTAACTGCTCCCTTACTGCTTGCTGGCTACCCCTCCCTTACTGCTCGGTGGCTCAAACTCCCTAACTGCTCCCTTACTGCTCGCTGGCTCCCCCTCCCTTACTGCTCCCTTACTGCTCGCTGGCTCCCCCTCCCTTACTGCTCGCTGGCTCCACCTCCCTAACTGCTCCCTTACTGCTTGCTGGCTCCCCCTCCCTTACAGCTCGGTGGCTCCACCTCCCTAACTGCTCGCTGACTCCCCCTCCCTTACTGCTCGCTGGCTCCACCTCCCTAACTGCTCCCTTACTGCTCGCTGGCTCCCCCTCCCTTACTGCTACCTTACTGGTTGCTGGCTCCCCCTCCCTTACTGTTCGCTGGCTCCACCTCCCTTACATCTCCGTTACTGCTCGCAGGCTCCCCCTCCCTTACTGCTCGGTGGCTCCACCTCCCTAACTGCTTGCTGGCTCCCCCTCCCTTACTGCTCGCTGGCTCCACCTCCCTTACTGCTCCCTTACTGCTCGCTGGCTCCCCCTCCCTTACTGCTCCCTTACTGCTCGCTGGATCCACCTCCCTTACTGCTTCCTTACTGGTTTCGGGCTCCCCCACCCTTACTGCTCCCTTACTGCTCGGTGGCTCCACCTCCCTTACTTCTCCCTTACTGCTCGCTGGCTCCCCCTCCCTTACTGCTCGGTGGCTCCCCTTCTCTTACTGCTCCTTTACTGCTCACTTACTGCTCGCTTGCTCCACCTCCCTTACTGCTCGCTGGCTTCCCCTCCCTTCCTGCTCGCAGGCTCCACCTGCCTTACTGCCTTCTGGCTACCCCTCCCTTACTGCTCGCTGGCTCAACCTCCCTAACTGCTCCCTTATTGCTCGCTGGCTCCACTTCCCTAACTGCTCCCTTACTGCTTGCTGGCTCCCCCTCCCTTACTGCTCGGTGGCTCAAACTCCCTAACTGCTCCCTTACTGCTCGCTGGCTCCCCCTCCGTTACTGCTCGCTGGCTCCACCTCCCTAACTGCTCCCTTACTGCTTGCTGGCTCCCCCTCCCTAACTGCTCCCTTACTGCTTGCTGGCTCCACCTCCCTTACTGCTCCCTTACTGCTCGCTGGCTCCCCCTCCCTTACTGCTCGCTGGCTCCCCCTCCCTTACTGCTCCCTTATTGCTCGCTGGCTCCACTTCCCTAACTGCTCCCTTACTGCTTGCTGGCTCCCCCTCCCTTACTGCTCGGTGGCTCAAACTCCCTAACTGCTCCCTTACTGCTCGCTGGCTCCCCCTCCCTTACTTCTCCCTTACTGCTCGCTGGCTCCCCCTCCCTTACTGCTCGCTGGCTCCACCTCCCTAACTGCTCCATTACTGCTTGCTGGCTCCCCCTCCCTTACAGCTCGGTGGCTCCACCTGCCTTACTGCCTTCTGGCTACCCCTCCCTTACTGCTCGCTGGCTCAACCTCCCTAACTGCTCCCTTACTGCTTGCTGGCTCCCCCTCCCTTACTGGTCGCTGGCTCCCCCTCCCTTACTGCTCCCTTACTCCTCGCTGGCTCCACCTCCCTTACTGCTGCCTTACTGGTTGCTGGCTCCCCCTCCCTTACTGCTCGGTGGCTCCACCTTCCTTTCTGCTCCATTACTGCTCGCTGGCTCCCCCTCCCTTACTGCTCCCTTACTGCTCGCTTGCTCCACTTCCCTTACTGCTCCCTTACTGCTCGCTGGCTCCCCCTCCCTTACTGCTCGGTGGCTCCACCTCCCTAACTGCTCCCTTACTGCTTGCTGGCTCCCCCTCCCTTACTGCTCGGTGGCTCCACCTCCCTAACTGCTCCCTTACTGCTTTCTGGCTCCCCCTCCCTTACTGCTCGATGGCTCCCCTCCCTTACTGCTGCCTAACTGCTCCCTTACTGCTGGCTGGCTCCCCTTTCCTTACTGCTCCCTTACTGCTCGCTGGCTCCACTTCCCTTACTGCTCCCTTACTGGTCGCTGGCTCCCCCTACCTTACTGCTCAGTGGCTACCCCTCCCTTACTGCTCCCTTATTGCTCCCTTACTAGTCGCTGGCTCCCCCTCCCTTACTACTCCCTTACTGCTCGCTGGCTCCACTTCCCTTACTGCTCACTTACTGCTTGCTGGCTCCTCCTCCCTTACTGCTCGGTGGCTCCACCTCCCTAACTTGTCCCTTACTACTTGCTGGCTCCCCCTCCCTTACTGCTCGGTGGCTCCACCTCCCTTACTTCTCCCTTACTGCTCGGTGGCTCCCCCTCCCTTACTGCTCCCTTACTGCTCACTTACTGCTCGCTGGCTCCCCCTCCCTTACTGCTCGCTGGCTCCACCTGCCTTACTGCTCGCCTACTCCCCCAGCCTTACTGCTCGCTGGCTCCACCTCCCTAACTGCTCCCTTACTGCTTGCTGGCTCCCCCTCCCTTACTGGTCGCTGGCTCCCCCTCCCTTACTGCTCCCTTACTGCTCGCTGGCTCCACCTCCCTTACTGCTGCCTTACTGGTTGCTGGCTCCCCCTCCTTTACTGCTCCCTTAATGCTCGCTGGCTCCCCCTCCCTTACTGCTCGGTGGCTCCACCTCACCTACTGCTCCCTTACTGCTCGTTGGCTCCCCCTCCCTTACTGCTCGCTGGCTCCCCCTCCCTTACTGCTCGGTGGCTCCACCTCCCTTACTGCTCCCATACTGCTCGCTGGCTCCCCCTCCCTTACTGCTCGCAGGCTCCCCCTCCCTTACTGCTCCCTTATTGCTCGCTGGCTCCACTTCCCTAACTGCTCCCTTACTGCTTGCTGGCTCCCCCTCCCTTACTGCTCGGTGGCTCAAACTCCCTAACTGCTCCCTTACTGCTCGCTGGCTCCCCCTCCCTTACTGCTCGCTGGCTCCACCTCCCTTACTGCTCCCTTACTGCTCGCTGGCTCCCCCTCCCTTACTGCTCCCTTACTGCTCGCTGGATCCACCTCCCTTACTGCTTCCTTACTGGTTTCGGGCTCCCCCACCCTTACTGCTCCCTTACTGCTCGGTGGCTCCACCTCCCTTACTTCTCCCTTACTGCTCGCTGGCTCCCCCTCCCTTACTGCTCGGTGGCTCCCCTTCTCTTACTGCTCCTTTACTGCTCACTTACTGCTCGCTTGCTCCACCTCCCTTACTGCTCGCTGGCTTCCCCTCCCTTCCTGCTCGCAGGCTCCACCTGCCTTACTGCCTTCTGGCTACCCCTCCCTTACTGCTCGCTGGCTCAACCTCCCTAACTGCTCCCTTATTGCTCGCTGGCTCCACTTCCCTAACTGCTCCCTTACTGCTTGCTGGCTCCCCCTCCCTTACTGCTCGGTGGCTCAAACTCCCTAACTGCTCCCTTACTGCTCGCTGGCTCCCCCTCCGTTACTGCTCGCTGGCTCCACCTCCCTAACTGCTCCCTTACTGCTTGCTGGCTCCCCCTCCCTAACTGCTCCCTTACTGCTTGCTGGCTCCACCTCCCTTACTGCTCCCTTACTGCTCGCTGGCTCCCCCTCCCTTACTGCTCGCTGGCTCCCCCTCCCTTACTGCTCCCTTATTGCTCGCTGGCTCCACTTCCCTAACTGCTCCCTTACTGCTTGCTGGCTCCCCCTCCCTTACTGCTCGGTGGCTCAAACTCCCTAACTGCTCCCTTACTGCTCGCTGGCTCCCCCTCCCTTACTTCTCCCTTACTGCTCGCTGGCTCCCCCTCCCTTACTGCTCGCTGGCTCCACCTCCCTAACTGCTCCATTACTGCTTGCTGGCTCCCCCTCCCTTACAGCTCGGTGGCTCCACCTGCCTTACTGCCTTCTGGCTACCCCTCCCTTACTGCTCGCTGGCTCAACCTCCCTAACTGCTCCCTTACTGCTTGCTGGCTCCCCCTCCCTTACTGGTCGCTGGCTCCCCCTCCCTTACTGCTCCCTTACTCCTCGCTGGCTCCACCTCCCTTACTGCTGCCTTACTGGTTGCTGGCTCCCCCTCCCTTACTGCTCGGTGGCTCCACCTTCCTTTCTGCTCCATTACTGCTCGCTGGCTCCCCCTCCCTTACTGCTCCCTTACTGCTCGCTTGCTCCACTTCCCTTACTGCTCCCTTACTGCTCGCTGGCTCCCCCTCCCTTACTGCTCGGTGGCTCCACCTCCCTAACTGCTCCCTTACTGCTTGCTGGCTCCCCCTCCCTTACTGCTCGGTGGCTCCACCTCCCTAACTGCTCCCTTACTGCTTTCTGGCTCCCCCTCCCTTACTGCTCGATGGCTCCCCTCCCTTACTGCTGCCTAACTGCTCCCTTACTGCTGGCTGGCTCCCCTTTCCTTACTGCTCCCTTACTGCTCGCTGGCTCCACTTCCCTTACTGCTCCCTTACTGGTCGCTGGCTCCCCCTACCTTACTGCTCAGTGGCTACCCCTCCCTTACTGCTCCCTTATTGCTCCCTTACTAGTCGCTGGCTCCCCCTCCCTTACTACTCCCTTACTGCTCGCTGGCTCCACTTCCCTTACTGCTCACTTACTGCTTGCTGGCTCCCCCTCCCTTACTGCTCGGTGGCTCCACCTCCCTAACTTGTCCCTTACTACTTGCTGGCTCCCCCTCCCTTACTGCTCGGTGGCTCCACCTCCCTTACTTCTCCCTTACTGCTCGGTGGCTCCCCCTCCCTTACTGCTCCCTTACTGCTCACTTACTGCTCGCTGGCTCCCCCTCCCTTACTGCTCGCTGGCTCCACCTGCCTTACTGCTCGCCTACTCCCCCACCCTTACTGCTCGCTGGCTCCACCTCCCTAACTGCTCCCTTACTGCTTGCTGGCTCCCCCTCCCTTACTGGTCGCTGGCTCCCCCTCCCTTACTGCTCCCTTACTGCTCGCTGGCTCCACCTCCCTTACTGCTGCCTTACTGGTTGCTGGCTCCCCCTCCTTTACTGCTCCCTTAATGCTCGCTGGCTCCCCCTCCCTTACTGCTCGGTGGCTCCACCTCACCTACTGCTCCCTTACTGCTCGTTGGCTCCCCCTCCCTTACTGCTCGCTGGCTCCCCCTCCCTTACTGCTCGGTGGCTCCACCTCCCTTACTGCTCCCATACTGCTCGCTGGCTCCCCCTCCCTTACTGCTCGCAGGCTCCCCCTCCCTTACTGCTCCCTTATTGCTCGCTGGCTCCACTTCCCTAACTGCTCCCTTACTGCTTGCTGGCTCCCCCTCCCTTACTGCTCGGTGGCTCAAACTCCCTAACTGCTCCCTTACTGCTCGCTGGCTCCCCCTCCGTTCCTGCTCGCTGGCTCCACATCCCTAACTGCTCCCTTACTGCTTGCTGGCTCCCCCTCCCTTTCAGCTCGGTGATTCCACCTCCCTAATTGCTCGCTAACTCCCCCTCCCTTACTGCTCGCTGGCTCCACCTCCCTAACTGCTCCCTTACTGCTCGCTGGCTCCCCCTCCCTTACTGCTGCCTTACTGGTTGCTGGCTCCCCCTCCCTTACTGTTCGCTGGCTCCACCTCCCTTACATCTCCCTTACTGCTCGCAGGCTCCCCCTCCCTTACTGCTCGGTGGCTCCACCTCCCTTACTGCTCGCTGGCTCCCCCTCCCTTACATCTCGGTGGCTCCACCTCCCTTACTGCTCCCTTACTGCTCGGTGGCTCCACCTCCCTAACTGCTCCCTTACTGCTTGCTGGCTCCCCCTCCCTTACTGCTCGGTGGCTCCACCTCCCTAACTGCTCCCTTACTGCTTGCTGGCTCCCCCTCCCTTACTGCTCGCTGGCTCCCCCTCCCTTACTGCTCGCTGGCTCCTCCTCCCTTACTGCTCCCTTACTGCTTGCTGACTCCCCCTCCCTTACTGCTCGGTGGCTCCACCTCCCTTACTTCTCCCTTACTGCTCGCTGGCTCCACTTCCCTTACTGCTCCCTTACTGGTCGCTGGCTCCCCCTCCCTTACTGCTCGCTGGCTCCCCCTCCCTTACTGCTCAGTTGCTCCACCTCCCTTACTGCTCCCTTACTGATTGCTGGCTCCCCCTCCCTTACTGCTCGCTGGCTCCAACTCCCTTACTGCTCGCTGGCTCCCCCTCCCTTACATCTCGGTGGCTCCACCTCCCTAACTGCTCCCTTACTGCTCGGTGGCTCCACCTCCCTAACTGCTCCCTTACTGCTTGCTGGCTCCCCCTCCCTTACTGCTCGGTGGCTCCAGCTCCCTAACTGCTCCCTTACTGCTTGCTGGCTCCCCCTCCCTTACTGCTCGCTGGCTCGACCTCCCTTACTGCTCGCTGGCTCCACCTCCCTTACTGCTCCCTTACTGCTTGCTGACTCCCCCTCCCTTACTGCTCGGTGGCTCCACCTCCCTTACTTCTCCCTTACTGCTCGCTGGCTCCACTTCCCTTACTGCTCCCTTACTGGTCGCTGGCTCCCCCTCCCTTACTGCTCGCTGGCTCCCCCTCCCTTACTGCTCAGTTGCTCCACCTCCCTTACTGCTCCCTTATTGCTCCCTTACTGCTTGCTGGCTCCCCCTCCCTTACTGCTCGGTGGATCCACCTCCCTTACTTTTCCCTTACTGCTCGCTGGCTCCACTTCCCTTACTGCTCCCTTACTGGTCGCTGGCTCCCCCTCCCTTACTGCTCGGTGGCTCCCCCTCCCTTACTGCTCGCTGGCTCCACCTCCCTTACTGCTCCCTTACTGGTTGCTGGCTCCACCTCCCTAACTGCTCCCTTACTGCTTGCTGGCTCCCCCTCCCTTACTGCTCCCTTACTGGTTGCTGGCTCCACCTCACTAACTGCTCCCTTACTGCTCGCTGGCTCCCCCTCCCTTACTGCTCGCTGGCTCCCCCTCACTTACTTCTCGGTGGCTCCAACTCCCTAACTGCTCCCTTACTGCTCGGTGGCTCCACCTCCCTAACTGCTCCTTTACTGCTTGCTGGCTCCCCCTCCCTTACTGCTCGGTGGCTCCACCTCCCTAACTGCTCCCTTACTGCTTGCTGGCTCCCCCTCCCTTACTGATCGCTGGCTCCCCCTCCCTTACTGCTCGGTGGCTCCCCTTCCCTTACTGCTCCTTTACTGCTCACTTACTGCTCGCTTGCTCCACCTCCCTTACTGCTCGCTGGCTTCCCCTCCCTTCCTGCTCGCAGGCTCCACCTGCCTTACTGCCTTCTGGCTCCCCCTCCCTTACTGCTCGCTGGCTCCACCTCCCTAACTGCTCCCTTACTGCTTGCTGGCTCCCCCTCCCTTACTGGTCGCTGGCTCCCCCTCCCTTACTGCTCCCTTACTGCTCGCTGGCTCCACCTCCCTTACTGCTGCCTTACTGGTTGCTGGCTCCCCCTCCCTTACTGCTCCCTTACTGCTTGCTGGCTCCCCCTCCCTTACTGCTCGGTGGCTCCACCTCCCTTACTGCTCCCTTACTGCTCGCTGGCTCCCCCTCCCTTACTGCTCGCTGGCTCCCCCTCCCTTACTGCTCGGTGGCTCCACCTCCCTAACTGCTCCCTTACTGCTTGCTGGCTCCCCCTCCCTTACTGCTCGGTGGCTCCACCTCCCTAACTGCTCCCTTACTGCTTGCTGGCTCCCCCTCCCTTACTGCTCTGTGGCTCCACCTCCCTAACTGCTCCCTTACTGCTTGCTGGCTCCCCCTCCCTTACTGCTCGGTGGATCCACCTCCCTTACTTCTCCCTTACTGCTCGCTGGCTCCACTTCCCTTACTGCTCCCTTACTGGTCGCTGGCTCCCCCTCCCTTACTGCTCGGTGGCTCCACCTCCCTAACTGCTCCCTTACTGCTTGCTGGCTCCCCCTCCCTTACTGATCGCTGGCTCCCCCTCCCTTACTGCTCGGTGGCTCCCCTTCCCTTACTGCTCCTTTACTGCTCACTTACTGCTCGCTTGCTCCACCTCCCTTACTGCTCGCTGGCTTCCCCTCCCTTCCTGCTCGCAGGCTCCACCTGCCTTACTGCCTTCTGGCTCCCCCTCCCTTACTGCTCGCTGGCTCCACCTCCCTAACTGCTCCCTTACTGCTTGCTGGCTCCCCCTCCCTTACTGGTCGCTGGCTCCCCCTCCCTTACTGCTCCCTTACTGCTCGCTGGCTCCACCTCCCTTACTGCTGCCTTACTGGTTGCTGGCTCCCCCTCCCTTACTGCTCCCTTACTGCTTGCTGGCTCCCCCTCCCTTACTGCTCGGTGGCTCCACCTCCCTTACTGCTCCCTTACTGCTCGCTGGCTCCCCCTCCCTTACTGCTCGCTGGCTCCCCCTCCCTTACTGCTCGGTGGCTCCACCTCCCTAACTGCTCCCTTACTGCTTGCTGGCTCCCCCTCCCTTACTGCTCGGTGGCTCCACCTCCCTAACTGCTCCCTTACTGCTTGCTGGCTCCCCCTCCCTTACTGCTCTGTGGCTCCACCTCCCTAACTGCTCCCTTACTGCTTGCTGGCTCCCCCTCCCTTACTGCTCGGTGGATCCACCTCCCTTACTTCTCCCTTACTGCTCGCTGGCTCCACTTCCCTTACTGCTCCCTTACTGGTCGCTGGCTCCCCCTCCCTTACTGCTCGGTGGCTCCCCCTCCCTTACTGCTCGCTGGCTCCACCTCCCTTACTGCTCCCTTACTGGTTGCTGGCTCCACCTCCCTAACTGCTCCCTTACTGCTCGCTGGCTCCACCTCCCTTACTGCTGCCTTACTGGTTGCTGGCTCCACCTCCCTTACTGCTCCCTTACTGCTCGCTGGCTCCCCCTCCCCTACTGCTCCCTTACTGGTTGCTGGCTCCCCCTCCCTTACTGCTCGCTGGCTCCCCCTCCCTTACTGCTCGGTGGCTCCACCTCCCTAACTGCTCCCTTACTGCTTGCTGGCTCCCCCTCCCTTACTGCTCGCTTGCTCCCCCTCCCTTTCTGCTCGCTGGCTCCACCTCCCTTACTGCTCCCTTACTGCTTGCTGGCTCCACTTCCCTTACTTCTCCCTTACTGCTCGCTGGCTCCACTTCCCTTACTGCTCCCTTACTGGTCGCTGGCTCCCCCTCCCTTACTGCTCGGTGTCTCCCCCTCCCTTACTGCTCGCTGGCTCCCCCTCCCTTACTGCTCAGTTGCTCCACCTCCCTTACTGCTCCCTTACTGCTTGCTGGCTCCCCCTCCCTTACTGCTCCCTTACTGCTCGCTGGCTCCCCCTCCCTTACTGCTCCCTTACTGCTCGCTGGCTCCCCCTCCCTTACTGCTCGCTGGCTCCCCCTCCCTTACTGCTCGCTTGCTCCCCCTCCCTTACTGCTCGCTGGCTCCCCCTCCCTTACTGCTCGCTTGCTCCCCCTCCCTTACTGCTCGGTGACTCCACCTCCCTTACTTCTCCCTTACTGGTTGCTGGCTCCCCCTCCCTTACTGCTCCCTTACTGCTCGCTTGCTCCACCTCCCTTACTGCTCCCTTACTGCTCGCTGGCTCCCCCTCCCTTACTGCTCGCTGGCTCCACCTCCCTAACTGCTCCCTTACTGCTTGCTTGCTCCCCCTCCCTTACTGCTCAGTGACTCCACCTCCCTAACTGCTCCCTTACTGCTCGGTGGCTCCACCTCCCTTACTTCTCCGTTACTGGTTTCTGGCTCCCCCTCCCTTACTGCTCCCTTACTGCTCGCTGGCTCCCCCTCCCTTACTGCTCGCTGGCTCCACCTCCCTAACTGCTCCCTTACTGCTTTCTGGCTCCCCCTCCCTTACTGCTCGGTGGCTCCACCTCCCTAACTGCTCCCTTACTGGTTGCTGGCTCCCCCTCCCTTACTGCTCGGTGGCTCCACCTCCCTAACTGCTCCCTTACTGCTTGCTGGCCCCCCTCCCTTACTGCTCGGTGGATCCACCTCCCTTACTTCTCCCTTACTGCTCGCTGGCTCCACTTCCCTTACTGCTCCCTTACTGGTCGCTGGCTCCCCCTCCCTTACTGCTCGGTGGCTCCCCCTCCCTTACTGCTCGCTGGCTCCACCTCCCTTACTGCTCCCTTACTGGTTGCTGGCTCCACCTCGCTAACTGCTCCCTTACTGCTCGCTGGCTCCACCTCCCTTACTGCTGCCTTACTGGTTGCTGGCTCCACCTCCCTTACTGCTCCCTTACTGCTCGCTGGCTCCCCCTCCCTTACTGCTCCCTTACTGTTGCTGGCTCCCGCTCCCTTACTGCTCGCTGGCTCCCCCTCCCTTACTGCTCGGTGGCTCCACCTCCCTTACTGCTCCCTTACTGCTTGCTGGCTCCCCCTCCCTTACTGCTCGCTGGCTCCACCTCCCTTACTGCTCCCTTACTGCTCGCTGGCTCCCCCTCCCTTACTGCTCCCTTACTGCTCGCTGGATCCACCTCCCTTACTGCTTCCTTACTGATTTCGGGCTCCCCCTCCCTTACTGCTCCCTTACTGCTCGGTGGCTCCACCTCCCTTACTTCTCCCTTACTGCTCGCTGGCTCCCCCTCCCTTACTGCTCGGTGGCTCCCCTTCCTTACTGCTCCTTTACTGCTCACTTACTGCTCGCTTGCTCCACCTCCCTTACTGCTCGCTGGCTTCCCCTCCCTTCCTGCTCGCAGGCTCCACCTGCCTTACTGCCTTCTGGCTCCCCCTCCCTTACTGCTCGCTGGCTCCACCTCCCTAACTGCTCCCTTACTGCTTGCTGGCTCCCCCTCCCTTACTGCTCCCTTACTGCTCGCTGGCTCCACCTCCCTTACTGCTGCCTTACTGGTTGCTGGCTCCCCCTCCCTTACTGCTCCCTTACTGCTCGCTGGCTCCCCCTCCCTTACTGCTCGGTGGCTCCACCTCCCTTACTGCTCCCTTACTGCTCGCTGGCTCCCCCTCCCTTACTGCTCTCTGGCTCCCCCTCCCTTACTGCTCGGTAAGTAAGTAAGTAAGTAAAATTTATTTATATAGCACATTTCACAGATAAAAATCACAAAGTGCTTTACAATAAGATCAGACATACAAGTTAAAATTAATTAAAAGCCCGTTTGTATAAAAATGTCTTCAGCTGCTTTTTAAAGGAATCAGTAGAGTCTAGACAGCGTAAAGACAACGGCAGAGAGTTCCACAGCCTAGGTGCCAGTGCCTGAAAAGCCCGATCCCCACGTGTTTTAAACCTAGTACGTGGGACCACCAGTAGCCTCTGACCTGAAGACCTAAGTGCTCGGGATGAAGCATGAGGTTTCAACAGGTCAGAGATATACTGGGGAGCTTCACCATGTAGAGCTCTAAAAGTTACAACTAAAATTTTAAAATGAACCCTAAAATTTACAGGCAACCAATGAAGAGAAGCCAAAACTGGAGTAATGTGTGACCTCTTATTTGTACCAGTTAAAAGTCTTGCCGCTGCATTCTGTACAGACTGAAGGCGATCCAGAGCTGATTTGTTAAGACACGTAAAAAGACCGTTACAATAATCCAAACGAGAAGAAATAAAAGCATGAATAATCATCTCAAGTTCTGCCTTTGACACCAGTAGTCTGAGTTTAGAAATGTTTCTTAGATGATAATAAAACAGTTCCGGACAAGTTGTTTAGAATGTTTCTCAAGAGACATTGAACTGTCAAATATAACACCTAAGTTTCTGAGACTCGACTGAAATGAAGGGTCTAATAAACTGATATGCTGCCTAATTTCTGAGAGCATGTGATCAGGTGCAGTAATCAAAGTTTCTGTTTTATCTGCATTTAACTGAAGGAAATTGTCATTTAACCATTGTTTGATTTCTGACAGACAATTATTTAAACAAGACAATTTATACAACTCAGAAGCTTTGAAAGAACAGTACAACTGAATGTCATCAGCATAGAGATGATAAGAAATATTATTGTAACGTCTGATAATGTGGCCTAGAGGGAGTATATACAGCAAAAAGAGAATAGGACCTAAAACAGATCCTTGAGGTACCCCAGAAGGCAGAACTGATGTTTCCGACAGCACATGATTTATACAGACAGTAAAGGATCGTTCAGATAGATACGACATAAACCATTTTAAAACAACACCAGTAATCCCAAACAAGTCCTTCAGCCTATTTATCATGATGTTGTGATCAACAGTGTCAAAAGCAGAGCTGAGATCCAACATAACCAGAACGGTGTACTCTCCAGAGTCTGCTGCCATCAGAATGTCACTAGACACTTTAAGCAAAGCGGTTTCAGTAGAGTGCAATTTGCGGAAACCAGACTGGAAAATGTCCAGAACATTGTTCTTTTCCAAAAAGTTGTTAAGTTGTTCTGCAACTGTTTTTTCCAAGATCTTTGACACCAATGGTAATTTTGATATTGGCCTGTAACTGCTTGGAAGAGATGGGTCCAAATTTGGTTTCTTTAATATTGGTTCAACAATAGCTTGTTTAAAATAGCTGGGAACTGAGCCAGTATAAAGAGAAGTATTAATTATTTCCAGAATACAGGGGCCAATAGAGTCAAACACACTAATGAAAAATGATGGAGGAAGTACATCAAGGTGGCTTGAGGTCAGTTTCATTCGACCAAGCAGAGCACTGATGTCCTGTAAGGTAACAGGAGTAAAAGAGGACCAGGTATCAGAGGTAAGCAACGTGTCAGTGTGATACTGAGAGGATGATGGCGAGATATTAGACCTGACAGCAGCGACCTTATTAACAAAATAGTTTAAAAAGTCATTACAATCAGATTTAGTATAGACTGGTACATGAGGAATATCAGGAGAGACAATGTTTTTAATTGTATCAAACAATACTCTGGGATTTTTCTTTTTTGAAGCTATTAGATTAGCAAAATATTCAGTTCTGGCATTTTTTATCATGTCGTTAAGTGAGAAAATTGATTCCTTCAGATGTACCCTATGGACCTCAAGCTTGGAAGCCTTCCATAAACGTTCCAATTTGCGACAATATCTCCTAAAATTTCGAATATTTTCATTTATCCAAGGACAGAAATTTGAAGAATGGACAACATTTAGTTTCAGAGGTGCCACCGTATCTAAAATAGATTTACATTGATTGTTAAAAGACAAAATAAGTGAATCCATATCATTTTGAGCCATGCGAGGGACAAACATGGCAGAGAACCTTCTAGCAGCATCCTGGTTTATAATCCGCCTTTGGATCATCAATTTAGGAGGTGAAGGATCCACGTAAAATGACAAATTAAAGAATATACAACTATGGTCACTCACATGGACATCTTCCACACATACATCATGTATATTTAAACCCAGGGAGAAAACAAGATCAAGAGTGTGGCCCTTTGTATGTGTGGGGCCAGAAACATGCTGCTTAAAGTTAAAAGACTCAGTGATAGTGATGAGCTCAGCAGCAGTGTTACAGGAAGCGTCATCAATATGAAGGTTTAAGTCTCCCAATATTACAACCTTCTCCAGTTTAATGATCGATGTCAGAAGGTCGTTAAATTCAGTTAGAAAGACCCCAGCAGGTCCAGGAGGTCGATAGATTAAAATACAGTAAAAGGTTTTCAGAGAACCGACCTTCATCATCTGTGACTCAAATGAAGAAAAGAAGTCCGAGGTCATCAGTTTGCATATGAGTCTGTCCTGGTAAACAGCAGCAAGTCCTCCACCACGTCCTAAAAGACGCGGAGTTCCAATGACAGAAAAGCCAGACGGGCAGATTTCATTCAAGTGGACATAATCCTTATTTTGCTGCCACGTCTCAGTCAGACACATAAAATCTAGAGACTCTTTAATAAAAAGATCATTTAGAATAAATGATTTGTTCGTTATAGAGCGAACGTTTAGCAGGGCGAACCGAATTGATGACGGTTTATCTGCGGAATCTACAGCTGACTGCAGCGGTACTTGAATTAAACACCTGTGCACACCTGTGGACCTGCCGGGCAGGGCGGCGACTCCAGAGTTGGGAAAAACCTTGATCGATGAGCAGACGTAGCTGTCACCAGCAAAACGGAAAATGGATTACGGACACAGAGTGAGCAAACTGCTTTCGAGCCATGGAGCTCGGGTCCCAGACGCCGTAACATCCCCAGCAAACGACAGGAGAGGAACTGGTCGCAAGCACCGAGAGTCACCCCACAGCCAAGCAGCTAGCCTCCGGTACCTTCTCCGTTTCACCTGGACGCCGGCCCTCGTTCCCCTTTTTCGTCTCTTGAGGGTGGAAATGCCGCGGGTTGTGCATAGTAGCACGCACTCAGGTGAGGAACACACCAGAGGAGGAGGAAAAGTTTTTCTGTAGCTGTCCCAGCTGTCACAGTAGATCTCCATTGAGTCTTTGATGTTTAACAGTGTATCCCGATCATAATTTAAAGCAGCAGAAGCAAAGTCAGAATACAAAAGAGCAAAAAATATATTGCAAACGACAAGTGACGACAGTGAAAAACTACACTGTCGCCTCCAACGTGCTGTAGCAGCAGCGGCAAAGCCAAACACAGGCGCCATTGCTGAACCACCTCATACTCCACCTTCCTTTCTGCTCCATTACTGCTCGCTGGCTCCCCCTCCCTTACTGCTCGCTGGCTCCCCCTCCCTTACTTCTCCCTTACTGCTCGCTGGCTCCACTTCCCTTACTGCTCCCTTACTGGTCGCTGGCTCCCCCTCCCTTACTGCTCCCTTACTGCTCGGTGGCTCCACCTCCCTAACTGCTCCCTTACTGCTTGCTGGCTCCCCCTCCCTTACTGCTCGGTGGATCAACCTCCCTTACTTCTCCCTTACTGCTCGCTGGCTCCACCTCCCTAACTGCTCCCTTACTGCTTGCTGGCTCCCCCTCCCTTACTGCTCGGTGGATCAACCTCCCTTACTTCTCCCTTACTGCTCGCTGGCTCCACTTCCCTTACTGCTCCCTTACTGGTCGCTGGCTCCCCCTCCCTTACTGCTGCCTTACTGGTTGCTGGCTCCACCTCCCTTACTGCTCCCTTACTGGTTGCTGGCTCCCCCTCCCTTACTTCTCGCTGGCTCCACCTCCCTTACTGCTCCCTTACTGGTTGCTGGCTCCACCTCCCTAACTGCTCCCTTACTGCTCGCTGGCTCCACCTCCCTTACTGCTGCCTTACTGGTTGCTGGCTCCACCTCCCTTACTGCTCCCTTACTGCTCGCTGGCTCCCCCTCCCTTACTGCTAGCTGGCTCCACCTCCATTACTGCTCGGTGGCTCCACCTCCCTAACTGCTCCCTTACTGATTGCTGGCTCCCCCTCCCTTACTGCTCGGTGGATCAACCTCCCTAACTTCTCCCTTACTGCGCGCTGGCTCCACTTCCCTTACTGCTCCCTTACTGCTCGGTGGCTCCACCTCCCTAACT
This sequence comes from Neolamprologus brichardi, assembly GCF_056152115.1. Classification (NCBI taxonomy): domain Eukaryota; kingdom Metazoa; phylum Chordata; class Actinopteri; order Cichliformes; family Cichlidae; genus Neolamprologus; species Neolamprologus brichardi. The sequence continues at coordinate 31,801,523 of NC_142108.1, read as the reverse complement.
GCTCCCTTACTGCTTGCTGGCTCCCCCTCCCTTACTGCTCAGTGGATCAACCTCCCTTACTTCTCCCTTACTGCTCGCTGGCTCCACTTCCCTTACTGCTCCCTTACTGGTCGCTGGCTCCCCCTCCCTTACTGCTCGGTGGCTCCCACTCCCTTACTGCTCGCTGGCTCCACCTCCCTTACTGCTCCCTTACTGGTTGCTGGCTCCACCTCCCTAACTGCTCCCTTACTGCTTGCTGGCTCCCCCTCCCTTACTGCTCCCTTACTGGTTGCTGGCTCCACCTCACTAACTGCTCCCTTACTGCTCGCTGGCTCCCCCTCCCTTACTGCTCGCTGGCTCCCCCTCCCTTACTTCTCGGTGGCTCCAACTCCCTAACTGCTCCCTTACTGCTCGGTGGCTCCACCTCCCTAACTGCTCCTTTACTGCTTGCTGGCTCCCCCTCCCTTACTGCTCGGTGGCTCCACCTCCCTAACTGCTCCCTTACTGCTTGCTGGCTCCCCCTCCCTTACTGATCGCTGGCTCCCCCTCCCTTACTGCTCGGTGGCTCCCCTTCCCTTACTGCTCCTTTACTGCTCACTTACTGCTCGCTTGCTCCACCTCCCTTACTGCTCGCTGGCTTCCCCTCCCTTCCTGCTCGCAGGCTCCACCTGCCTTACTGCCTTCTGGCTCCCCCTCCCTTACTGCTCGCTGGCTCCACCTCCCTAACTGCTCCCTTACTGGTCGCTGGCTCCCCCTCCCTTACTGCTCCCTTACTGCTCGCTGGCTCCACCTCCCTTACTGCTCCCTTACTGGTTGCTGGCTCCCCCTCCCTTACTGCTCCCTTACTGCTCGCTGGCTCCCCCTCCCTTACTGCTCGGTGGCTCCACCTCCCTAACTGCTCCCTTACTGCTTGCTGGCTCCCCCTCCCTTACTGCTCGGTGGCTCCACCTCCCTAACTGCTCCCTTACTGCTTGCTGGCTCCCCCTCCCTTACTGCTCGGTGGCTCCACTTCCCTAACTGCTCCCTTACTGCTTGCTGGCTCCCCCTCCCTTACTGCTCGGTGGATCCACCTCCCTTACTTCTCCCTTACTGCTCGCTGGCTCCACTTCCCTTACTGCTCCCTTACTGGTCGCTGGCTCCCCCTCCCTTACTGCTCGGTGGCTCCCCCTCCCTTACTGCTCGCTGGCTCCACCTCCCTTACTACTCCCTTACTGGTTGCTGGCTCCACCTCCCTAACTGCTCCCTTACTGCTCGCTGGCTCCACCTCCCTTACTGCTGCCTTACTGGTTGCTGGCTCCACCTCCCTTACTGCTCCCTTACTGCTCGCTGGCTCCCCCTCCCTTACTGCTCCCTTACTGGTTGCTGGCTCCCCCTCCCTTACTGCTCGCTTGCTCCCCCTCCCTTACTGCTCGGTGGCTCCACCTCCCTAACTGCTCCCTTACTGCTTGCTGGCTCCCTCTCCCTTACTGCTCGCTTGCTCCCCCTCCCTTTCTGCTCGCTGGCTCCACCTCCCTTACTGCTCCCTTACTGCTTGCTGGCTCCCCCTCCCTAACTACTCGGTGACTCCACCTCCCTTACTTCTCCCTTACTGCTCGCTGGCTCCACTTCCCTTACTGCTCCCTTACTGGTCGCTGGCTCCCCCTCCCTTACTGCTCGGTGTCTCCCCCTCCCTTACTGCTCGCTGGCTCCCCCTCCCTTACTGCTCAGTTGCTCCACCTCCCTTACTGCTCCCTTACTGCTTGCTGGCTCCCCCTCCCTTACTGCTCCCTTACTGCTCGCTGGCTCCCCCTCCCTTACTGCTCCCTTACTGCTGGCTGGCTCCCCCTCCCTTACTGCTGGCTGGCTCCCCCTCCCTTACTGCTCCCTTACTGCTCGCTGGCTCCCCCTCCCTTGCTGCTCGCTGGCTCCACCTCCCTAACTGCTCCCTTACTGCTCGGTGACTCCACCTCCCTTACTTCTCCCTTACTGGTTGCTGGCTCCCCCTCCCTTACTGCTCCCTTACTGCTCGCTTGCTCCACCTCCCTTACTGCTCGCTGGCTCCCCCTCCCTTACTGCTCCCTTACTGCTCGCTGGCTCACCCTCCCTTACTGCTCCCTTACTGCTCGCTGGCTCCCCCTCCCTTGCTGCTCGCTGGCTCCACCTCCCTAACTGCTCCCTTACTGCTTGCTTGCTCCCCCTCCCTTACTGCTCAGTGGCTCCACCTCCCTAACTGCTCCCTTTCTGCTCGGTGGCTCCACCTCCCTTACTTCTCCGTTACTGGTTTCTGGCTCCCCCTCCCTTACTGCTCCATTACTGCTCGCTGGCTCCCCCTCCCTTACTGCTCGCTGGCTCCACCTCCCTAACTGCTCCCTTACTGCTTTCTGGCTCCCCCTCCCTTACTGCTCGGTGGCTCCACCTCCCTAACTGCTCCCTTACTGGTTGCTGGCTCCCCCTCCCTTACTGCTCGGTGGCTCCACCTCCCTAACTGCTCCCTTACTGCTTGCTGGCCCCCCTCCCTTACTGCTCGGTGGCTCCCCCTCCCTTACTGCTCGCTGGCTCCACCTCCCTTACTGCTCCCTTACTGGTTGCTGGCTCCACCTCCCTAACTGCTCCCTTACTGCTCGCTGGCTCCACCTCCCTTACTGCTGCCTTACTGGTTGCCTGCTCCACCTCCCTTACTGCTCCCTTACTGCTCCCTTACTGTTGCTGGCTCCCGCTCCCTTACTGCTCGCTGGCTCCCCCTCCCTTACTGCTCGGTGGCTCCACCTCCCTAACTGCTCCCTTACTGCTTGCTGGCTCCCCCTCCCTTACTGCTCGCTTTCTCCCCCTCCCTTTCTGCTCGCTGGCTCCACCTCCCTTACTGCTTGGTGGCTCCACCTCCCTTACTTCTCCCTTACTGCTCGCTGGCTCCACTTCCCTTACTGCTCCGTTACTGGTCGCTGGCTCCCCCTCCCTTACTGCTCGGTGTCTCCCCCTCCCTTACTGCTCGCTGGCTCCCCCTCCCTTACTGCTCAGTTGCTCCACCTCCCATACTGCTCCCTTACTGCTTGCTGGCTCCCCCTCCCTTACTGCTCCCTTACTGCTCGCTGGCTCCCCCTCCCTTACTGCTCCCTTTCTGCTCGCTGGCTCCCCCTCCCTTACTGCTCGCTGGCTCCCCCTCCCTTACTGCTCGCTTGCTCCCCCTCCCTTACTGCTCAGTGGCTCCACCTCCCTAACTGCTCCCTTACTGCTCGGTGACTCTACCTCCCTTACTTCTCCTTTACTGGTTGCTGGCTCCCCCTCCCTTACTGCTCCCTTACTGCTCGCTTGCTCCACCTCCCTTACTGCTCCCTTACTGCTCGCTGGCTCCCCCTCCCTTACTGCTCCCTTCCCTTACTGCTCGCTGGCTCCACCTCCCTAACTGCTCCCTTACTGCTTGCTGGCTCCCCCTCCCTTGCTGCTCAGTGGCTCCACCTCCCTAACTGCTCCCTTACTGCACGGTGGCTCCACCTCCCTTACTACTCCGTTACTGGTTTCTGGCTCCCCCTCCCTTACTTCTCCCTTACTGCTCATTGGCTCCAACTACCTACCTGCTCCCTTACTGCTCGGTGGCTCCACGTCCCTTACTTCTCCCTTACTGGTTGCTGGCTCCCCCTCCCTTACTGCTCCCTTACTGCTCGCTGGCTCCACCTCCCTTACTGCTCCCTTACTGCTCGCTGGCTCCCCCTCCCTTACTGCTCCCTTACTGCTCGCTGGCTCCCCCTCCCTTACTGCTCGCTGGCTCCACCTCCCTTACTGCTCGCTGGCTCCACCTCCCTTACTGCTCGGTGGCTCCCCCTCCCTTACTGCTTGCTGGCTCCCCCTCCCTTACTGGTCGCTGGCTCCCCCTGCCTTACTGCTGACTTACTGGTTGCTGGCTCCCCCTCCCTTACTGCTCCCTTACTGCTCGCTGGCTCCCCCTCCCTTACTGCACGGTGGCTCCACCTCCCTTACTGCTCCCTTACTGCTCGCTGACTCCCCCTCCCTTACTGCTCGCTGGCTCCCCCTCCCTTACTGCTCACTTACTGCTCGCTGGCTCCACTTCCCTTACTGCTCCCTTACTGGTCGCTGGCTCCCCCTACCTTACTTCTCAGTGGCTCCCCCTCCCTTACTGCTCCCTTATTGCTCCCTTACTGGTCGCTGGCTCCCCCTCCCTTACTACTCCCTTACTGCTCGCTGGCTCCACTTCCCTTACTGCTCACTTACTGCTTGCTGGCTCCCCCTCCCTTACTGCTCGGTGGCTCCACCTCCCTAACTTGTCCCTTACTGCTTGCTGGCTCCCCCTCCCTTACTGCTCGGTGGCTCCACCTCCCTTACTTCTGCCTTACTGCTCGCTGGCTCCCCCTCCCTTACTGCTCGGTGGCTCCCCCTCCCTTACTGCTCCCTTACTGCTCACTTACTGCTCGCTGGCTCCCCCTCCCTTACTGCTCCCTTACTGCTCGCTGGCTCCCCCTCCCTTACTGCTCCCTTACTGCTCGCTGGCTCCCCCTCCCTTGCTGCTCGCTGGCTCCACCTGCCTTACTGCTCGCTGGCTCCGCCTCCCTTACTGCTCGCTGGCTCCACCTCCCTAACTGCTCCCTTACTGCTTGCTGGCTTCCCCTCCCTTACTGGTCGCTGGCTCCCCCTCCCTTACTGCTCCCTTACTGCTCGCTTGCTCCCCCTCCCTTACTGCTCGGTGGCTCCACCTCCCATACTGCTCCCTTACTACTCGCTGGCTCCCCCTCCCTTACTGCTCGCTGGCTCCCCCTCCCTTACTGCTCCCTTATTGCTCACTGGCTCCACTTCCCTAACTGCTCCCTTACTGCTTGCTGGCTCCCCCTCCCTTACTGCTCGGTGGCTCAAACTCCCTAACTGCTCCCTTACTGCTCGCTGGCACCCCCTCCCTTACTGCTCCCTTACTGCTCGCTGGCTCCCCCTCCCTTACTGCTCGGTGGCTCCACCTCCCTAACTGTTCCCTTACTGCTTGCTGGCTCCCCCTCCCTTACAGCTCGGTGGCTCCACCTCCCTAACTGCTCGCTGGCTCCCCCTCCCTTACTGCTCGCTGGCTCGACCTCCCTTACTGCTCCCTTACTGGTTTCTCTCTCCCCCTCCCTTACTGCTCGCTGGCTCCACCTCCCTAACTGCTCCCTTACTGCTCGCTGGCTCCCCCTCCCTTACTGCTGCCTTACTGGTTGCTGGCTCCCCCTCCCTTACTGTTCGCTGGCTCCACTTCCCTTACTGCTCCCTTACTGGTCGCTGGCTCCCCCTCCCTTACTGCTCGGTGGCTCCCCCTCCCTTACTGCTCGCTGGCTCCACCTCCCTAACTGCTCCCTTACTGCTTTCTGGCTCCCCCTCCCTTACTGCTCGGTGGCTCCACCTCCCTAACTGCTCCCTTACTGGTTGCTGGCTCCCCCTCCCTTACTGCTCGGTGGCTCCACCTCCCTAACTGCTCCCTTACTGCTTGCTGGCCCCCCTCCCTTACTCCTCGGTGGATCCACCTCCCTTACTTCTCCCTTACTGCTCGCTGGCTCCACTTCCCTTACTGCTCCCTTACTGGTCGCTGTCTCCCCCTCCCTTACTGCTCGGTGCCTCCCCCTCCCTTACTGCTCGCTGGCTCCACCTCCCTTACTGCTCCCTTACTGGTTGCTGGCTCCACCTCCCTAACTGCTCCCTTACTGCTCGCTGGCTCCACCTCCCTTACTGCTGCCTTACTGGTTGCTGGCTCCACCTCCCTAACTGCTCCCTTACTGCTCGCTGGCTCCCCCTCCCTTACTGCTCGCAGGCTCCACCTGCCTTACTGCTCGCTGGCTCCCCCTCCCTTAATGCTCGCTGGCTCCACCTCCCTAACTGCTCCCTTACTGCTTTCTGGCTCCCCCTCCCTTACTGGTCGCTGGCTCCCCCTCCCTTACTGCTGCCTTACTGGTTGCTGGCTCCACCTCCCTTACTGCTCCCTTACTGCTTGCTGGCTCCCCCTCCCTTACTGCTCGCTGGCTACCCCTCCCTCACTGCTCGTTGGCTCCACCTTCCTTTCTGCTCCATTACTGCTCGCTGGCTCCACCTCCCTTACTGCTCGCTGGCTCCCCCTCCCTTACTGCTCGCAGGCTCCACCTGCCTTACTGCTCGCTGGCTCCCCCTCCCTTAATGCTCGCTGGCTCCACCTCCCTAACTGCTCCCTTACTGCTTTCTGGCTCCCCCTCCCTTACTGGTCGCTGGCTCCCCCTCCCTTACTGCTGCCTTACTGGTTGCTGGCTCCCCCTCCTTTACTGCTCCCTTACTGCTCGCTGGCTCCCCCTCCCTTACTGCTCGGTGGCTCCACCTCCCTTACTGCTCCCTTACTGCTTGCTGGCTTCCCCTCCCTTACTGCTCGCTGGCTACCCCTCCCTCACTGCTCGGTGGCTCCACCTTCCTTTCTGCTCCATTACTGCTCGCTGGCTCCCCCTCCCTTACTGCTCGCTGGCTCCCCCTCCCTTACTGCTCGCTTGCTCCACTTCCCTTACTGCTCCCTTACTGCTGGCTGGCTCCCCCTCCCTTACTGCTCGGTGGCTCAAACTCCCTAACTGGTCCCTTACTGCTCGCTGGCTCCCCCTCCCTTACTGCTCCCTTCCTGCTCGCTGGCTCCCCCTCCCTTACTGCTCGCTGGCTCCACCTCCCTTACTGCTCCCTTACTGGTTTCTTTCTCCCCCTCCCTTACTGCTCGCTGGCTCCACCTCCCTAACTGCTCCTTTAATGCTCGCTGGCTCCCCCTCCCTTACTGCTGCCTTACTGGTTGCTGGCTCCCCCTCCCTTACTGTTCGCTGGCTCCACCTCCCTTACATCTCCCTTACTGCTCGCTGGCTCCCCCTGCCTTATTGCTTGGTGGCTCCACCTCCCTCACTGCTCCCTTACTGCTTGCTGGCTCCCCCTGACTTACTGCTCGCTGGCTCCCCCTCCCTTACTGCTCGCTGCGTCCCCCTCCCTTACTGCTCGGTGGCTCCACCTCCCTAACTTGTCCCTTACTGCTCGCTGGCTCCCCCTCCCTTACTGCTCGGTGGCTCCACGTCCCTTACTTCTCCCTTACTGCTCGCTGGCTCCCCCTCCCTTACTGCTCGGTGGCTCCCCCTCCCTTACTGCTCCCTTACTGCTCACTTACTGCTCGCTGGCTCCCCCTCCCTTAGTGCTCGCTGGCTCCCCCTCCCTTACTGCTCGCTGGCTCCCCCTCCCTTACTGCTCCCTTACTGCTCACTTACTGCTCGCTTGCTCCCCCTCCCTTTCTGCTCGGTGGCTCCACCTCCCTAATTGCTCCCTTAATGCTTGCTGGCTCCCCCTCCCTTACAGCTCGCTGGCTCCACCTCCCTTACTGCTCCCTTACTGCTCGCTGGCTCCCCCTCCCTTACTGCTCCCTTACTGGTCGCTGGCTCCCCCTCCCTTACTGCCCGGTGGCTCCCCCTCCCTTACTGCTCCCTTACTGCTCACTTACTGCTCGCTGGCTCCACCTCCCTTACTGCTCGCTGGCTCCCCCTCCCTTACTGCTCGCAGGCTCCACCTGCCTTACTGCTTGCTGGCTCCCCCTCCCTTACTGCTCGCTGGCTCCACCTCCCTACCTGCTCCCTTACTGCTTGCTGGCTCCCCCTCCCTTACTGCTCGCTGGCTCCACCTCCCTTACTGCTCCCTTACTGGTTTCTGGCTCCCCCTCCCTTACTGCTCGCTGGCTCCACCTCCCTAACTGCTCCCTTACTGCTCGCTGGCTCCCCCTCCCTTACTGCTGCCTTACTGGTTGCTGGCTCCCCCTCCCTTACTGTTCGCTGGCTCCACCTCCCTTACTGCTCCCTTACTGCTCGCTGGCTCCCCCTCCCTTACTGCTCGCTGGCCCCACCTCCCTAACTGCTCCCTTACTGCTTGCTGGCTCCCCCTCCCTTACTGCTCGCTGGCTCCACCTCCCTTAATGTTCCCTTACTGCTCGCTGGCTCCCCCTCCCTTACTGCTCCGTTACTGCTCGCTGGCTCCCCCTCCCTTACTGCTCCCTTACTGCTCGCTGGCTCCCCCTCCCTTACTGCTCCCTTACTGCTCGCTGGCTCCACCTCCCTTACTGATGCCTTACTGGTCGCTGGCTCCACCTCCTTTACTGCTCCCTTACTGCTCGCTGGCTCCCCCTCCCTTACTGCTCGGTGGCTCCACCTCCCTTACTGCTCCCTTACTGCTCGCTGGCTCCCCCTCCCTTACTGCTCGCTGGCTCCCCCTCCCTTTCTGCTCGGTGGCTCCACCTTCCTAACTGCTCCCTTACTGCTCGCTGGCTCCACTTCCCTTACTGCTGGCTGGCTCCCCCTCCCTTACTGCTCGGTGGCTCCACCTTCCTAACTGCTCCCTTACTGCTTGCTGGCTCCCCCTCCCTTACTGCTCGCTGGCACCCCCTCCCTTACTGCTCGGTGGCTCCACCTCCCTAACTGCTCCTTTACTGCTCGCTGGCTCCCCCTCCCTTACTGCTGCCTTACTGGTTGCTGGCTCCCCCTCCCTTACTGTTCGCTGGCTCCACCTCCCTTACTGCTCCCTTACTGCTCGCTGGCTCCCCCTCCCTTACTGCTCGGTGGCTCCACCTCCCTAACTGCTCCCTTACTGCTTGCTGGCTCCCCCTCCCTTACTGCTCGCTGGCTCCACCTCCCTTACTGCTCCCTTACTGCTCGCTGGCTCCCCCTCCCTTACTGCTCCCTTACTGCTCGCTGGCTCCCCCTCCCTTACTGCTCCCTTACTGCTCGCTGGCTCCCCCTCCCTTACTGCTCCCTTACTGCTCGCTGGATCCACCTCCCTTACTGCTGCCTTATTGGTTGCTGGCTCCCCTTCCCTTACTGCTCCCTTACTGCTCGGCGGCTCCACCTCCCTTACTTCTCCCTTACTGCTCGCTGGCTCCCCCTCCCTTACTGGTTGCTTACTCCCCCTCCCTTACTGCTCCCTTACTGCTTACTTACTGCTCTCTGGCTCCACCTCCCTTACTGCTCGCTGGCTCCACCTCCCTAACTGCTCCCTTACTGCTTGCTGGCTCCCCCTCCCTTACTGGTCGCTGGCTCCCCCTCCCTTACTGCTCCCTTACTGGTCGCTGGCTCCACCTCCCTTACTGCTGCCTTACTGGTTGCTGGCTCTCCCTCCTTTACTGCTCCCTTACTGCTCGCTGGCTCCCCCTCCCTTACTGCTCGGTGGCTCCACCTCCCTTACTGCTCCCTTACTGCTCGCTGGCGCCCCCTCCCTTACTGCTGCCTTACTGGTTGCTGGCTCCCCCTCCCTTACTGCTCGCTGGCTCCCCCTCCCTTACTGCTCCCTTATTGCTCGCTGGCTCCACTTCCCTAACTGCTCCCTTACTGCTCGCTGGCTCCCCCTCCCTTACTGCTCGGTGGCTCAAACTCCCTAACTGCTCCCTTACTGCTCGCTGGCTCCCCCTCCCTTACTGCTCCCTTACTGCTCGCTGGCTCCCCCTCCCTTACTGCTCGCTGGCTCCACCTCCCTTACTGCTCCCTTACTGGTTTCTTGCTCCCCCTTCCTTACTGCTCGCTGGCTCCACCTCCCTAACTGCTCCCTTACTGCTCGCTGGCGCCCCCTCCCTTACTGCTGCCTTACAGGTTGCTGGCTCCCCCTCCCTTACTGTTCGCTTGCTCCACCTCCCTTACATCTCCCTTACTGCTCGCTGGCTCCCCCTCCCTTACTGCTCGGTGGCTCCACCTCCCTAACTGCTCCCTTACTGCTTGCTGGCTCCCCCTCCCTTACTGCTCCCTTAATGCTCGCTGGCTCCCCCTCCCTTACTGCTCCCTTACTGCTCGCTGGCTCCCCCTCCCTTACTGCTCGCAGGCTCCACCTGCCTTACTGCTCGCTGGCTCCACCTAACTAACTGCTCCCTTACTTCTTTCTGGCTCCCCCTTCCTTACTGGTCCCTGGCTCCCCCTCCCTTACTGCTCCCTTACTGCTCGCTGGCTCCACCTCCCTTACTGCTGCCTTACTGGTTGCTGGCTCCCCCTCCTTTACTGCTCCCTTACTGCTCGATGGCTCCCCTCCCTTCCTGCTCCCTAAATGCTCGCTGGCTCTCCCTCCCTTACTGCTCTGTGGCTCCACCTCCCTAACTGCTCCCTTACTTCTCGCTGGATCCACCTCCCTTACTGCTGCCTTACTGGTTGCTGGCTCCCCCTCCCTTTCTGCTCCCTTACTGCTCGGTGGCTCCACCTCCCTTACTTCTCCCTTACTGCTCGCTGGCTCCCCCTCCCTTACTGCTCGGTGGCTCCTGATCCCTTACTGCTCCCTTACTGCTCCCTTACTGTTCGCTGGCTCCACCTCCCTTACTGCTCGCTGGCTCCCCCTCCCTTACTGCTCGCAGGCTCCACCTGCCTTACTGCTCGCTGGCTCCCCCTCCCTTAATGCTCGCTGGCTCCACCTCCCTAACTGCTCCCTTACTGCTTTCTGGCTCCCCCTCCCTTACTGGTCGCTGGCTCCCCCTCCCTTACTGCTGCCTTACTGGTTGCTGGCTCCACCTCCCTTACTGCTCCCTTACTGCTTGCTGGCTCCCCCTCCCTTACTGCTCGCTGGCTACCCCTCCCTCACTGCTCGTTGGCTCCACCTTCCTTTCTGCTCCATTACTGCTCGCTGGCTCCACCTCCCTTACTGCTCGCTGGCTCCCCCTCCCTTACTGCTCGCAGGCTCCACCTGCCTTACTGCTCGCTGGCTCCCCCTCCCTTAATGCTCGCTGGCTCCACCTCCCTAACTGCTCCCTTACTGCTTTCTGGCTCCCCCTCCCTTACTGGTCGCTGGCTCCCCCTCCCTTACTGCTGCCTTACTGGTTGCTGGCTCCCCCTCCTTTACTGCTCCCTTACTGCTCGCTGGCTCCCCCTCCCTTACTGCTCGGTGGCTCCACCTCCCTTACTGCTCCCTTACTGCTTGCTGGCTTCCCCTCCCTTACTGCTCGCTGGCTACCCCTCCCTCACTGCTCGGTGGCTCCACCTTCCTTTCTGCTCCATTACTGCTCGCTGGCTCCCCCTCCCTTACTGCTCGCTGGCTCCCCCTCCCTTACTGCTCGCTTGCTCCACTTCCCTTACTGCTCCCTTACTGCTGGCTGGCTCCCCCTCCCTTACTGCTTGGTGGCTTGCTGGCTCCCCCTCCCTTACTGCTCGGTGGCTTGCTGGCTCCCCCTCCCTTACTGCTCCCTTATTGCTCGCTGGCTCCCCCTCCCTTACTGCTCGGTGGCTCAAACTCCCTAACTGCTCCCTTAATGCTCGCTGGCTCCCCCTCCCTTACTGCTCCCTTACTGTTCGCTGGCTGCCCCTCCCTTACTGCTCGGTAGCTCCACCTCCCTAACTGCTCACTTACTGCTTGCTGGCTCCCCCTCCCTTACTGCTCGGTGGCTCCACCTCCCTAACTGCTCGCTGGCTCCCCCTCCCTTACTGCTCGCTGGCTCCACCTCCCTTACTGCTCCCTTACTGGTTTCTTTCTCCCCCTCCCTTACTGCTTGCTGGCTCCCCCTCCCTTACTGCTCCCTTCCTGCTCGCTGGCTCCCCCTCCCTTACTGCTCGCTGGCTCCACCTCCCTTACTGCTCCCTTACTGGTTTCTTTCTCCCCCTCCCTTACTGCTCGCTGGCTCCACCTCCCTAACTGCTCCTTTAATGCTCGCTGGCTCCCCCTCCCTTACTGCTGCCTTACTGGTTGCTGGCTCCCCCTCCCTTACTGTTCGCTGGCTCCACCTCCCTTACATCTCCCTTACTGCTCGCTGGCTCCCCCTGCCTTATTGCTTGGTGGCTCCACCTCCCTCACTGCTCCCTTACTGCTTGCTGGCTCCCCCTGACTTACTGCTCGCTGGCTCCCCCTCCCTTACTGCTCGCTGGGTCCCCCTCCCTTAGTGCTCGGTGGCTCCACCTCCCTAACTTGTCCCTTACTGCTCGCTGGCTCCCCCTCCCTTACTGCTCGGTGGCTCCACGTCCCTTACTTCTCCCTTACTGCTCGCTGGCTCCCCCTCCCTTACTGCTCGGTGGCTCCCCCTCCCTTACTGCTCCCTTACTGCTCACTTACTGCTCGCTGGCTCCCCCTCCCTTAGTGCTCGCTGGCTCCCCCTCCCTTACTGCTCGCTGGCTCCCCCTCCCTTACTGCTCCCTTACTGCTCACTTACTGCTCGCTTGCTCCCCCTCCCTTGCTGCTCGGTGGCTCCACCTCCCTAATTGCTCCCTTAATGCTTGCTGGCTCCCCCTCCCTTACAGCTCGCTGGCTCCACCTCCCTTACTGCTCCCTTACTGCTCGCTGGCTCCCCCTCCCTTACTGCTCCCTTACTGGTCGCTGGCTCCCCCTCCCTTACTGCCCGGTGGCTCCCCCTCCCTTACTGCTCCCTTACTGCTCACTTACTGCTCGCTGGCTCCACCTCCCTTACTGCTCGCTGGCTCCCCCTCCCTTACTGCTCGCAGGCTCCACCTGCCTTACTGCTTGCTGGCTCCCCCTCCCTTACTGCTCGCTGGCTCCACCTCCCTACCTGCTCCCTTACTGCTTGCTGGCTCCCCCTCCCTTACTGCTCGCTGGCTCCACCTCCCTTACTGCTCCCTTACTGGTTTCTGGCTCCCCCTCCCTTACTGCTCGCTGGCTCCACCTCCCTAACTGCTCCCTTACTGCTCGCTGGCTCCCCCTCCCTTACTGCTGCCTTACTGGTTGCTGGCTCCCCCTCCCTTACTGTTCGCTGGCTCCACCTCCCTTACTGCTCCCTTACTGCTCGCTGGCTCCCCCTCCCTTACTGCTCGCTGGCCCCACCTCCCTAACTGCTCCCTTACTGCTTGCTGGCTCCCCCTCCCTTACTGCTCGCTGGCTCCACCTCCCTTAATGTTCCCTTACTGCTCGCTGGCTCCCCCTCCCTTACTGCTCCGTTACTGCTCGCTGGCTCCCCCTCCCTTACTGCTCCCTTACTGCTCGCTGGCTCCCCCTCCCTTACTGCTCCCTTACTGCTCGCTGGCTCCACCTCCCTTACTGATGCCTTACTGGTCGCTGGCTCCACCTCCTTTACTGCTCCCTTACTGCTCGCTGGCTCCCCCTCCCTTACTGCTCGGTGGCTCCACCTCCCTTACTGCTCCCTTACTGCTCGCTGGCTCCCCCTCCCTTACTGCTCGCTGGCTCACCCTCCCTTTCTGCTCGGTGGCTCCACCTTCCTAACTGCTCCCTTACTGCTCGCTGGCTCCACTTCCCTTACTGCTGGCTGGCTCCCCCTCCCTTAGTGCTCGGTGGCTCCACCTTCCTAACTGCTCCCTTACTGCTTGCTGGCTCCCCCTCCCTTACTGCTCGCTGGCACCCCCTCCCTTACTGCTCGGTGGCTCCACCTCCCTAACTGCTCCTTTACTGCTCGCTGGCTCCCCCTCCCTTACTGCTGCCTTACTGGTTGCTGGCTCCCCCTCCCTTACTGTTCGCTGGCTCCACCTCCCTTACTGCTCCCTTACTGCTCGCTGGCTCCCCCTCCCTTACTGCTCGGTGGCTCCACCTCCCTAACTGCTCCCTTACTGCTTGCTGGCTCCCCCTCCCTTACTGCTCGCTGGCTCCACCTCCCTTACTGCTCCCTTACTGCTCGCTGGCTCCCCCTCCCTTACTGCTCCCTTACTGCTCGCTGGCTCCCCCTCCCTTACTGCTCCCTTACTGCTCGCTGGCTCCCCCTCCCTTACTGCTCCCTTACTGCTCGCTGGATCCACCTCCCTTACTGCTGCCTTATTGGTTGCTGGCTCCCCTTCCCTTACTGCTCCCTTACTGCTCGGCGGCTCCACCTCCCTTACTTCTCCCTTACTGCTCGCTGGCTCCCCCTCCCTTACTGGTTGCTTGCTCCCCCTCCCTTACTGCTCCCTTACTGCTTACTTACTGCTCTCTGGCTCCACCTCCCTTACTGCTCGCTGGCTCCCCCTCCCTTACTGCTCGCAGGCTCCAACTGCCTTACTGCTTGCTGGCTCCCCCTCCCTTACTGCTCGCTGGCTCCACCTCCCTAACTGCTCCCTTACTGCTTGCTGGCTCCCCCTCCCTTACTGGTCGCTGGCTCCCCCTCCCTTACTGCTCCCTTACTGGTCGCTGGCTCCACCTCCCTTACTGCTGCCTTACTGGTTGCTGGCTCTCCCTCCTTTACTGCTCCCTTACTGCTCGCTGGCTCCCCCTCCCTTACTGCTCGGTGGCTCCACCTCCCTTACTGCTCCCTTACTGCTCGCTGGCTCCCCCTCCCTTATTGCTCGCTGGCTCCCCCTCCCTTACTGCTCGGTGGCTCCACCTTCCTTACTGCTCCCTTACTGCTCGCTGGCTCCACTTCCCTTACTGCTTGCTGGCTCCCCCTCCCTTACTGCTCGGTGGCTCCACCTCCCTAACTGCTCCCTTACGTCTCGCTGGCTCCCCCTCTCTTACTGCTCGCTGGCACCCCCTCCCTTACTGCTCGGTGGCTACACCTCCCTAACTGCTCCCTTACTGCTGGCGGGCTCCCCCTGCCTTACTCCTCGGTGGCTTGCTGGCTCCCCCTCCCTTACTGCTCGGTGGCTCCACCTCCCTAACTGCTCCCTTACTGCTTGCTGGCTCCCCTCCCTTATTGCTCGCTGGCTCCCCCTCCCTTACTGCTCCCTTTCTGCTCGCTGGCTCCACCTCCCTTACTGCTCGGTGGCTCCACCTCCCTAACTGCTCCCTTAATGCTTGCTGGCTCCCCCCCCTTACTGCTCGGTGGCTTGCTGGCTCCCCCTCCCTTACTGCTCGGTGGCTCCACCTCCCTAACTGCTCCCTTACTGCTTGCTGGCTTCCCCTCCCTTAATGCTCGCTGGCTCCCCCTCCCTTACTGCTCGGTGGCTCCACCTCCCTTACTGCTCCCTTACTGGTTTCTGGCTCCCCCTCCCTTACTGCTCTTTGGCTCCACCTCCCTAACTGCTCCCTTACTTCTCGCTGGATCCACCTCCCTTACTGCTGCCTTACTGGTTGCTGGCTCCCCCTCCCTTTCTGCTCCCTTACTGCTCGGTGGCTCCACCTCCCTTACTTCTCCCTTACTGCTCGCTGGCTCCCCCTCCCTTACTGCTCGGTGGCTCCCGATCCCTTACTGCTCCCTTGCTGCTCACTTACTGCTCGCTGGCTCCACCTCCCTTATTGCTCGCTGGCTCCCCCTCCCTTACTGCTCGCAGGCTCCACCTGCCTTACTGCTCGCTGGCTCCCCCTCCCTTAATGCTCGCTGGCTCCACCTCCCTAACTGCTCCCTTACTGCTTTCTGGCTCCCGCTCCCTTACTGGTCGCTGGCTCCCCCTCCCTTACTGCTGCCTTACTGGTTGCTGGCTCCCCCTCCTTTACTGCTCCCTTACTGCTCGCTGGCTCCCCCTCCCTTACTGCTCGGTGGCTCCACCTCCCTTACTGCTCCCTTACTGCTTGCTGGCTCCCCCTCCCTTACTGCTCGCTGGCTACCCCTCCCTCACTGCTCGGTGGCTCCACCTTCCTTTCTGCTCCATTACTGCTCGCTGGCTCCCCCTCCCTTACTGCTCGCTGGCTCCCCCTCCCTTACTGCTCGCTTGCTCCACTTCCCTTACTGCTCCCTTACTGCTGGCTGGCTCCCCCTCCCTTACTGCTCGGTGGCTTGCTGGCTCCCCCTAACTTACTGCTCGCTGGCTCCCCCTCCCTTACTGCTCGCTGGCTCCCCCTCCCTTACTGCTCCCTTATTGCTCGCTGGCTCCCCCTCCCTTACTGCTCGGTGGCTCAAACTCCCTAACTGCTCCCTTAATGCTCGCTGGCTCCCCCTCCCTTACTGCTCCCTTACTGTTCGCTGGCTGCCCCTCCCTTACTGCTCGGTAGCTCCACCTCCCTAACTGCTCACTTACTGCTTGCTGGCTCCCCCTCCCTTACTGCTCGGTGGCTCCACCTCCCTAACTGCTCGCTGGCTCCCCCTCCCTTACTGCTCGCTGGCTCCACCTCCCTTACTGCTCCCTTACTGGTTTCTTTCTCCCCCTCCCTTACTGCTCGCTGGCTCCACCTCCCTAACTGCTCCTTTAATGCTCGCTGGCTCCCCCTCCCTTACTGCTGCCTTACTGGTTGCTGGCTCCCCCTCCCTTACTGTTCGCTGGCTCCACCTCCCTTACATCTCCCTTACTGCTCGCTGGCTCCACCTTCCTTACTGCTCGCTGGCTCCCCCTCCCTTACTGCTCTCTGGCTCCACCTCCCTAACTGCTCCCTTACTGCTTGCTGGCTCCCCCTCCCTTACTGGTCGCTGGCTCCCCCTCCCTTACTGCTCCCTTACTGCTCGCTGGCTCCACCTCCCTTACTGCTGCCTTACTGGTTGCTGGCTCCCACTCCTTCACTGCTCCCTTACTGCTCTCTGGCTCCCCCTCCCTTACTGCTCGGTGGCTCCACCTCCCTAACTGCTCCCTTACTTCTCGCTGGATCCACCTCCCTTACTGCTGCCTTACTGGTTGCTGGCTCCCCCTCCCTTTCTGCTCCCTTACTGCTCGGTGGCTCCACCTCCCTTACTTCTCCCTTACTGCTCGCTGGCTCCCCCTCCCTTACTGCTCGGTGGCTCCCGATCCCTTACTGCTCCCTTGCTGCTCACTTACTGCTCGCTGGCTCCACCTCCCTTATTGCTCGCTGGCTCCCCCTCCCTTACTGCTCGCAGGCTCCACCTGCCTTACTGCTCGCTGGCTCCCCCTCCCTTAATGCTCCCTTACTGCTTTCTGGCTCCCCCTCCCTTACTGGTCGCTGGCTCCCCCTCCCTTACTGCTGCCTTACTGGTTGCTGGCTCCCCCTCCTTTACTGCTCCCTTACTGCTCGCTGGCTCCCCCTCCCTTACTGCTCGGAGGCTCCACCTCCCTTACTGCTCCCTTACTGCTTGCTGGCTCCCCCTCCCTTACTGCTCGCTGGCTACCCCTCCCTCACTGCTCGGTGGCTCCACCTTCCTTTCTGCTCCATTACTGCTCGCTGGCTCCCCCTCCCTTACTGCTCGCTGGCTCCCCCTCCCTTACTGCTCGCTTGCTCCACTTCCCTTACTGCTCCCTTTCTGCTGGCTGGCTCCCCCTCCCTTACTGCTCGGTGGCTTGCTTGCTCCCCCTCCCTTACTGCTCGCTGGCTCCCCCTCCCTTACTGCTCGCTGGCTCCCCCTCCCTTACTGCTCCATTATTGCTCGCTGGCTCCCCCTCCCTTACTGCTCGGTGGCTCAAACTCCCTAACTGCTCCCTTAATGCTCGCTGGCTCCCCCTCCCTTACTGCTCCCTTACTGTTCGCTGGCTGCCCCTCCCTTACTGCTCGGTAGCTCCACCTCCCTAACTGCTCACTTACTGCTTGCTGGCTCCCCCTCCCTTACTGCTCGGTGGCTCCACCTCCCTAACTGCTCGCTGGCTCCCCCTCCCTTACTGCTCGCTGGCTCCACCTCCCTTACTGCTCCCTTACTGGTTTCTTTCTCCCCCTCCCTTACTGCTCGCTGGCTCCACCTCCCTAACTGCTCCTTTAATGCTCGCTGGCTCCCCCTCCCTTACTGCTGCCTTACTGGTTGCTGGCTCCCCCTCCATTACTGTTCGCTGGCTCCACCTCCCTTACATCTCCCTTACTGCTCGCTGGCTCCACCTGCCTTACTGCTCGCTGGCTCCCCCTCCCTTACTGCTCGCTGGCTCCACCTCCCTAACTGCTCCCTTACTGCTTGCTGGCTCCCCCTCCCTTACTGGTCGCTGGCTCCCCCTCCCTTACTGCTCCCTTACTGCTCGCTGGCTCCACCTCCCTTACTGCTGCCTTACTGGTTGCTGGCTCCCCCTCCTTCACTGCTCCCTTACTGCTCGCTGGCTCCCCCTCCCTTACTGCTCGGTGGCTCCACCTCCCATACTGCTCCCTTACTACTCGCTGGCTCCCCCTCCCTTACTGCTCGCTGGCTCCCCCTCCCTTACTGCTCCCTTATTGCTCGCTGGCTCCACTTCCCTAACTGCTCCCTTACTGCTCGCTGGCTCCCCCTCCCTTACTGCTCGGTGGCTCAAACTCCCTAACTGGTCCCTTACTGCTCGCTGGCTCCCCCTCCCTTACTGCTCCCTTACTGCTCGCTGGCTCCCCCTCCCTTACTGCTCGCTGGCTCCACCTCCCTTACTGCTCCCTTACTGGTTTCTTTCTCCCCCTCCCTTACTGCTCGCTGGCTACCCCTCCCTCACTGCTCGGTGGCTCCACCTTCCTTTCTGCTCCATTACTGCTCGCTGGCTCCCCCTCCCTTACTGCTCGCTGGCTCCCCCTCCCTTACTGCTCGCTTGCTCCACTTCCCTTACTGCTCCCTTACTGCTGGCTGGCTCCCCCTCCCTTACTGCTCGGTGGCTTGCTGGCTCCCCCTCCCTTATTGCTCGCTGGCTCCACTTCCCTAACTGCTCCCTTACTGCTCGCTGGCTCCCCCTCCCTTACTGCTCGGTGGCTCAAACTCCCTAACTGGTCCCTTACTGCTCGCTGGCTCCCCCTCCCTTACTGCTCCCTTACTGCTCGCTGGCTCCCCCTCCCTTACTGCTCGCTGGCTCCACCTCCCTTACTGCTCCCTTACTGGTTTCTTTCTCCCCCTCCCTTACTGCTCGCTGGCTACCCCTCCCTCACTGCTCGGTGGCTCCACCTTCCTTTCTGCTCCATTACTGCTCGCGGGCTCCCCCTCCCTTACTGCTCGCTGGCTCCCCCTCCCTTACTGCTCGCTTGCTCCACTTCCCTTACTGCTCCCTTACTGCTGGCTGGCTCCCCCTCCCTTACTGCTCGGTGGCTTGCTGGCTCCCCCTCCCTTACTGCTCGCTGGCTCCACCTCCCTAACTGCTCCCTTACTGCTCGCTGGCTCCCCCTCCCTTACTGCTGCCTTACTGCTTGCTGGCTCCCCTCCCTTACTGCTCGCTGGCTCCCCCTCCCTTACTGCTCCCTTTCTGCTCGCTGGCTCCACCTCCCTTACTGCTCGGTGGCTCCACCTCCCTAACTGCTCCCTTAATGCTTGCTGGCTCCCCCCCCTTACTGCTCGGTGGCTTGCTGGCTCCCCCTCCCTTACTGCTCGGTGGCTCCACCTCCCTAACTGCTCCCTTACTGCTTGCTGGCTTCCCCTCCCTTAATGCTCGCTGGCTCCCCCTCCCTTACTGCTCGGTGGCTCCTCCTCCCTTACTGCTCCCTTACTGGTTTCTGGCTCCCCCTCCCTTACTGCTCTGTGGCTCCACCTCCCTAACTGCTCCCTTACTTCTCGCTGGATCCACCTCCCTTACTGCTGCCTTACTGGTTGCTGGCTCCCCCTCCCTTTCTGCTCCCTTACTGCTCGGTGGCTCCACCTCCCTTACTTCTCCCTTACTGCTCGCTGGCTCCCCCTCCCTTACTGCTCGGTGGCTCCCGATCCCTTACTGCTCCCTTGCTGCTCACTTACTGCTCGCTGGCTCCACCTCCCTTATTGCTCGCTGGCTCCCCCTCCCTTACTGCTCGCAGGCTCCACCTGCCTTACTGCTCGCTGGCTCCCCCTCCCTTAATGCTCGCTGGCTCCACCTTCCTAACTGCTCCCTTACTGCTTTCTGGCTCCCCCTCCCTTACTGGTCGCTGGCTCCCCCTCCCTTACTGCTGCCTTACTGGTTGCTGGCTCCCCCTCCTTTACTGCTCCCTTACTGCTCGCTGGCTCCCCCTCCCTTACAGCTCGGTGGCTCCACCTCCCTTACTGCTCCCTTACTGCTTGCTGGCTCCCCCTCCCTTACTGCTCGCTGGCTACCCCTCCCTCACTGCTCGGTGGCTCCACCTTCCTTTCTGCTCCATTACTGCTCGCTGGCTCGCCCTCCCTTACTGCTCACTGGCTCCCCCTCCCTTACTGCTCGCTTGCTCCACTTCCCTTACTGCTCCCTTACTGCTGGCTGGCTCCCCCTCCCTTACTGCTCGGTGGCTTGCTGGCTCCCCCTCCCTTACTGCTCGCTGGCTCCCCCTCCCTTACTGCTCGCTGGCTCCCCCTCCCTTACTGCTCCCTTATTGCTCGCTGGCTCCCCCTCCCTTACTGCTCGGTGGCTCAAACTCCCTAACTGCTCCCTTAATGCTCGCTGGCTCCCCCTCCCTTACTGCTCCCTTACTGTTCGCTGGCTGCCCCTCCCTTACTGCTCGGTAGCTCCACCTCCCTAACTGCTCACTTACTGCTTGCTGGCTCCCCCTCCCTTACTGCTCGGTGGCTCCACCTCCCTAACTGCTCGCTGGCTCCCCCTCCCTTACTGCTCGCTGGCTCCACCTCCCTTACTGCTCCCTTACTGGTTTCTTTCTCCCCCTCCCTTACTGCTCGCTGGCTCCACCTCCCTAACTGCTCCTTTAATGCTCGCTGGCTCCCCCTCCCTTACTGCTGCCTTACTGGTTGCTGGCTCCCCCTCCCTTACTGTTCGCTGGCTCCACCTCCATTACATCTCCCTTACTGCTCGCTGGCTCCACCTGCCTTACTGCTCGCTGGCTCCCCCTCCCTTACTGCTCGCTGGCTCCACCTCCCTAACTGCTCCCTTACTGCTTGCTGGCTCCCCCTCCCTTACTGGTCGCTGGCTCCCCCTCCCTTACTGCTCCCTTACTGCTCGCTGGCTCCACCTCCCTTACTGCTGCCTTACTGGTTGCTGGCTCCCCCTCCTTCACTGCTCCCTTACTGCTCGCTGGCTCCCCCTCCCTTACTGCTCGGTGGCTCCACCTCCCATACTGCTCCCTTACTACTCGCTGGCTCCCCCTCCCTTACTGCTCGCTGGCTCCCCCTCCCTTACTGCTCCCTTATTGCTCGCTGGCTCCACTTCCCTAACTGCTCCCTTACTGTTCGCTGGCTCCCCCTCCCTTACTGCTCGGTGGCTCAAACTCCCTAACTGGTCCCTTACTGCTCGCTGGCTCCCCCTCCCTTACTGCTCCCTTACTGCTCGCTGGCTCCCCCTCCCTTACTGCTCGCTGGCTCCACCTCCCTTACTGCTCCCTTACTGGTTTCTTTCTCCCCCTCCCTTACTGCTCGCTGGCTACCCCTCCCTCACTGCTCGGTGGCTCCACCTTCCTTTCTGCTCCATTACTGCTCGCTGGCTCCCCCTCCCTTACTGCTCGCTGGCTCCCCCTCCCTTACTGCTCGCTTGCTCCACTTCCCTTACTGCTCCCTTACTGCTGGCTGGCTCCCCCTCCCTTACTGCTCGGTGGCTTGCTGGCTCCCCCTCCCTTACTGCTCGCAGGCTCCACCTGCCTTACTGCTCGCTGGCTCCCCCTCCCTTAATGCTCGCTGGCTCCACCTCCCTAACTGCTCCCTTACTGCTTTCTGGCTCCCCCTCCTTTACTGGTCGCTGGCTCCCCCTCCCTTACTGCTGCCTTACTGGTTGCTGGCTCCCCCTCCTTTACTGCTCCCTTACTGCTCGCTGGCTCCCCCTCCCTTACTGCTCGCTGGCTCCACCTCCCTAACTGCTCCCTTACTGCTTGCTGGCTCCCCCTCCCTTACTGGTCGCTGGCTCCCCCTCCCTTACTGCTCCCTTACTGGTCGCTGGCTCCACCTCCCTTACTGCTGCCTTACTGGTTGCTGGCTCTCCCTCCTTTACTGCTCCCTTACTGCTCGCTGGCTCCCCCTCCCTTACTGCTCGGTGGCTCCACCTCCCTTACTGCTCCCTTACTGCTCGCTGGCTCCCCCTCCCTTATTGCTCGCTGGCTCCCCCTCCCTTACTGCTCGGTGGCTCCACCTTCCTTACTGCTCCCTTACTGCTCGCTGGCTCCACTTCCCTTACTGCTTGCTGGCTCCCCCTCCCTTACTGCTCGGTGGCTCCACCTCCCTAACTGCTCCCTTACGTCTCGCTGGCTCCCCCTCTCTTACTGCTCGCTGGCACCCCCTCCCTTACTGCTCGGTGGCTACACCTCCCTAACTGCTCCCTTACTGCTGGCGGGCTCCCCCTGCCTTACTGCTCGGTGGCTTGCTGGCTCCCCCTCCCTTACTGCTCGGTGGCTCCACCTCCCTAACTGCTCCCTTACTGCTTGCTGGCTCCCCTCCCTTATTGCTCGCTGGCTCCCCCTCCCTTACTGCTCCCTTTCTGCTCGCTGGCTCCACCTCCCTTACTGCTCGGTGGCTCCACCTCCCTAACTGCTCCCTTAATGCTTGCTGGCTCCCCCCCCTTACTGCTCGGTGGCTTGCTGGCTCCCCCTCCCTTACTGCTCGGTGGCTCCACCTCCCTAACTGCTCCCTTACTGCTTGCTGGCTTCCCCTCCCTTAATGCTCGCTGGCTCCCCCTCCCTTACTGCTCGGTGGCTCCACCTCCCTTACTGCTCCCTTACTGGTTTCTGGCTCCCCCTCCCTTACTGCTCTGTGGCTCCACCTCCCTAACTGCTCCCTTACTTCTCGCTGGATCCACCTCCCTTACTGCTGCCTTACTGGTTGCTGGCTCCCCCTCCCTTTCTGCTCCCTTACTGCTCGGTGGCTCCACCTCCCTTACTTCTCCCTTACTGCTCGCTGGCTCCCCCTCCCTTACTGCTCGGTGGCTCCCGATCCCTTACTGCTCCCTTGCTGCTCACTTACTGCTCGCTGGCTCCACCTCCCTTATTGCTCGCTGGCTCCCCCTCCCTTACTGCTCGCAGGCTCCACCTGCCTTACTGCTCGCTGGCTCCCCCTCCCTTAATGCTCGCTGGCTCCACCTCCCTAACTGCTCCCTTACTGCTTTCTGGCTCCCGCTCCCTTACTGGTCGCTGGCTCCCCCTCCCTTACTGCTGCCTTACTGGTTGCTGGCTCCCCCTCCTTTACTGCTCCCTTACTGCTCGCTGGCTCCCCCTCCCTTACTGCTCGGTGGCTCCACCTCCCTTACTGCTCCCTTACTGCTTGCTGGCTCCCCCTCCCTTACTGCTCGCTGGCTACCCCTCCCTCACTGCTCGGTGGCTCCACCTTCCTTTCTGCTCCATTACTGCTCGCTGGCTCCCCCTCCCTTACTGCTCGCTGGCTCCCCCTCCCTTACTGCTCGCTTGCTCCACTTCCCTTACTGCTCCCTTACTGCTGGCTGGCTCCCCCTCCCTTACTGCTCGGTGGCTTGCTGGCTCCCCCTAACTTACTGCTCGCTGGCTCCCCCTCCCTTACTGCTCGCTGGCTCCCCCTCCCTTACTGCTCCCTTATTGCTCGCTGGCTCCCCCTCCCTTACTGCTCGGTGGCTCAAACTCCCTAACTGCTCCCTTAATGCTCGCTGGCTCCCCCTCCCTTACTGCTCCCTTACTGTTCGCTGGCTGCCCCTCCCTTACTGCTCGGTAGCTCCACCTCCCTAACTGCTCACTTACTGCTTGCTGGCTCCCCCTCCCTTACTGCTCGGTGGCTCCACCTCCCTAACTGCTCGCTGGCTCCCCCTCCCTTACTGCTCGCTGGCTCCACCTCCCTTACTGCTCCCTTACTGGTTTCTTTCTCCCCCTCCCTTACTGCTCGGTGGCTCCACCTCCCTAACTGCTCCCTTACTTCTCGCTGGATCCACCTCCCTTACTGCTGCCTTACTGGTTGCTGGCTCCCCCTCCCTTTCTGCTCCCTTACTGCTCGGTGGCTCCACCTCCCTTACTTCTCCCTTACTGCTCGCTGGCTCCCCCTCCCTTACTGCTCGGTGGCTCCCGATCCCTTACTGCTCCCTTGCTGCTCACTTACTGCTCGCTGGCTCCACCTCCCTTATTGCTCGCTGGCTCCCCCTCCCTTACTGCTCGCAGGCTCCACCTGCCTTACTGCTCGCTGGCTCCCCCTCCCTTAATGCTCCCTTACTGCTTTCTGGCTCCCCCTCCCTTACTGGTCGCTGGCTCCCCCTCCCTTACTGCTGCCTTACTGGTTGCTGGCTCCCCCTCCTTTACTGCTCCCTTACTGCTCGCTGGCTCCCCCTCCCTTACTGCTCGGAGGCTCCACCTCCCTTACTGCTCCCTTACTGCTTGCTGGCTCCCCCTCCCTTACTGCTCGCTGGCTACCCCTCCCTCACTGCTCGGTGGCTCCACCTTCCTTTCTGCTCCATTACTGCTCGCTGGCTCCCCCTCCCTTACTGCTCGCTGGCTCCCCCTCCCTTACTGCTCGCTTGCTCCACTTCCCTTACTGCTCCCTTTCTGCTGGCTGGCTCCCCCTCCCTTACTGCTCGGTGGCTTGCTGGCTCCCCCTCCCTTACTGCTCGCTGGCTCCCCCTCCCTTACTGCTCGCTGGCTCCCCCTCCCTTACTGCTCCATTATTGCTCGCTGGCTCCCCCTCCCTTACTGCTCGGTGGCTCAAACTCCCTAACTGCTCCCTTAATGCTCGCTGGCTCCCCCTCCCTTACTGCTCCCTTACTGTTCGCTGGCTGCCCCTCCCTTACTGCTCGGTAGCTCCACCTCCCTAACTGCTCACTTACTGCTTGCTGGCTCCCCCTCCCTTACTGCTCGGTGGCTCCACCTCCCTAACTGCTCGCTGGCTCCCCCTCCCTTACTGCTCCCTTACTGGTTTCTTTCTCCCCCTCCCTTACTGCTCGCTGGCTCCACCTCCCTAACTGCTCCTTTAATGCTCGCTGGCTCCCCCTCCCTTACTGCTGCCTTACTGGTTGCTGGCTCCCCCTCCATTACTGTTCGCTGGCTCCACCTCCCTTACATCTCCCTTACTGCTCGCTGGCTCCACCTGCCTTACTGCTCGCTGGCTCCCCCTCCCTTACTGCTCGCTGGCTCCACCTCCCTAACTGCTCCCTTACTGCTTGCTGGCTCCCCCTCCCTTACTGGTCGCTGGCTCCCCCTCCCTTACTGCTCCCTTACTGCTCGCTGGCTCCACCTCCCTTACTGCTGCCTTACTGGTTGCTGGCTCCCCCTCCTTCACTGCTCCCTTACTGCTCGCTGGCTCCCCCTCCCTTACTGCTCGGTGGCTCCACCTCCCATACTGCTCCCTTACTACTCGCTGGCTCCCCCTCCCTTACTGCTCGCTGGCTCCCCCTCCCTTACTGCTCCCTTATTGCTCGCTGGCTCCACTTCCCTAACTGCTCCCTTACTGCTCGCTGGCTCCCCCTCCCTTACTGCTCGGTGGCTCAAACTCCCTAACTGGTCCCTTACTGCTCGCTGGCTCCCCCTCCCTTACTGCTCCCTTACTGCTCGCTGGCTCCCCCTCCCTTACTGCTCGCTGGCTCCACCTCCCTTACTGCTCCCTTACTGGTTTCTTTCTCCCCCTCCCTTACTGCTCGCTGGCTACCCCTCCCTCACTGCTCGGTGGCTCCACCTTCCTTTCTGCTCCATTACTGCTCGCTGGCTCCCCCTCCCTTACTGCTCGCTGGCTCCCCCTCCCTTACTGCTCGCTTGCTCCACTTCCCTTACTGCTCCCTTACTGCTGGCTGGCTCCCCCTCCCTTACTGCTCGGTGGCTTGCTGGCTCCCCCTCCCTTATTGCTCGCTGGCTCCACTTCCCTAACTGCTCCCTTACTGCTCGCTGGCTCCCCCTCCCTTACTGCTCGGTGGCTCAAACTCCCTAACTGGTCCCTTACTGCTCGCTGGCTCCCCCTCCCTTACTGCTCCCTTACTGCTCGCTGGCTCCCCCTCCCTTACTGCTCGCTGGCTCCACCTCCCTTACTGCTCCCTTACTGGTTTCTTTCTCCCCCTCCCTTACTGCTCGCTGGCTACCCCTCCCTCACTGCTCGGTGGCTCCACCTTCCTTTCTGCTCCATTACTGCTCGCGGGCTCCCCCTCCCTTACTGCTCGCTGGCTCCCCCTCCCTTACTGCTCGCTTGCTCCACTTCCCTTACTGCTCCCTTACTGCTGGCTGGCTCCCCCTCCCTTACTGCTCGGTGGCTTGCTGGCTCCCCCTCCCTTACTGCTCGCTGGCTCCACCTCCCTAACTACTCCCTTACTGCTCGCTGGCTCCCCCTCCCTTACTGCTGCCTTACTGCTTGCTGGCTCCCCTCCCTTACTGCTCGCTGGCTCCCCCTCCCTTACTGCTCCCTTTCTGCTCGCTGGCTCCACCTCCCTTACTGCTCGGTGGCTCCACCTCCCTAACTGCTCCCTTAATGCTTGCTGGCTCCCCCCCCTTACTGCTCGGTGGCTTGCTGGCTCCCCCTCCCTTACTGCTCGGTGGCTCCACCTCCCTAACTGCTCCCTTACTGCTTGCTGGCTTCCCCTCCCTTAATGCTCGCTGGCTCCCCCTCCCTTACTGCTCGGTGGCTCCTCCTCCCTTACTGCTCCCTTACTGGTTTCTGGCTCCCCCTCCCTTACTGCTCTGTGGCTCCACCTCCCTAACTGCTCCCTTACTTCTCGCTGGATCCACCTCCCTTACTGCTGCCTTACTGGTTGCTGGCTCCCCCTCCCTTTCTGCTCCCTTACTGCTCGGTGGCTCCACCTCCCTTACTTCTCCCTTACTGCTCGCTGGCTCCCCCTCCCTTACTGCTCGGTGGCTCCCGATCCCTTACTGCTCCCTTGCTGCTCACTTACTGCTCGCTGGCTCCACCTCCCTTATTGCTCGCTGGCTCCCCCTCCCTTACTGCTCGCAGGCTCCACCTGCCTTACTGCTCGCTGGCTCCCCCTCCCTTAATGCTCGCTGGCTCCACCTCCCTAACTGCTCCCTTACTGCTTTCTGGCTCCCCCTCCCTTACTGGTCGCTGGCTCCCCCTCCCTTACTGCTGCCTTACTGGTTGCTGGCTCCCCCTCCTTTACTGCTCCCTTACTGCTCGCTGGCTCCCCCTCCCTTACAGCTCGGTGGCTCCACCTCCCTTACTGCTCCCTTACTGCTTGCTGGCTCCCCCTCCCTTACTGCTCGCTGGCTACCCCTCCCTCACTGCTCGGTGGCTCCACCTTCCTTTCTGCTCCATTACTGCTCGCTGGCTCGCCCTCCCTTACTGCTCACTGGCTCCCCCTCCCTTACTGCTCGCTTGCTCCACTTCCCTTACTGCTCCCTTACTGCTGGCTGGCTCCCCCTCCCTTACTGCTCGGTGGCTTGCTGGCTCCCCCTCCCTTACTGCTCGCTGGCTCCCCCTCCCTTACTGCTCGCTGGCTCCCCCTCCCTTACTGCTCCCTTATTGCTCGCTGGCTCCCCCTCCCTTACTGCTCGGTGGCTCAAACTCCCTAACTGCTCCCTTAATGCTCGCTGGCTCCCCCTCCCTTACTGCTCCCTTACTGTTCGCTGGCTGCCCCTCCCTTACTGCTCGGTAGCTCCACCTCCCTAACTGCTCACTTACTGCTTGCTGGCTCCCCCTCCCTTACTGCTCGGTGGCTCCACCTCCCTAACTGCTCGCTGGCTCCCCCTCCCTTACTGCTCGCTGGCTCCACCTCCCTTACTTCTCCCTTACTGCTCGCTGGCTCCCCCTCCCTTACTGCTCGGTGGCTCCCGATCCCTTACTGCTCCCTTGCTGCTCACTTACTGCTCGCTGGCTCCACCTCCCTTATTGCTCGCTGGCTCCCCCTCCCTTACTGCTCGCAGGCTCCACCTGCCTTACTGCTCGCTGGCTCCCCCTCCCTTAATGCTCGCTGGCTCCACCTCCCTAACTGCTCCCTTACTGCTTTCTGGCTCCCGCTCCCTTACTGGTCGCTGGCTCCCCCTCCCTTACTGCTGCCTTACTGGTTGCTGGCTCCCCCTCCTTTACTGCTCCCTTACTGCTCGCTGGCTCCCCCTCCCTTACTGCTCGGTGGCTCCACCTCCCTTACTGCTCCCTTACTGCTTGCTGGCTCCCCCTCCCTTACTGCTCGCTGGCTACCCCTCCCTCACTGCTCGGTGGCTCCACCTTCCTTTCTGCTCCATTACTGCTCGCTGGCTCCCCCTCCCTTACTGCTCGCTGGCTCCCCCTCCCTTACTGCTCGCTTGCTCCACTTCCCTTACTGCTCCCTTACTGCTGGCTGGCTCCCCCTCCCTTACTGCTCGGTGGCTTGCTGGCTCCCCCTAACTTACTGCTCGCTGGCTCCCCCTCCCTTACTGCTCGCTGGCTCCCCCTCCCTTACTGCTCCCTTATTGCTCGCTGGCTCCCCTCCCTTACTGCTCGGTGGCTCAAACTCCCTAACTGCTCCCTTAATGCTCGCTGGCTCCCCCTCCCTTACTGCTCCCTTACTGTTCGCTGGCTGCCCCTCCCTTACTGCTCGGTAGCTCCACCTCCCTAACTGCTCACTTACTGCTTGCTGGCTCCCCCTCCCTTACTGCTCGGTGGCTCCACCTCCCTAACTGCTCGCTGGCTCCCCCTCCCTTACTGCTCGCTGGCTCCACCTCCCTTACTGCTCCCTTACTGGTTTCTTTCTCCCCCTCCCTTACTGCTCGCTGGCTCCACCTCCCTAACTGCTCCTTTAATGCTCGCTGGCTCCCCCTCCCTTACTGCTGCCTTACTGGTTGCTGGCTCCCCCTCCCTTACTGTTCGCTGGCTCCACCTCCCTTACATCTCCCTTACTGCTCGCTGGCTCCACCTTCCTTACTGCTCGCTGGCTCCCCCTCCCTTACTGCTCTCTGGCTCCACCTCCCTAACTGCTCCCTTACTGCTTGCTGGCTCCCCCTCCCTTACTGGTCGCTGGCTCCCCCTCCCTTACTGCTCCCTTACTGCTCGCTGGCTCCACCTCCCTTACTGCTGCCTTACTGGTTGCTGGCTCCCACTCCTTCACTGCTCCCTTACTGCTCTCTGGCTCCCCCTCCCTTACTGCTCGGTGGCTCCACCTCCCTAACTGCTCCCTTACTTCTCGCTGGATCCACCTCCCTTACTGCTGCCTTACTGGTTGCTGGCTCCCCCTCCCTTTCTGCTCCCTTACTGCTCGGTGGCTCCACCTCCCTTACTTCTCCCTTACTGCTCGCTGGCTCCCCCTCCCTTACTGCTCGGTGGCTCCCGATCCCTTACTGCTCCCTTGCTGCTCACTTACTGCTCGCTGGCTCCACCTCCCTTATTGCTCGCTGGCTCCCCCTCCCTTACTGCTCGCAGGCTCCACCTGCCTTACTGCTCGCTGGCTCCCCCTCCCTTAATGCTCCCTTACTGCTTTCTGGCTCCCCCTCCCTTACTGGTCGCTGGCTCCCCCTCCCTTACTGCTGCCTTACTGGTTGCTGGCTCCCCCTCCTTTACTGCTCCCTTACTGCTCGCTGGCTCCCCCTCCCTTACTGCTCGGAGGCTCCACCTCCCTTACTGCTCCCTTACTGCTTGCTGGCTCCCCCTCCCTTACTGCTCGCTGGCTACCCCTCCCTCACTGCTCGGTGGCTCCACCTTCCTTTCTGCTCCATTACTGCTCGCTGGCTCCCCCTCCCTTACTGCTCGCTGGCTCCCCCTCCCTTACTGCTCGCTTGCTCCACTTCCCTTACTGCTCCCTTTCTGCTGGCTGGCTCCCCCTCCCTTACTGCTCGGTGGCTTGCTGGCTCCCCCTCCCTTACTGCTCGCTGGCTCCCCCTCCCTTACTGCTCGCTGGCTCCCCCTCCCTTACTGCTCCATTATTGCTCGCTGGCTCCCCCTCCCTTACTGCTCGGTGGCTCAAACTCCCTAACTGCTCCCTTAATGCTCGCTGGCTCCCCCTCCCTTACTGCTCCCTTACTGTTCGCTGGCTGCCCCTCCCTTACTGCTCGGTAGCTCCACCTCCCTAACTGCTCACTTACTGCTTGCTGGCTCCCCCTCCCTTACTGCTCGGTGGCTCCACCTCCCTAACTGCTCGCTGGCTCCCCCTCCCTTACTGCTCGCTGGCTCCACCTCCCTTACTGCTCCCTTACTGGTTTCTTTCTCCCCCTCCCTTACTGCTCGCTGGCTCCACCTCCCTAACTGCTCCTTTAATGCTCGCTGGCTCCCCCTCCCTTACTGCTGCCTTACTGGTTGCTGGCTCCCCCTCCATTACTGTTCGCTGGCTCCACCTCCCTTACATCTCCCTTACTGCTCGCTGGCTCCACCTGCCTTACTGCTCGCTGGCTCCCCCTCCCTTACTGCTCGCTGGCTCCACCTCCCTAACTGCTCCCTTACTGCTTGCTGGCTCCCCCTCCCTTACTGGTCGCTGGCTCCCCCTCCCTTACTGCTCCCTTACTGCTCGCTGGCTCCACCTCCCTTACTGCTGCCTTACTGGTTGCTGGCTCCCCCTCCTTCACTGCTCCCTTACTGCTCGCTGGCTCCCCCTCCCTTACTGCTCGGTGGCTCCACCTCCCATACTGCTCCCTTACTACTCGCTGGCTCCCCCTCCCTTACTGCTCGCTGGCTCCCCCTCCCTTACTGCTCCCTTATTGCTCGCTGGCTCCACTTCCCTAACTGCTCCCTTACTGCTCGCTGGCTCCCCCTCCCTTACTGCTCGGTGGCTCAAACTCCCTAACTGGTCCCTTACTGCTCGCTGGCTCCCCCTCCCTTACTGCTCCCTTACTGCTCGCTGGCTCCCCCTCCCTTACTGCTCGCTGGCTCCACCTCCCTTACTGCTCCCTTACTGGTTTCTTTCTCCCCCTCCCTTACTGCTCGCTGGCTACCCCTCCCTCACTGCTCGGTGGCTCCACCTTCCTTTCTGCTCCATTACTGCTCGCTGGCTCCCCCTCCCTTACTGCTCGCTGGCTCCCCCTCCCTTACTGCTCGCTTGCTCCACTTCCCTTACTGCTCCCTTACTGCTGGCTGGCTCCCCCTCCCTTACTGCTCGGTGGCTTGCTGGCTCCCCCTCCCTTATTGCTCGCTGGCTCCACTTCCCTAACTGCTCCCTTACTGCTCGCTGGCTCCCCCTCCCTTACTGCTCGGTGGCTCAAACTCCCTAACTGGTCCCTTACTGCTCGCTGGCTCCCCCTCCCTTACTGCTCCCTTACTGCTCGCTGGCTCCCCCTCCCTTACTGCTCGCTAGCTCCACCTCCCTAACTGCTCACTTACTGCTTGCTGGCTCCCCCTCCCTTACTGCTCGGTGGCTCCACCTCCCTAACTGCTCGCTGGCTCCCCCTCCCTTACTGCTCGCTGGCTCCACCTCCCTTACTGCTCCCTTACTGGTTTCTTTCTCCCCCTCCCTTACTGCTCGCTGGCTCCACCTCCCTAACTGCTCCTTTAATGCTCGCTGGCTCCCCCTCCCTTACTGCTGCCTTACTGGTTGCTGGCTCCCCCTCCCTTACTGGTCGCTGGCTCCACCTCCCTTACATCTCCCTTACTGCTCGCTGGCTCCACCTGCCTTACTGCTCGCTGGCTCCCCCTCCCTTACTGCTCGCTGGCTCCACCTCCCTAACTGCTCCCTTACTGCTTGCTGGCTCCCCCTCCCTTACTGGTCGCTGGCTCCCCCTCCCTTACTGCTCCCTTACTGCTCGCTGGCTCCACCTCCCTTACTGCTGCCTTACTGGTTGCTGGCTCCCCCTCCTTCACTGCTCCCTTACTGCTCGCTGGCTCCCCCTCCCTTACTGCTCGGTGGCTCCACCTCCCTAACTGCTCCCTTACTTCTCGCTGGATCCACCTCCCTTACTGCTGCCTTACTGATTGCTGGCTCCCCCTCCCTTTCTGCTCCCTTACTGCTCGGTGGCTCCACCTCCCTTACTTCTCCCTTACTGCTCGCTGGCTCCCCCTCCCTTACTGCTCGGTGGCTCCCGATCCCTTACTGCTCCCTTGCTGCTCACTTACTGCTCGCTGGCTCCACCTCCCTTATTGCTCGCTGGCTCCCCCTCCCTTACTGCTCGCAGGCTCCACCTGCCTTACTGCTCGCTGGCTCCCCCTCCCTTAATGCTCGCTGGCTCCACCTCCCTAACTGCTCCCTTACTGCTTTCTGGCTCCCCCTCCCTTACTGGTCGCTGGCTCCCCCTCCCTTACTGCTGCCTTACTGGTTGCTGGCTCCCCCTCCTTTACTGCTTCCTTACTGCTCGCTGGCTCCCCCTCCCTTACAGCTCGGTGGCTCCACCTCCCTTACTGCTCCCTTACTGCTTGCTGGCTCCCCCTCCCTTACTGCTCGCTGGCTACCCCTCCCTCACTGCTCGGTGGCTCCACCTTCCTTTCTGCTCCATTACTGCTCGCTGGCTCGCCCTCCCTTACTGCTCACTGGCTCCCCCTCCCTTACTGCTCGCTTGCTCCACTTCCCTTACTGCTCCCTTACTGCTGGCTGGCTCCCCCTCGCTTACTGCTCGGTGGCTTGCTGGCTCCCCCTCCCTTACTGCTCGCTGGCTCCCCCTCCCTTACTGCTCGCTGGCTCCCCCTCCCTTACTGCTCCCTTATTGCTCGCTGGCTCCCCCTCCCTTACTGCTCGGTGGCTCAAACTCCCTAACTGCTCCCTTAATGCTCGCGTGCTCCCCCTCCCTTACTGCTCCCTTACTGTTCGCTGGCTGCCCCTCCCTTACTGCTCGGTAGCTCCACCTCCCTAACTGCTCACTTACTGCTTGCTGGCTCCCCCTCCCTTACTGCTCGGTGGCTCCACCTCCCTAACTGCTCGCTGGCTCCCCCTCCCTTACTGCTCGCTGGCTCCACCTCCCTTACTGCTCCCTTACTGGTTTCTTTCTCGCCCTCCCTTACTGCTCGCTGGCTCCACCTCCCTAACTGCTCCTTTAATGCTCGCTGGCTCCCCCTCCCTTACTGCTGCCTTACTGGTTGCTGGCTCCCCCTCCCTTACTGTTCGCTGGCTCCACCTCCATTACATCTCCCTTACTGCTCGCTGGCTCCACCTGCCTTACTGCTCGCTGGCTCCCCCTCCCTTACTGCTCGCTGGCTCCACCTCCCTAACTGCTCCCTTACTGCTTGCTGGCTCGCCCTCCCTTACTGGTCGCTGGCTCCCCCTCCCTTACTGCTCCCTTACTGCTCGCTGGCTCCACCTCCCTTACTGCTGCCTTACTGGTTGCTGGCTCCCCCTCCTTCACTGCTCCCTTACTGCTCGCTGGCTCCCCCTCCCTTACTGCTCGGTGGCTCCACCTCCCTAACTGCTCCCTTACTTCTCGCTGGATCCACCTCCCTTACTGCTGCCTTACTGATTGCTGGCTCCCCCTCCCTTTCTGCTCCCTTACTGCTCGGTGGCTCCACCTCCCTTACTTCTCCCTTACTGCTCGCTGGCTCCCCCTCCCTTACTGCTCGGTGGCTCCCGATCCCTTACTGCTCCCTTGCTGCTCACTTACTGCTCGCTGGCTCCACCTCCCTTATTGCTCGCTGGCTCCCCCTCCCTTACTGCTCGCAGGCTCCACCTGCCTTACTGCTCGCTGGCTCCCCCTCCCTTAATGCTCGCTGGCTCCACCTCCCTAACTGCTCCCTTACTGCTTTCTGGCTCCCCCTCCCTTACTGGTCGCTGGCTCCCCCTCCCTTACTGCTGCCTTACTGGTTGCTGGCTCCCCCTCCTTTACTGCTCCCTTACTGCTCGCTGGCTCCCCCTCCCTTACTGCTCGGTGGCTCCACCTCCCTTACTGCTCCCTTACTGCTTGCTGGCTCCCCCTCCCTTACTGCTCGCTGGCTACCCCTCCCTCACTGCTCGGTGGCTCCACCTTCCTTTCTGCTCCATTACTGCTCGCTGGCTCCCCCTCCCTTACTGCTCACTGGCTCCCCCTCCCTTACTGCTCGCTTGCTCCACTTCCCTTACTGCTCCCTTAGTGCTGGCTGGCTCCCCCTCCCTTACTGCTCGGTGGCTTGCTGGCTCCCCCTCCCTTACTGATCGCTGGCTCCCCCTCCCTTACTGCTCGCTGGCTCCCCCTCCCTTACTGCTCCCTTATTGCTCGCTGGCTCCCCCTCCCTTACTGCTCGGTGGCTCAAACTCCCTAACTGCTTCCTTAATGCTCGCTGGCTCCCCCTCCCTTACTGCTCCCTTACTGTTCGCTGGCTGCCCCTCCCTTACTGCTCGGTAGCTCCACCTCCCTAACTGCTCACTTACTGCTTGCTGGCTCCCCCTCCCTTACTGCTCGGTGGCTCCACCTCCCTAACTGCTGGCTGGCTCCCCCTCCCTTACTGCTCGCTGGCTCCACCTCCCTTACTGCTCCCTTACTGGTTTCTTTCTCCCCCTCCCTTACTGCTCGCTGGCTCCACCTCCCTAACTGCTCCTTTAATGCTCGCTGGCTCCCCCTCCCTTACTGCTGCCTTACTGGTTGCTGGCTCCCCCTCCCTTACTGTTCGCTGGCTCCACCTCCATTACATCTCCCTTACTGCTCGCTGGCTCCACCTGCCTTACTGCTCGCTGGCTCCCCCTCCCTTACTGCTCGCTGGCTCCACCTCCCTAACTGCTCCCTTACTGCTTGCTGGCTCCCCCTCCCTTACTGGTCGCTGGCTCCCCCTCCCTTACTGCTCCCTTACTGCTCGCTGGCTCCACCTCCCTTACTGCTGCCTTACTGGTTGCTGGCTCCCCCTCCTTCACTGCTCCCTTACTGCTCGCTGGCTCCCCCTCCCTTACTGCTCGGTGGCTCCACCTCCCATACTGCTCCCTTACTACTCGCTGGCTCCCCCTCCCTTACTGCTCGCTGGCTCCCCCTCCCTTACTGCTCCCTTATTGCTCGCTGGCTCCACTTCCCTAACTGCTCCCTTACTGCTCGCTGGCTCCCCCTCCCTTACTGCTCGGTGGCTCAAACTCCCTAACTGGTCCCTTACTGCTCGCTGGCTCCCCCTCCCTTACTGCTCCCTTACTGCTCGCTGGCTCCCCCTCCCTTACTGCTCGCTGGCTCCACCTCCCTTACTGCTCCCTTACTGGTTTCTTTCTCCCCCTCCCTTACTGCTCGCTGGCTACCCCTCCCTCACTGCTCGGTGGCTCCACCTTCCTTTCTGCTCCATTACTGCTCGCTGGCTCCCCCTCCCTTACTGCTCGCTGGCTCCCCCTCCCTTACTGCTCGCTTGCTCCACTTCCCTTACTGCTCCCTTACTGCTGGCTGGCTCCCCCTCCCTTACTGCTCGGTGGCTTGCTGGCTCCCCCTCCCTTACTGCTCGCTGGCTCCTCCTCCCTTACTGCTCGCTGGCTCCCCCTCCCTTACTGCTCCCTTATTGCTCGCTGGCTCCCCCTCCCTTACTGCTCGGTGGCTCAAACTCCCTAACTGCTTCCTTAATGCTCGCTGGCTCCCCCTCCCTTACTGCTCCCTTGCTGTTCGCTGGCTGCCCCTCCCTTACTGCTCGGTAGCTCCACCTCCCTAACTGCTCACTTACTGCTTGCTGGCTCCCCCTCCCTTACTGCTCGGTGGCTCCACCTCCCTAACTGCTCGCTGGCTCCGCCTCCCTTACTGCTCGCTGGCTCCACCTCCCTTACTGCTCCCTTACTGGTTTCTTTCTCCCCCTCCCTTACTGCTCGCTGGCTCCACCTCCCTAACTGCTCCTTTAATGCTCGCTGGCTCCCCCTCCCTTACTGCTGCCTTACTGGTTTCTGGCTCCCCCTCCCTTACTGTTCGCTGGCTCCACCTCCCTTGCATCTCCCTTATTGCTCGCTGGCTCCACCTGCCTTACTGCTCGCTGGCTCCACCTCCCTTACTGCTGCCTTACTGGTTGCTGGCTCCCCCTCCTTCACTGCTCCCTTACTGCTCGCTGGCTCCCCCTCCCTTACTGCTCGGTGGCTCCACCTCCCATACTGCTCCCTTACTACTCGCTGTCTCCCCCTCCCTTACTGCTCGCTGGCTCCCCCTCCCTTACTGCTCCCTTATTGCTCGCTGGCTCCACTTCAATAACTGCTCCCTTACTGCTCGCTGGCTCCCCCTCCCTTACTGCTCGGTGGCTCAAACTCCCTAACTGGTCCCTTACTGCTCGCTGGCTCCCCCTCCCTTACTGCTCCCTTACTGCTCGCTGGCTCCCCCTCCCTTACTGCTCGCTGGCTCCACCTCCCTTACTGCTCCCTTACTGGTTTCTTTCTCCCCCTCCCTTACTGCTCGCTGGCTCCACCTCCCTAACTGCTCCTTTAATGCTCGCTGGCTCCCCCTCCCTTACTGCTGCCTTACTGGTTGCTGGCTCCCCCTCCCTTACTGTTCGCTGGCTCCACCTCCCTTACATCTCCCTTACTGCTCGCTGGCTCCCCCTGCCTTACTGCTTGGTGGCTCCACCTCCCTCACTGCTCCCTTACTGCTTGCTGGCTCCCCCTGACTTACTGCTCGCTGGCTCCCCCTCCCTTACTGCTCGCTGGCTCCCCCTCCCTTACTGCTCGGTGGCTCCACCTCCCTAACTTGTCCCTTACTGCTTGCTGGCTCCCCCTCCCTTACTGCTCGGTGGCTCCACCTCCCTTACTTCTCCCTTACTGCTCGCTGGCTCCCCCTCCCTTACTGCTCGGTGGCTCCCCCTCCCTTACTGCTCCCTTACTGCTCACTTACTGCTCGCTGGCTCCCCCTCCCTTAGTGCTCGCTGGCTCCCCCTCCCTTACTGCTCGCTGGCTCCCCCTCCCTTACTGCTCCCTTACTGCTCACTTACTGCTCGCTTGCTCCCCCTCCCTTGCTGCTCGGTGGCTCCACCTCCCTAATTGCTCCCTTAATGCTTGCTGGCTCCCCCTCCCTTACTGCTCGCTGGCTCCACCTCCCTTACTGCTCCCTTACTGCTCGCTGGCTCCCCCTCCCTTACTGCTCCCTTACTGCTCGCTGGCTCCCCCTCCCTTACTGCCCGGTGGCTCCCCCTCCCTTACTGCTCCCTTACTGCTCACTTACTGCTCGCTGGCTCCACCTCCCTTACTGCTCGCTGGCTCCCCCTCCCTTACTGCTCGCAGGCTCCACCTGCCTTACTGCTTGCTGGCTCCCCCTCCCTTACTGCTCGCTGGCTCCACCTCCCTTCCTGCTCCCTTACTGCTTGCTGGCTCCCCCTCCCTTACTGCTCGCTGGCTCCACCTCCCTTACTGCTCCCTTACTGGTTTCTGGCTCCCCCTCCCTTACTGCTGGCTGGCTCCCCCTCCCTTACTGCTCGGTGGCTCCACCTTCCTAACTGCTCCCTTACTGCTTGCTGGCTCCCCCTCCCTTACTGCTCGCTGGCACCCCCTCCCTTACTGCTCGGTGGCTCCACCTCCCTAACTGCTCCTTTACTGCTCGCTGGCTCCCCCTCCCTTACTGCTGCCTTACTGGTTGCTGGCACCCCCTCCCTTACTGTTCGCTGGCTCCACCTCCCTTACTGCTCCCTTACTGCTCGCTGGCTCCCCCTCCCTTACTGCTCGGTGAATCCACCTCCCTAACTGCTCCCTTACTGCTTGCTGGCTCCCCCTCCCTTACTGCTCGCTGGCTCCACCTCCCTTACTGCTCCCTTACTGCTCGCTGGCTCCCCCTCCCTTACTGCTCCCTTACTGTTCGCTGGCTCCCCCTCCCTTACTGCTCCCTTACTGCTCGCTGGATCCACCTCCCTTACTGCTGCCTTATTGGTTGCTGGCTCCCCTTCCCTTACTGCTCCCTTACTTCTCGGCGGCTCCACCTCCCTTACTTCTCCCTTACTGCTCGCTGGCTCCCCCTCCCTTACTGGTTGCTTGCTCCACCTCCCTAACTGCTCCCTTACTGCTTGCTGGCTCCCCCTCCCTTACTGCTCGCTGGCTCCACCTCCCTTACTGCTCCCTTACTGCTCGCTGGCTCCCCCTCCCTTTCTGCTCCCTTACTGCTCGCTGGCTCCCCCTCCCTTACTGCTCCCTTACTGCTCGCTGGCTCCCCCTCCCTTACTGCTCCCTTACTGCTCGCTGGATCCACCTCCCTTACTGCTGCCTTATTGGTTGCTGGCTCCCCTTCCCTTACTGCTCCCTTACTGCTCGGCGGCTCCACCTCCCTTACTGCTCCCTTACTGCTTACTTACTGCTCTCTGGCTCCACCTCCCTTACTGCTCGCTGGCTCCCCCTCCCTTACTGCTCGCAGGCTCCACCTGCCTTACTGCTTGCTGGCTCCCCCTCCCTTACTGCTCGCTGGCTCCACCTCCCTTACTGCTCCCTTACTGCTTGCTGGCTCCCCCTCCCTTACTGGTCGCTGGCTCCCCCTCCCTTACTGCTCCCTTACTGCTCGCTGGCTCCACCTCCCTTACTGCTGCCTTACTGGTTGCTGGCTCTCCCTCCCTAACTGCTCCCTTACTGCTCGCTGGCTCCCCCTCCCTTACTGCTCGGTGGCTCCACCTCCCTTACTGCTCCCTTACTGCTCGCTGGCTCCCCCTCCCTTATTGCTCGCTGGCTCCCCCTCCCTTACTGCTCGGTGGCTCCACCTTCCTTACTGCTCCCTTACTGCTCGCTGGCTCCACTTCCCTTACTGCTTGCTGGCTCCCCCTCCCTTACTGCTCGGTGGCTCCACCTCCCTAACTGCTCCCTCACTGCTCGCTGGCTCCCCCTCGCTTACTGCTCGCTGGCACCCCCTCCCTTACTGCTCGGTGGCTACACCTCCCTAACTGCTCCCTTACTGCTGGCTGGCTCCCCCTCCCTTACTGCTCGGTGGCTTGCTTGCTCCCCCTCCCTTACTGCTCGGTGGCTCCCCCTCCCTTACTGCTCCCTTTCTGCTCGCTGGCTCCACCTCCCTTACTGCTCGGTGGCTCCACCTCCCTAACTGCTCCCTTAATGCTTGCTGGCTCCCCCCCCTTACTGCTCGGTGGCTTGCTGGCTCCCCCTCCCTTACTGCTCGGTGGCTCCACCTCCCTAACTGCTCCCTTACTGCTTGCTGGCTTCCCCTCCCTTAATGCTCGCTGGCTCCCCCTCCCTTACTGCTCGGTGGCTCCACCTCCCTTACTGCTCCCTTACTGGTTTCTGGCTCCCCCTCCCTTACTGCTCGCTGGCTCCACCTCCCTTAATGTTCCCTTACTGCTCGCTGGCTCCCCCTCCCTTACTGCTCCGTTACTGCTCGCTGGCTCCCCCTCCCTTACTGCTCCCTTACTGCTCGCTGGCTCCCCCTCCCTTACTGCTCCCTTACTGCTCGCTGGCTCCACCTCCCTTACTGCTGCCTTACTGGTCGCTGGCTCCCCCTCCTTTACTGCTCCCTTACTGCTCGCTGGCTCCCCCTCCCTTTCTGCTCGGTGGCTCCACCTCCCTTACTGCTCCCTTACTGCTCGCTGGCTCCCCCTCCCTTACTGCTCGCTGGCTCCCCCTTCCTAACTGCTCCCTTACTGCTCGCTGGCTCCACTTCCCTTACTGCTGGCTGGCTCCCCCTCCCTTACTGCTCGGTGGCTCCACCTTCCTAACTGCTCCCTTACTGCTTGCTGGCTCCCCCTCCCTTACTGCTCGCTGGCACCCCCTCCCTTACTGCTCGGTGGCTCCACCTTCCTAACTGCTCCCTTACTGCTTGCTGGCTCCCCCTCCCTTACTGCTCGCTGGCTCCCCCTCCCTTACTGCTCGGTGGCTCCACCTCCCTTACTGCTCCCTTACTGCTCGCTGGCTCCCCCTCCCTTATTGCTCGCTGGCTCCCCCTCCCTTACTGCTCGGTGGCTCCACCTTCCTTACTGCTCCCTTACTGCTCGCTGGCTCCACTTCCCTTACTGCTTGCTGGCTCCCCCTCCCTTACTGCTCGGTGGCTCCACCTCCCTAACTGCTCCCTTACTGCTCGCTGGCTCCCCCTCGCTTACTGCTCGCTGGCACCCCCTCCCTTACTGCTCGGTGGCTACACCTCCCTAACTGCTCCCTTACTGCTGGCTGGCTCCCCCTCCCTTACTGCTCGGTGGCTTGCTTGCTCCCCCTCCCTTACTGCTCGGTGGCTCCCCCTCCCTTACTGCTCCCTTTCTGCTCGCTGGCTCCACCTCCCTTACTGCTCGGTGGCTCCACCTCCCTAACTGCTCCCTTAATGCTTGCTGGCTCCCCCCCCTTACTGCTCGGTGGCTTGCTGGCTCCCCCTCCCTTACTGCTCGGTGGCTCCACCTCCCTAACTGCTCCCTTACTGCTTGCTGGCTTCCCCTCCCTTAATGCTCGCTGGCTCCCCCTCCCTTACTGCTCGGTGGCTCCACCTCCCTTACTGCTCCCTTACTGGTTTCTGGCTCCCCCTCCCTTACTGCTCGCTGGCTCCACCTCCCTTAATGTTCCCTTACTGCTCGCTGGCTCCCCCTCCCTTACTGCTCCGTTACTGCTCGCTGGCTCCCCCTCCCTTACTGCTCCCTTACTGCTCGCTGGCTCCCCCTCCCTTACTGCTCCCTTACTGCTCGCTGGCTCCACCTCCCTTACTGCTGCCTTACTGGTCGCTGGCTCCCCCTCCTTTACTGCTCCCTTACTGCTCGCTGGCTCCCCCTCCCTTTCTGCTCGGTGGCTCCACCTCCCTTACTGCTCCCTTACTGCTCGCTGGCTCCCCCTCCCTTACTGCTCGCTGGCTCCCCCTTCCTAACTGCTCCCTTACTGCTCGCTGGCTCCACTTCCCTTACTGCTGGCTGGCTCCCCCTCCCTTACTGCTCGGTGGCTCCACCTTCCTAACTGCTCCCTTACTGCTTGCTGGCTCCCCCTCCCTTACTGCTCGCTGGCACCCCCTCCCTTACTGCTCGGTGGCTCCACCTCCCTAACTGCTCCTTTACTGCTCGCTGGCTCCCCCTCCCTTACTGCTGCCTTACTGGTTGCTGGCTCCCCCTCCCTTACTGTTCGCTGGCTCCACCTCCCTTACTGCTCCCTTACTGCTCGCTGGCTCCCCCTCCCTTACTGCTCGGTGACTCCACCTCCCTAACTGCTCCCTTACTGCTTGCTGGCTCCCCCTCCCTTACTGCTCGCTGGCTCCACCTCCCTTACTGCTCCCTTACTGCTCGCTGGCTCCCCCTCCCTTTCTGCTCCCTTACTGCTCGCTGGCTCCCCCTCCCTTACTGCTCCCTTACTGCTCGCTGGATCCACCTCCCTTACTGCTGCCTTATTGGTTGCTGGCTCCCCTTCCCTTACTGCTCCCTTACTGCTCGGCGGCTCCACCTCCCTTACTTCTCCCTTACTGCTCGCTGGCTCCCCCTCCCTTACTGGTTGCTTGCTCCACCTCCCTAACTGCTCCCTTACTGCTTGCTGGCTCCCCCTCCCTTACTGCTCGCTGGCTCCACCTCCCTTACTGCTCCCTTACTGCTCGCTGGCTCCACCTC
Source organism: Neolamprologus brichardi (assembly GCF_056152115.1). Taxonomy (NCBI): domain Eukaryota; kingdom Metazoa; phylum Chordata; class Actinopteri; order Cichliformes; family Cichlidae; genus Neolamprologus; species Neolamprologus brichardi. The sequence continues at coordinate 31,760,956 of NC_142108.1, read as the reverse complement.
CCTTACTGCTCCCTTACTGCTCGCTGGCTCCCCCTCCCTTACTGCTCCCTTACTGCTCGCTGGCTCCCCCTCCCTTACTGCTCCCTTACTGCTCGCTGGATCCACCTCCCTTACTGCTGCCTTATTGGTTGCTGGCTCCCCTTCCCTTACTGCTCCCTTACTGCTCGGCGGCTCCACCTCCCTTACTGCTCCCTTACTGCTTACTTACTGCTCTCTGGCTCCACCTCCCTTACTGCTCGCTGGCTCCCCCTCCCTTACTGCTCGCAGGCTCCACCTGCCTTACTGCTTGCTGGCTCCCCCTCCCTTACTGCTCGCTGTCTCCACCTCCCTAACTGCTCCCTTACTGCTTGCTGGCTCCCCCTCCCTTACTGGTCGCTGGCTCCCCCTCCCTTACTGCTCCCTTACTGCTCGCTGGCTCCACCTCCCTTACTGCTGCCTTACTGGTTGCTGGCTCTCCCTCCTTTACTGCTCCCTTACTGCTCGCTGGCTCCCCCTCCCTTACTGCTCGGTGGCTCCACCTCCCTTACTGCTCCCTTACTGCTCGCTGGCTCCCCCTCCCTTATTGCTCGCTGGCTCCCCCTCCCTTACTGCTCGGTGGCTCCACCTTCCTTACTGCTCCCTTACTGCTCGCTGGCTCCACTTCCCTTACTGCTTGCTGGCTCCCCCTCCCTTACTGCTCGGTGGCTCCACCTCCCTAACTGCTCCCTTACTGCTCGCTGGCTCCCCCTCCCTTACTGCTCGCTGGCACCCCCTCCCTTACTGCTCGGTGGCTACACCTCCCTAACTGCTCCCTTACTGCTGGCTGGCTCCCCCTCCCTTACTGCTCGGTGGCTCCACCTCCCTAACTGCTCCCTTACTGCTTGCTGGCTCCCCTCCCTTACTGCTCGCTGGCTCCCCCTCCCTTACTGCTCCCTTTCTGCTCGCTGGCTCCACCTCCCTTACTGCTCGGTGGCTCCACCTCCCTAACTGCTCCCTTAATGCTTGCTGGCTCCCCCCCCTTACTGCTCGGTGGCTTGCTGGCTCCCCCTCCCTTACTGCTCGGTGGCTCCACCTCCCTAACTGCTCCCTTACTGCTTGCTGGCTTCCCCTCCCTTAATGCTCGCTGGCTCCCCCTCCCTTACTGCTCGGTGGCTCCACCTCCCTTACTGCTCCCTTACTGGTTTCTGGCTCCCCCTCCCTTACTGCTCGCTGGCTCCACCTCCCTAACTGCTCCCTTACTGCTCGCTGGCTCCCCCTCCCTTACTGCTGCCTTACTGGTCGCTGGCTCCCCCTCCCTTACTGTTCGCTGGCTCCACCTCCCTTACTGCTCCCTTACTGCTCGCTTGCTCCCCCTCCCTTACTGCTCGGTGGCTCCACCTCCCTAACTGCTCCCTTACTGCTTGCTGGCTCCCCCTCCCTTATAGCTCGCTGGGTCCACCTCCCTTACTGCTCCCTTACTACTCGCTGGCTCCCCCTCCCTTACTGCTCCCTTACTGCTCGCTGGCTCCCCCTCCCTTACTGCTCCCTTACTGCTCGCTGGCTCCCCCTCCCTTACTGCTCTGTGGCTCCACCTCCCTAACTGCTCCCTTACTGCTCGCTGGATCCACCTCCCTTACTGCTGCCTTACTGGTTGCTGGCTCCCCCTCCCTTACTGCTCCCTTACTGCTCGGTGGCTCCACCTCCCTTACTTCTCCCTTACTGCTCGCTGGCTCCCCCTCCCTTACTGCTAGGTGGCTCCCCCTCCCTTACTGCTCCCTTACTGCTCGCTGGCTCCACCTCCCTTACTGCTCGCTGGCTCCCCCTCCCTTACTGCACGCAGGCTCCACCTGCCTTACTGCTTGCTGGCTCCCCCTCCCTTACTGCTCGCTGGCTCCACCTCCCTACCTGCTCCCTTACTGCTTGCTGGCTCCCCCTCCCTTACTGCTCGCTGGATCCACCTCCCTTACTGCTCCCTTACTGCTCGCTGGCTCCCCCTCCCTTACTGCTCCCTTACTGCTCGCTGGCTCCCCCTCCCTTACTGCTCTGTGGCTCCACCTCCCTAACTGCTCCCTTACTGCTCGCTGGATCCACCTCCCTTACTGCTGCCTTACTGGTTGCTGTCTCCCCCTCCCTTACTGCTCCCTTACTGCTCGCTTGCTCCCCCTCCCTTACTGCTCGGTGGCTCCCCCTCCCTTACTGCTCCCTTACTGCTCACTTACTTCTCGCTGGCTCCACCTCCCTTACTGCTCGCTAGCTCCCCCTCCCTTACTGCTCGCAGGCTCCACCTGCCTTACTGCTTGCTGGCTCCCCCTCCCTTACTGCTCGCTGGCTCCACCTCCCTAACTGCTAACTTACTGCTTGCTGGCTCCCCCTCCCTTACTGGTCGCTGGCTCCCCCTCCCTTAATGCTCCCTTCCTGCTCGCTGGCTCCACCTCCCTTACTGCTGCCTTACTGGTTGCTGTCTCCCCCTCCTTTACTGCTCCCTTACTGCTCGCTGGCTCCCCCTCCCTTACTGCTCGGTGGCTCCACCTCCCTTACTGCTCCCTTACTGCTCGCTGGCTCCCCCTCCCTTACTGCTCGCTGGCTCCCCCTCCCTTACTGCTCGGTGGCTTGCTGGCTCCCCCTCCCTTACTGCTCAGTGGCTCCACCTCCCTAACTGCTCCCTTACTGCTTGCTGGCTCCCCCTCCCTTACTGCTCCCTTTCTGCTCGGTGGCTCCACCTCCCTTACTTCTCCCTTACTGCTCGCTTGCTCCCCCTCCCTTACTGCTCGGTGGCTCCCCCTTCCTTACTGCTCCCTTACTGCTCACTTACTTCTCGCTGGCTCCACCTCCCTTACTGCTCGCTAGCTCCCCCTCCCTTACTGCTCGCAGGCTCCACCTGCCTTACTGCTTGCTGGCTCCCCCTCCCTTACTGCTCGCTGGCTCCACCTCCCTAACTGCTAACTTACTGCTTGCTGGCTCCCCCTCCCTTACTGGTCGCTGGCTCCCCCTCCCTTAATGCTCCCTTACTGCTCGCTGGCTCCACCTCCCTTACTGCTGCCTTACTGGTTGCTGGCTCCCCCTCCTTTACTGCTCCCTTACTGCTCGCTGGCTCCCCCTCCCTTACTGCTCGGTGGCTCCACCTCCCTTACTGCTCCCTTACTGCTCGCTGGCTCCCCCTCCCTTACTGCTCGCTGGCTCCCCCTCCCTTACTGCTCGGTGGCTTGCTGGCTCCCCCTCCCTTACTGCTCAGTGGCTCCACCTCCCTAACTGCTCCCTTACTGCTTGCTGGCTCCCCCTCCCTTACTGCTCCCTTTCTGCTCGGTGGCTCCACCTCGCTTACTTCTCCCTTACTGCTCGCTTGCTCCCCCTCCCTTACTGCTCGGTGGCTCCCCCTCCCTTACTGCTCCCTTACTGCTCACTTACTTCTCGCTGGCTCCACCTCCCTTACTGCTCGCTAGCTCCCCCTCCCTTACTGCTCGCAGGCTCCACCTGCCTTACTGCTTGCAGGCTCCCCCTCCCTTACTGCTCGCTGGCTCCACCTCCCTAACTGCTAACTTACTGCTTGCTGGCTCCCCCTCCCTTACTGGTCGCTGGCTCCCCCTCCCTTAATGCTCCCTTACTGCTCGCTGGCTCCACCTCCCTTACTGCTGCCTTACTGGTTGCTGGCTCCCCCTCCTTTACTGCTCCCTTACTGCTCGCTGGCTCCCCCTCCCTTACTGCTCGCTTGCTCCCCCTCCCTTTCTGCTCGCTGGCTCCACCTCCCTTACTGCTCCCTTACTGCTTGCTGGCTCCCCCTCCCTAACTGCTCGGTGACTCCACCACCCTTACTTCTCCCTTACTGCTCGCTGGCTCCACTTCCCTTACTGCTCCCTTACTGGTCGCTGGCTCCCCGTCCCTTACTGATCGGTGTCTCCCCCTCCCTTACTGCTCGCTGGCTCCCCCTCCCTTACTGCTCAGTTGCTCCACCTCCCTTACTGCTCCCTTTCTGCTTGCTGGCTCCCCCTCCCTTACTGCTCCCTTACTGCTCGCTGGCTCCCCCTCCCTTACTGCTCCCTTACTGCTCGCTGGCTCCCCCTCCCTTACTGCTCGCTGGCTCCCCCTCCCTTTCTGCTCGCTTGCTCCCCCTCCCTTACTGCTCATTGGCTCCACCTCCCTTACTGCTCCCTTACTGCTCGGTGACTCCACCTCCCTTACTGCTCCCTTACTGCTCGCTGGCTCCCCCTCCCTTACTGCTCCCTTACTGCTCGCTGGCTCCCCCTCCCTTACTGCTCGCTGGCTCCACCTCCCTAACTGCTCTCTTACTGCTTGCTTGCTCCCCCTCCCTTACTGCTCAGTGGCTCCACCTCCCTAACTGCTCCCTTACTGCTCGGTGGCTCCACCTCCCTTACTTCTCCGTTACTGGTTTCTGGCTCGCCCTCCCTTACTGCTCCCTTACTGCTCGCTGGCTCCCCCTCCCTTACTGCTCGCTGGCTCCACCTCCCTATCTGCTCCCTTACTGCTTTCTGGCTCCCCCTCCCTTAGTGCTCGGTGGCTCCACCTCCCTAACTGCTCCCTTACTGGTTGCTGGCTCCCCCTCCCTTACTGCTCGGTGGCTCCACCTCCCTAACTGCTCCCTTACTGCTTGCTGGCCCCCCTCCCTTACTGCTCGGTGGATCCACCTCCCTTACTTCTCCCTTACTGCTCGCTGGCTCCACTTCCCTTACTGCTCCCTTACTGGTCGCTGGCTCCCCCTCCCTTACTGCTCGGTGGCTCCCCCTCCCTTACTGCTCGCTGGCTCCACCTCCCTTACTGCTCCCTTACTGGTTGCTGGCTCCACCTCCCTAACTGCTCCCTTACTGCTCGCTGGCTCCACCTCCCTTACTGCTGCCTTACTGGTTGCTGGCTCCACCTCCCTTACTGCTCCCTTACTGCTCGCTGGCTCCCCCTCCCTTACTGCTCCCTTACTGTTGCTGGCTCCCGCTCCCTTACTGCTCGCTGGCTCCCCCTCCCTTACTGCTCGGTGGCTCCACCTCCCTAACTGCTCCCTTACTGCTTGCTGGCTCCCCCTCCCTTACTGCTCGCTTTCTCCCCCTCCCTTTCTGCTCGCTGGCTCCACCTCCCTTACTGCTTGGTGGCTCCACCTCCCTTACTTCTCCCTTACTGCTCGCTGGCTCCACTTCCCTTACTGCTCCGTTACTGGTCGCTGGCTCCCCCTCCCTTACTGCTCGGTGTCTCCCACTCCCTTACTGCTCGCTGGCTCCCCCTCCCTTACTGCTCAGTTGCTCCACCTCCCATACTGCTCCCTTACTGCTTGCTGGCTCCCCCTCCCTTACTGCTCCCTTACTGCTCGCTGGCTCCCCCTCCCTTACTGCTCCCTTACTGCTCGCTGGCTCCCCCTCCCTTACTGCTCGCTGGCTCCCCCTCCCTTACTGCTCGCTTGCTCCCCCTCCCTTACTGCTCAGTGGCTCCACCTCCCTAACTGCTCCCTTACTGCTCGGTGACTCCACCTCCCTTACTTCTCCTTTACTGGTTGCTGGCTCCCCCTCCCTTACTGCTCCCTTACTTCTCGCTTGCTCCACCTCCCTTACTGCTCCCTTACTGCTCGCTGGCTCCCCCTCCCTTACTGCTCCGTTACTGCTCGCTGGCTCCCCCTCCCTTACTGCTCGCTGGCTCCAACTCCCTAACTGCTCCCTTACTGCTTGCTGGCTCCCCCTCCCTTACTGCTCAGTGGCTCCACCTCCCTAACTGCTCCCTTACTGCACGGTGGCTCCACCTCCCTTACTACTCCGTTACTGGTTTCTGGCTCCCCCTCCCTTACTTCTCCCTTACTGCTCATTGGCTCCAACTACCTACCTGCTCCCTTACTGCTCGGTGGCTCCACCTCCCTTACTGCTCCCTTACTGCTCGCTGGCTCCCCCTCCCTTACTGCTCCCTTACTGCTCGCTGGCTCCCCCTCCCTTACTGCTCCCTTACTGCTCGCTGGCTCCCCCTCCCTTACTGCTCCCTTACTGCTCGCTGGCTCCCCCTCCCTTACTGCTCGCTGGCTCCCCCTCCCTTACTGCTCGCTGGCTCCCCCTCCCTTACTGCTCAGTTGCTCCACCTCCCATACTGCTCCCTTACTGCTTGCTGGCTCCCCCTCCCTTACTGCTCCCTTACTGCTCGCTGGCTCCCCCTCCCTTACTGCTCCCTAACTGCTCGCTGGCTCCCCCTCCCTTACTGCTCGCTGGCTCCCCCTCCCTTACTGCTCGCTTGCTCCCCCTCCCTTACTGCTCAGTGGCTCCACCTCCCTAACTGCTCCCTTACTGCTCGGTGACTCCACCTCCCTTACTTCTCCTTTACTGGTTGCTGGCTCCCCCTCCCTTACTGCTCCCTTACTTCTCGCTTGCTCCACCTCCCTTACTGCTCCCTTACTGCTCGCTGGCTCCCCCTCCCTTACTGCTCCCTTACTGCTCGCTGGCTCCCCCTCCCTTACTGCTCGCTGGCTCCAACTCCCTAACTGCTCCCTTACTGCTTGCTGGCTCCCCCTCCCTTACTGCTCAGTGGCTCCACCTCCCTAACTGCTCCCTTACTGCACGGTGGCTCCACCTCCCTTACTTCTCCCTTACTGGTTGCAGGCTCCCCCTCCCTTACTGCTCCCTTACTGCTCGCTGGCTCCACCTCCCTTACTGCTCCCTTACTGCTCGCTGGCTCCCCCTCCCTTACTGCTCCCTTACTGCTCGCTGGCTCCCCCTCCCTTACTGCTCGCTGGCTCCACCTCCCTTACTGCTCGCTGGCTCCACCTCCCTTACTGCTCGGTGGCTCCCCCTCCCTTACTGCTTGCTGGCTCCCCCTCCCTTACTGGTCGCTGGCTCCCCCTGCCTTACTGCTGCCTTACTGGTTGCTGGCTCCCCCTCCCTTACTGCTCCCTTACTGCTCGCTGGCTCCCCCTCCCTTACTGCACGGTGGCTCCACCTCCCTTACTGCTCCCTTACTGCTCGCTGACTCCCCCTCCCTTACTGCTCGCTGGCTCCCCCTCCCTTACTGCTCACTTACTGCTCGCTGGCTCCACTTCCCTTACTGCTCCCTTACTGGTCGCTGGCTCCCCCTACCTTACTTCTCAGTGGCTCCCCCTCCCTTACTGCTCCCTTATTGCTCCCTTACTGGTCGCTGGCTCCCCCTCCCTTACTACTCCCTTACTGCTCGCTGGCTCCACTTCCCTTACTGCTCACTTACTGCTTGCTGGCTCCCCCTCCCTTACTGCTCGGTGGCTCCACCTCCCTAACTTGTCCCTTACTGCTTGCTGGCTCCCCCTCCCTTACTGCTCGGTGGCTCCACCTCCCTTACTGCTCCCTTACTGCTCACTTACTGCTCGCTGGCTCCCCCTCCCTTACTGCTCCCTTACTGCTCGCTGGCTCCCCCTCCCTTACTGCTCCCTTACTGCTCGCTGGCTCCCCCTCCCTTACTGCTCGCTTTCTCCCCCTCCCTTTCTGCTCGCTGGCTCCACCTCCCTTACTGCTTGGTGGCTCCACCTCCCTTACTTCTCCCTTACTGCTCGCTGGCTCCACTTCCCTTACTGCTCCGTTACTGGTCGCTGGCTCCCCCTCCCTTACTGCTCGGTGTCTCCCGCTCCCTTACTGCTCGCTGGCTCCCCCTCCCTTACTGCTCAGTGGCTCCACCTCCCTAACTGCTCCCTTACTGCTCGGTGACTCCACCTCCCTTACTTCTCCTTTACTGGTTGCTGGCTCCCCCTCCCTTACTGCTCCCTTACTTCTCGCTTGCTCCACCTCCCTTACTGCTCCCTTACTGCTCGCTGGCTCCCCCTCCCTTACTGCTCCCTTACTGCTCGCTGGCTCCCCCTCCCTTACTGCTCGCTGGCTCCAACTCCCTAACTGCTCCCTTACTGCTTGCTGGCTCCCCCTCCCTTACTGCTCAGTGGCTCCACCTCCCTAACTGCTCCCTTACGGCACGGTGGCTCCACCTCCCTTACTACTCCGTTACTGGTTTCTGGCTCCCCCTCCCTTACTTCTCCCTTACTGCTCATTGGCTCCAACTACCTACCTGCTCCCTTACTGCTCGGTGGCTCCACCTCCCTTACTTCTCCCTTACTGGTTGCTGGCTCCCCCTCCCTTACTGCTCCCTTACTGCTCGCTGGCTCCACCTCCCTTACTGCTCCCTTACTGCTCGCTGGCTCCCCCTCCCTTACTGCTCCCTTACTGCTCGCTGGCTCCCCCTCCCTTACTGCTCGCTGGCTCCACCTCCCTTACTGCTCGCTGGCTCCACCTCCCTTACTGCTCGGTGGCTCCCCCTCCCTTACTGCTTGCTGGCTCCCCCTCCCTTACTGGTCGCTGGCTCCCCCTGCCTTACTGCTGCCTTACTGGTTGCTGGCTCCCCCTCCCTTACTGCTCCCTTACTGCTCGCTGGCTCCCCCTCCCTTACTGCACGGTGGCTCCACCTCCCTTACTGCTCCCTTACTGCTCGCTGACTCCCCCTCCCTTACTGCTCGCTGGCTCCCCCTCCCTTACTGCTCACTTACTGCTCGCTGGCTCCACTTCCCTTACTGCTCCCTTACTGGTCGCTGGCTCCCCCTACCTTACTTCTCAGTGGCTCCCCCTCCCTTACTGCTCCCTTATTGCTCCCTTACTGGTCGCTGGCTCCCCCTCCCTTACTACTCCCTTACTGCTCGCTGGCTCCACTTCCCTTACTGCTCACTTACTGCTTGCTGGCTCCCCCTCCCTTACTGCTCGGTGGCTCCACCTCCCTAACTTGTCCCTTACTGCTTGCTGGCTCCCCCTCCCTTACTGCTCGGTGGCTCCCCCTCCCTTACTGCTCCCTTACTGCTCGCTGGCTCCCCCTCCCTTACTGCTCCCTTACTGCTCGCTGGCTCCCCCTCCCTTGCTGCTCGCTGGCTCCACCTGCCTTACTGCTCGCTGGCTCCCCCTCCCTTACTGCTCGCTGGCTCCACCTCCCTTACTGCTCCCTTACTGCTTGCTGGCTCCCCCTCCCTTACTGGTCGCTGGCTCCCCCTCCCTTACTGCTCCCTTACTGCTCGCTGGCTCCACCTCCCTTACTGCTGCCTTACTGGTTGCTGGCTCCCCCTCCTTTACTGCTCCCTTACTGCTCGCTGGCTCCCCCTCCCTTACTGCTCGGTGGCTCCACCTCCCATACTGCTCCCTTACTACTCGCTGGCTCCCCCTCCCTTACTGCTCGCTGGCTCCCCCTCCCTTACTGCTCCCTTATTGCTCACTGGCTCCACTTCCCTAACTGCTCCCTTACTGCTTGCTGGCTCCCCCTCCCTTACTGCTCGGTGGCTCAAACTCCCTAACAACTCCCTTACTGCTCGCTGGCACCCCCTCCCTTACTGCTCCCTTACTGCTCGCTGGCTTCCCCTCCCTTACTGCTCGGTGGCTCCACCTCCCTAACTGTTCCCTTACTGCTTGCTGGCTCCCCCTCCCTTACAGCTCGGTGGCTCCACCTCCCTAACTGCTCGCTGGCTCCCCCTCCCTTACTGCTCGCTGGCTCCACCTCCCTTACTGCTCCCTTACTGGTTTCTCTCTCCCCCTCCCTTACTGCTCGCTGGCTCCACCTCCCTAACTGCTCCCTTACTGCTCGCTGGCTCCCCGTCCCTTACTGCTGCCTTACTGGTTGCTGGCTCCCCCTCCCTTACTGTTCGCTTGCTCCACCTCCCTTACATCTCCCTTACTGCTCGCTGGCTCCCCCTCCCTTACTGCTCGGTGGCTCCACCTCCCTAACTGCTCCCTTACTGCTTGCTGGCTCCCCCTCCCTTACTGCTCGCTTGCTCCCCCTCCCTTACTGCTCCCTTACTGCTCACTTACTGCTCGCTGGCTCCCCCTCCCTTACTGCTCCCTTACTGCTCGCTGGCTCCCCCTCCCTTACTGCTCCCTTACTGCTCGCTGGCTCCCCCTCCCTTACTGCTCCCTTACTGCTCGCTGGCTCCCCCTCCCTTACTGCTCCCTTACTGCTCGCTGGCTCCCCCTCCCTTACTGCTCGCTGGCTCCACCTCCCTTACTGCTCGCTGGCTCCCCCTCCCTTACTGCTCGCTGGCTCCACCTCCCTAACTGCTCCCTTACTGCTTGCTGGCTCCCCCTCCCTTACTGGTCGCTGGCTCCCCCTCCCTTACTGCTCCCTTACTGCTCGCTGGCTCCACCTCCCTTACTGCTGCCTTACTGGTTGCTGGCTCCCCCTCCTTTACTGCTCCCTTACTGCTCGCTGGCTCCCCCTCCCTTACTGCTCGGTGGCTCCACCTCCCATACTGCTCCCTTACTACTCGCTGGCTCCCCCTCCCTTACTGCTCGCTGGCTCCCCCTCCCTTACTGCTCCCTTACTGCTCACTTACTGCTCGCTGGCTCCCCCTCCCTTACTTCTCCCTTACTGCTCGCTGGCTCCCCCTCCCTTACTGCTCCCTTACTGCTCGCTGGCTCCCCCTCCCTTACTGCTCGCTGGCTCCACCTCCCTTACTGCTCGCTGGCTCCCCCTCCCTTACTGCTCGCTGGCTCCACCTCCCTAACTGCTCCCTTACTGCTTGCTGGCTCCCCCTCCCTTACTGGTCGCTGGCTCCCCCTCCCTTACTGCTCCCTTACTGCTCGCTGGCTCCACCTCCCTTACTGCTGCCTTACTGGTTGCTGGCTCCCCCTCCTTTACTGCTCCCTTACTGCTCGCTGGCTCCCCCTCCCTTACTGCTCGGTGGCTCCACCTCCCATACTGCTCCCTTACTACTCGCTGGCTCCCCCTCCCTTACTGCTCGCTGGCTCCCCCTCCCTTACTGCTCCCTTATTGCTCGCTGGCTCCACTTCCCTAACTGCTCCCTTACTGCTCGCTGGCTCCCCCTCCCTTACTGCTCGGTGGCTCAAACTCCCTAACTGCTCCCTTACTGCTCGCTGGCTCCCCCTCCCTTACTGCTCCCTTACTGCTCGCTGGCTCCCCCTCCCTTACTGCTCGCTGGCTCCACCTCCCTTACTGCTCCCTTACTGGTTTCTTGCTCCCCCTTCCTTACTGCTCGCTGGCTCCACCTCCCTAACTGCTCCCTTACTGCTCGCTGGCGCCCCCTCCCTTACTGCTGCCTTACTGGTTGCTGGCTCCCCCTCCCTTACTGCTCGCTGGCTCCCCCTCCCTTACTGCTCCCTTATTGCTCGCTGGCTCCACTTCCCTAACTGCTCCCTTACTGCTCGCTGGCTCCCCCTCCCTTACTGCTCGGTGGCTCAAACTCCCTAACTGCTCCCTTACTGCTCGCTGGCTCCCCCTCCCTTACTGCTCCCTTACTGCTCGCTGGCTCCCCCTCCCTTACTGCTCGCTGGCTCCACCTCCCTTACTGCTCCCTTACTGGTTTCTTGCTCCCCCTTCCTTACTGCTCGCTGGCTCCACCTCCCTAACTGCTCCCTTACTGCTCGCTGGCGCCCCCTCCCTTACTGCTGCCTTACAGGTTGCTGGCTCCCCCTCCCTTACTGTTCGCTTGCTCCACCTCCCTTACATCTCCCTTACTGCTCGCTGGCTCCCCCTCCCTTACTGCTCGGTGGCTCCACCTCCCTAACTGCTCCCTTACTGCTTGCTGGCTCCCCCTCCCTTACTGCTCCCTTAATGCTCGCTGGCTCCCCCTCCCTTACTGCTCCCTTACTGCTCGCTGGCTCCCCCTCCCTTACTGCTCGCAGGCTCCACCTGCCTTACTGCTCGCTGGCTCCACCAAACTAACTGCTCCCTTACTTCTTTCTGGCTCCCCCTTCCTTACTGGTCCCTGGCTCCCCCTCCCTTACTGCTCCCTTACTGCTCGCTGGCTCCACCTCCCTTACTGCTGCCTTACTGGTTGCTGGCTCCCCCTCCTTTACTGCTCCCTTACTGCTCGCTGGCTCCCCTCCCTTCCTGCTCCCTAAATGCTCGCTGGCTCTCCCTCCCTTACTGCTCTGTGGCTCCACCTCCCTAACTGCTCCCTTACTTCTCGCTGGATCCACCTCCCTTACTGCTGCCTTACTGGTTGCTGGCTCCCCCTCCCTTTCTGCTCCCTTACTGCTCGGTGGCTCCACCTCCCTTACTTCTCCCTTACTGCTCGCTGGCTCCCCCTCCCTTACTGCTCGGTGGCTCCTGATCCCTTACTGCTCCCTTACTGCTCCCTTACTGTTCGCTGGCTCCACCTCCCTTACTGCTCGCTGGCTCCCCCTCCCTTACTGCTCGCAGGCTCCACCTGCCTTACTGCTCGCTGGCTCCCCCTCCCTTAATGCTCGCTGGCTCCACCTCCCTAACTGCTCCCTTACTGCTTTCTGGCTCCCCCTCCCTTACTGGTCGCTGGCTCCCCCTCCCTTACTGCTGCCTTACTGGTTGCTGGCTCCCCCTCCTTTACTGCTCCCTTACTGCTCGCTGGCTCCCCCTCCCTTACTGCTCGGTGGCTCCACCTCCCTTACTGCTCCCTTACTGCTTGCTGGCTCCCCCTCCCTTACTGCTCGCTGGCTACCCCTCCCTCACTGCTCGGTGGCTCCACCTTCCTTTCTGCTCCATTACTGCTCGCTGGCTCCACCTCCCTTACTGCTCGCTGGCTCCCCCTCCCTTACTGCTCGCAGGCTCCACCTGCCTTACTGCTCGCTGGCTCCCCCTCCCTTAATGCTCGCTGGCTCCACCTCCCTAACTGCTCCCTTACTGCTTTCTGGCTCCCCCTCCCTTACTGGTCGCTGGCTCCCCCTCCCTTACTGCTGCCTTACTGGTTGCTGGCTCCCCCTCCTTTACTGCTCCCTTACTGCTCGCTGGCTCCCCCTCCCTTACTGCTCGGTGGCTCCACCTCCCTTACTGCTCCCTTACTGCTTGCTGGCTCCCCCTCCCTTACTGCTCGCTGGCTACCCCTCCCTCACTGCTCGGTGGCTCCACCTTCCTTTCTGCTCCATTACTGCTCGCTGGCTCCCCCTCCCTTACTGCTCGCTGGCTCCCCCTCCCTTACTGCTCGCTTGCTCCACTTCCCTTACTGCTCCCTTACTGCTGGCTGGCTCCCCCTCCCTTACTGCTCGGTGGCTTGCTGGCTCCCCCTCCCTTACTGCTCGCTGGCTCCCCCTCCCTTACAGCTCGCTGGCTCCCCCTCCCTTACTGCTCCCTTATTGCTCGCTGGCTCCCCCTCCCTTACTGCTCGGTGGCTCAAACTCCCTAACTGCTCCCTTAATGCTCGCTGGCTCCCCCTCCCTTACTGCTCCCTTACTGTTCGCTGGCTGCCCCTCCCTTACTGCTCGGTAGCTCCACCTCCCTAACTGCTCACTTACTGCTTGCTGGCTCCCCCTCCCTTACTGCTCGGTGGCTCCACCTCCCTAACTGCTCGCTGGCTCCCCCTCCCTTACTGCTCGCTGGCTCCACCTCCCTTACTGCTCCCTTACTGGTTTCTTTCTCCCCCTCCCTTACTGCTCGCTGGCTCCACCTCCCTAACTGCTCCTTTAATGCTCGCTGGCTCCCCCTCCCTTACTGCTGCCTTACTGGTTGCTGGCTCCCCCTCCCTTACTGTTCGCTGGCTCCACCTCCCTTACATCTCCCTTACTGCTCGCTGGCTCCACCTGCCTTACTGCTCGCTGGCTCCCACTCCCTTACTGCTCGCTGGCTCCACCTCCCTAACTGCTCCCTTACTGCTTGCTGGCTCCCCCTCCCTTACTGGTCGCTGGCTCCCCCTCCCTTACTGCTCCCTTACTGCTCGCTGGCTCCACCTCCCTTACTGCTGCCTTACTGGTTGCTGGCTCCCCCTCCTTTACTGCTCCCTTACTGCTCGCTGGCTCCCCCTCCCTTACTGCTCGGTGGCTCCACCTCCCATACTGCTCCCTTACTACTCGCTGGCTCCCCCTCCCTTACTGCTCGCTGGCTCCCCCTCCCTTACTGCTCCCTTATTGCTCGCTGGCTCCACTTCCCTAACTGCTCCCTTACTGCTCGCTGGCTCCCCCTCCCTTACTGCTCGGTGGCTCAAACTCCCTAACTGGTCCCTTACTGCTCGCTGGCTCCCCCTCCCTTACTGCTCCCTTCCTGCTCGCTGGCTCCCCCTCCCTTACTGCTCGCTGGCTCCACCTCCCTTACTGCTCCCTTACTGGTTTCTTTCTCCCCCTCCCTTACTGCTCGCTGGCTCCACCTCCCTAACTGCTCCTTTAATGCTCGCTGGCTCCCCCTCCCTTACTGCTGCCTTACTGGTTGCTGGCTCCCCCTCCCTTACTGTTCGCTGGCTCCACCTCCCTTACATCTCCCTTACTGCTCGCTGGCTCCCCCTGCCTTATTGCTTGGTGGCTCCACCTCCCTCACTGCTCCCTTACTGCTTGCTGGCTCCCCCTGACTTACTGCTCGCTGGCTCCCCCTCCCTTACTGCTCGCTGGGTCCCCCTCCCTTACTGCTCGGTGGCTCCACCTCCCTAACTTGTCCCTTACTGCTCGCTGGCTCCCCCTCCCTTACTGCTCGGTGGCTCCACGTCCCTTACTTCTCCCTTACTGCTCGCTGGCTCCCCCTCCCTTACTGCTCGGTGGCTCCCCCTCCCTTACTGCTCCCTTACTGCTCACTTACTGCTCGCTGGCTCCCCCTCCCTTAGTGCTCGCTGGCTCCCCCTCCCTTACTGCTCGCTGGCTCCTCCTCCCTTACTGCTCCCTTACTGCTCACTTACTGCTCGCTTGCTCCCCCTCCCTTGCTGCTCGGTGGCTCCACCTCCCTAATTGCTCCCTTAATGCTTGCTGGCTCCCCCTCCCTTACAGCTCGCTGGCTCCACCTCCCTTACTGCTCCCTTACTGCTCGCTGGCTCCCCCTCCCTTACTGCTCCCTTACTGCTCGCTGGCTCCCCCTCCCTTACTGCCCGGTGGCTCCCCCTCCCTTACTGCTCCCTTACTGCTCACTTACTGCTCACTGGCTCCACCTCCCTTACTGCTCGCTGGCTCCCCCTCCCTTACTGCTCGCAGGCTCCACCTGCCTTACTGCTTGCTGGCTCCCCCTCCCTTACTGCTCGCTGGCTCCACCTCCCTACCTGCTCCCTTACTGCTTGCTGGCTCCCCCTCCCTTACTGCTCGCTGGCTCCACCTCCCTTACTGCTCCCTTACTGGTTTCTGGCTCCCCCTCCCTTACTGCTCGCTGGCTCCACCTCCCTAACTGCTCCCTTACTGCTCGCTGGCTCCCCCTCCCTTACTGCTGCCTTACTGGTTGCTGGCTCCCCCTCCCTTACTGTTCGCTGGCTCCACCTCCCTTACTGCTCCCTTACTGCTCGCTGGCTCCCCCTCCCTTACTGCTCGCTGGCCCCACCTCCCTAACTGCTCCCTTACTGCTTGCTGGCTCCCCCTCCCTTACTGCTCGCTGGCTCCACCTCCCTTAATGTTCCCTTACTGCTCGCTGGCTCCCCCTCCCTTACTGCTCCGTTACTGCTCGCTGGCTCCCCCTCCCTTACTGCTCCCTTACTGCTCGCTGGCTCCCCCTCCCTTACTGCTCCCTTACTGCTCGCTGGCTCCACCTCCCTTACTGATGCCTTACTGGTCGCTGGCTCCACCTCCTTTACTGCTCCCTTACTGCTCGCTGGCTCCCCCTCCCTTACTGCTCGGTGGCTCCACCTCCCTTACTGCTCCCTTACTGCTCGCTGGCTCCCCCTCCCTTACTGCTCGCTGGCTCCCCCTCCCTTTCTGCTCGGTGGCTCCACCTTCCTAACTGCTCCCTTACTGCTCGCTGGCTCCACTTCCCTTACTGCTGGCTGGCTCCCCCTCCCTTACTGCTCGGTGGCTCCACCTTCCTAACTGCTCCCTTACTGCTTGCTGGCTCCCCCTCCCTTACTGCTCGCTGGCACCCCCTCCCTTACTGCTCGGTGGCTCCACCTCCCTAACTGCTCCTTTACTGCTCGCTGGCTCCCCCTCCCTTACTGCTGCCTTACTGGTTTCTGGCTCCCCCTCCCTTACTGTTCGCTGGCTCCACCTCCCTTACTGCTCCCTTACTGCTCGCTGGCTCCCCCTCCCTTACTGCTCGGTGGCTCCACCTCCCTAACTGCTCCCTTACTGCTTGCTGGCTCCCCCTCCCTTACTGCTCGCTGGCTCCACCTCCCTTACTGCTCCCTTACTGCTCGCTGGCTCCCCCTCCCTTACTGCTCCCTTACTGCTCGCTGGCTCCCCCTCCCTTACTGCTCCCTTACTGCTCACTGGCTCCCCCTCCCTTACTGCTCCCTTACTGCTCGCTGGATCCACCTCCCTTACTGCTGCCTTATTGGTTGCTGGCTCCCCTTCCCTTACTGCTCCCTTACTGCTCGGCGGCTCCACCTCCCTTACTTCTCCCTTACTGCTCGCTGGCTCCCCCTCCCTTACTGGTTGCTTGCTCCCCCTCCCTTACTGCTTACTTACTGCTCTCTGGCTCCACCTCCCTTACTGCTCGCTGGCTCCCCCTCCCTTACTGCTCGCAGGCTCCAACTGCCTTACTGCTTGCTGGCTCCCCCTCCCTTACTGCTCGCTGGCTCCACCTCCCTAACTGCTCCCTTACTGCTTGCTGGCTCCCCCTCCCTTACTGGTCGCTGGCTCCCCCTCCCTTACTGCTCCCTTACTGCTCGCTGGCTCCACCTCCCTTACTGCTGCCTTACTGGTTGCTGGCTCTCCCTCCTTTACTGCTCCCTTACTGCTCGCTGGCTCCCCCTCCCTTACTGCTCGGTGGCTCCACCTCCCTTACTGCTCCCTTACTGCTCGCTGGCTCCCCCTCCCTTATTGCTCGCTGGCTCCCCCTCCCTTACTGCTCGGTGGCTCCACCTTCCTTACTGCTCCCTTACTGCTCGCTGGCTCCACTTCCCTTACTGCTTCCTGGCTCCCCCTCCCTTACTGCTCTGTGGCTCCACCTCCCTAACTGCTCCCTTACGTCTCGCTGGCTCCCCCTCTCTTACTGCTCGCTGGCACCCCCTCCCTTACTGCTCGGTGGCTACACCTCCCTAACTGCTCCCTTACTGCTGGCGGGCTCCCCCTGCCTTACTGCTAGGTGGCTTGCTGGCTCCCCCTCCCTTACTGCTCGGTGGCTCCACCTCCCTAACTGCTCCCTTACTGCTTGCTGGCTCCCCTCCCTTATTGCTCGCTGGCTCCCCCTCCCTTACTGCTCCGTTTCTGCTCGCTGGCTCCACCTCCCTTACTGCTCGGTGGCTCCACCTCCCTAACTGCTCCCTTAATGCTTGCTGGCTCCCCCCCCTTACTGCTCGGTGTCTTGCTGGCTCCCCCTCCCTTACTGCTCGGTGGCTCCACCTCCCTAACTGCTCCCTTACTGCTTGCTGGCTTCCCCTCCCTTAATGCTCGCTGGCTCCCCCTCCCTTACTGCTCGGTGGCTCCACCTCCCTTACTGCTCCCTTACTGGTTTCTGGCTCCCCCTCCCTTACTGCTCTGTGGCTCCACCTCCCTAACTGCTCCCTTACTTCTCGCTGGATCCACCTCCCTTACTGCTGCCTTACTGGTTGCTGGCTCCCCCTCCCTTTCTGCTCCCTTACTGCTCGGTGGCTCCACCTCCCTTACTTCTCCCTTACTGCTCGCTGGCTCCCCCTCCCTTACTGCTCGGTGGCTCCCGATCCCTTACTGCTCCCTTGCTGCTCACTTACTGCTCGTTGGCTCCACCTCCCTTATTGCTCGCTGGCTCCCCCTCCCTTACTGCTCGCAGGCTCCACCTGCCTTACTGCTCGCTGGCTCCCCCTCCCTTAATGCTCGCTGGCTCCACCTCCCTAACTGCTCCCTTACTGCTTTCTGGCTCCCGCTCCCTTACTGGTCGCTGGCTCCCCCTCCCTTACTGCTGCCTTACTGGTTGCTGGCTCCCCCTCCTTTACTGCTCCCTTACTGCTCGCTGGCTCCCCCTCCCTTACTGCTCGGTGGCTCCACCTCCCTTACTGCTCCCTTACTGCTTGCTGGCTCCCCCTCCCTTACTGCTCGCTGGCTACCCCTCCCTCACTGCTCGGTGGCTCCACCTTCCTTTCTGCTCCATTACTGCTCGCTGGCTCCCCCTCCCTTACTGCTCGCTGGCTCCCCCTCCCTTACTGCTCGCTTGCTCCACTTCCCTTACTGCTCCCTTACTGCTGGCTGGCTCCCCCTCCCTTACTGCTCGGTGGCTTGCTGGCTCCCCCTAACTTACTGCTCGCTGGCTCCCCCTCCCTTACTGCTCGCTGGCTCCCCCTCCCTTACTGCTCCCTTATTGCTCACTGGCTCCCCCTCCCTTACTGCTCGGTGGCTCAAACTCCCTAACTGCTCCCTTAATGCTCGCTGGCTCCCCCTCCCTTACTGCTCCCTTACTGTTCGCTGGCTGCCCCTCCCTTACTGCTCGGTAGCTCCACCTCCCTAACTGCTCACTTACTGCTTGCTGGCTCCCCCTCCCTTACTGCTCGGTGGCTCCACCTCCCTAACTGCTCGCTGGCTCCCCCTCCCTTACTGCTCGCTGGCTCCACCTCCCTAACTGCTCCTTTAATGCTCGCTGGCTCCCCCTCCCTTACTGCTGCCTTACTGGTTGCTGGCTCCCCCTCCCTTACTGTTCTGGCTCCACCTCCCTTACATCTCCCTTACTGCTCGCTGGCTCCACCTTCCTTACTGCTCGCTGGCTCCCCCTCCCTTACTGCTCGCTGGCTCCACCTCCCTAACTGCTCCCTTACTGCTTGCTGGCTCCCCCTCCCTTACTGGTCGCTGGCTCCCCCTCCCTTACTGCTCGCTTACTGTTCGCTGGCTCCACCTCCCTTACTGCTGCCTTACTGGTTGCTGGCTCCCCCTCCTTCACTGCTCCCTTACTGCTCGCTGGCTCCCCCTCCCTTACTGCTCGGTGGCTCCACCTCCCTAACTGCTCCCTTACTTCTCGCTGGATCCACCTCCCTTACTGCTGCCTTACTGGTTGCTGGCTCCCCCTCCCTTTCTGCTCCCTTACTGCTCGGTGGCTCCACCTCCCTTACTTCTCCCTTACTGCTCGCTGGCTCCCCCTCCCTTACTGCTCGGTGGCTCCCGATCCCTTACTGCTCCCTTGCTGCTCACTTACTGCTCGCTGGCTCCACCTCCCTTATTGCTCGCTGGCTCCCCCTCCCTTACTGCTCGCAGGCTCCACCTGCCTTACTGCTCGCTGGCTCCCCCTCCCTTAATGCTCCCTTACTGCTTTCTGGCTCCCCCTCCCTTACTGGTCGCTGGCTCCCCCTCCCTTACTGCTGCCTTACTGGTTGCTGGCTCCCCCTCCTTTACTGCTCCCTTACTGCTCGCTGGCTCCCCCTCCCTTACTGCTCGGAGGCTCCACCTCCCTTACTGCTCCCTTACTGCTTGCTGGCTCCCCCTCCCTTACTGCTCGCTGGCTACCCCTCCCTCACTGCTCGGTGGCTCCACCTTCCTTTCTGCTCCATTACTGCTCGCTGGCTCCCCCTCCCTTACTGCTCGCTGGCTCCCCCTCCCTTACTGCTCGCTTGCTCCACTTCCCTTACTGCTCCCTTTCTGCTGGCTGGCTCCCCCTCCCTTACTGCTCGGTGGCTTGCTGGCTCCCCCTCCCTTACTGCTCGCTGGCTCCCCCTCCCTTACTGCTCCCTTATTGCTCGCTGGCTCCCCCTCCCTTACTGCTCGGTGGCTCAAACTCCCTAACTGCTCCCTTAATGCTCGCTGGCTCCCCCTCCCTTACTGCTCCCTTACTGTTCGCTGGCTGCCCCTCCCTTACTGCTCGGTAGCTCCACCTCCCTAACTGCTCACTTACTGCTTGCTGGCTCCCCCTCCCTTACTGCTCGGTGGCTCCACCTCCCTAAGTGCTCGCTGGCTCCCCCTCCCTTACTGCTCGCTGGCTCCACCTCCCTTACTGCTCCCTTACTGGTTTCTTTCTCCCCCTCCCTTACTGCTCGCTGGCTCCACCTCCCTAACTGCTCCTTTAATGCTCGCTGGCTCCCCCTCCCTTACTGCTGCCTTACTGGTTGCTGGCTCCCCCTCCATTACTGTTCGCTGGCTCCACCTCCCTTACATCTCCCTTACTGCTCGCTGGCTCCACCTGCCTTACTGCTCGCTGGCTCCCCCTCCCTTACTGCTCGCTGGCTCCACCTCCCTAACTGCTCCCTTACTGCTTGCTGGCTCCCCCTCCCTTACTGGTCGCTGGCTCCCCCTCCCTTACTGCTCCCTTACTGCTCGCTGGCTCCACCTCCCTTACTGCTGCCTTACTGGTTGCTGGCTCCCCCTCCTTCACTGCTCCCTTACTGCTCGCTGGCTCCCCCTCCCTTACTGCTCGGTGGCTCCACCTCCCATACTGCTCCCTTACTACTCGCTGGCTCCCCCTCCCTTACTGCTCGCTGGCTCCCCCTCCCTTACTGCTCCCTTATTGCTCGCTGGCTCCACTTCCCTAACTGCTCCCTTACTGCTCGCTGGCTCCCCCTCCCTTACTGCTCGGTGGCTCAAACTCCCTAACTGGTCCCTTACTGCTCGCTGGCTCCCCCTCCCTTACTGCTCCCTTACTGCTCGCTGGCTCCCCCTCCCTTACTGCTCGCTGGCTCCACCTCCCTTACTGCTCCCTTACTGGTTTCTTTCTCGCCCTCCCTTACTGCTCGCTGGCTACCCCTCCCTCACTGCTCGGTGGCTCCACCTTCCTTTCTGCTCCATTACTGCTCGCTGGCTCCCCCTCCCTTACTGCTCGCTGGCTCCCCCTCCCTTACTGCTCGCTTGCTCCACTTCCCTTACTGCTCCCTTGCTGCTGGCTGGCTCCCCCTCCCTTACTGCTCGGTGGCTTGCTGGCTCCCCCTCCCTTATTGCTCGCTGGCTCCACTTCCCTAACTGCTCCCTTACTGCTCGCTGGCTCCCCCTCCCTTCCTGCTCGGTGGCTCAAACTCCCTAACTGGTCCCTTACTGCTCGCTGGCTCCCCCTCCCTTACTGCTCCCTTACTGCTCGCTGGCTCCCCCTCCCTTACTGCTCGCTGGCTCCACCTCCCTTACTGCTCCCTTACTGGTTTCTTTCTCCCCCTCCCTTACTGCTCGCTGGCTACCCCTCCCTCACTGCTCGGTGGCTCCACCTTCCTTTCTGCTCCATTACTGCTCGCGGGCTCCCCCTCCCTTACTGCTCGCTGGCTCCCCCTCCCTTACTGCTCGCTTGCTCCACTTCCCTTACTGCTCCCTTACTGCTGGCTGGCTCCCCCTCCCTTACTGCTCGGTGGCTTGCTGGCTCCCCCTCCCTTACTGCTCGCTGGCTCCACCTCCCTAACTGCTCCCTTACTGCTCGCTGGCTCCCCCTCCCTTACTGCTGCCTTACTGCTTGCTGGCTCCCCTCCCTTACTGCTCGCTGGCTCCACCTCCCTAACTGCTCCCTTACTGCTTGCTGGCTCCCCCTCCCTTACTGGTCGCTGGCTCCCCCTCCCTTACTGCTCCCTTACTGCTCGCTGGCTCCCCCTCCCTTACTGCTCCCTTACTGCTCGCTGGCTCCCCCTCCCTTACTGCTCCCTTACTGCTCGCTGGCTCCCCCTCCCTTACTGCTCCCTTACTGCTCGCTGGATCCACCTCCCTTACTGCTGCCTTATTGGTTGCTGGCTCCCCTTCCCTTACTGCTCCCTTACTGCTCGGCGGCTCCACCTCCCTTACTTCTCCCTTACTGCTCGCTGGCTCCCCCTCCCTTACTGGTTGCTTGCTCCCCCTCCCTTACTGCTCCCTTACTGCTTACTTACTGCTCTCTGGCTCCACCTCCCTTACTGCTCGCTGGCTCCCCCTCCCTTACTGCTCGCAGGCTCCAACTGCCTTACTGCTTGCTGGCTCCCCCTCCCTTACTGCTCGCTGGCTCCACCTCCCTAACTGCTCCCTTACTGCTTGCTGGCTCCCCCTCCCTTACTGGTCGCTGGCTCCCCCTCCCTTACTGCTCCCTTACTGCTCGCTGGCTCCACCTCCCTTACTGCTGCCTTACTGGTTGCTGGCTCTCCCTCCTTTACTGCTCCCTTACTGCTCGCTGGCTCCCCCTCCCTTACTGCTCGGTGGCTCCACCTCCCTTACTGCTCCCTTACTGCTCGCTGGCTCCCCCTCCCTTATTGCTCGCTGGCTCCCCCTCCCTTACTGCTCGGTGGCTCCACCTTCCTTACTGCTCCCTTACTGCTCGCTGGCTCCACCTTCCTTACTGCTCCCTTACTGCTCGGTGGCTCCACCTTCCTTACTGCTCCCTTACTGCTCGCTGGCTCCCCCTCCCTTACTGCTCGGTGGCTCCACCTCCCTAACTGCTCCCTTACTGCTTGCTGGCTCCCCTCCCTTACTGCTCCGTTTCTGCTCGCTGGCTCCACCTCCCTTACTGCTCGGTGGCTCCACCTCCCTAACTGCTCCTTTAATGCTCGCTGGCTCCCCCTCCCTTACTGCTGCCTTACTGGTTGCTGGCTCCCCCTCCCTTACTGTTCGCTGGCTCCACCTCCCTTACATCTCCCTTACTGCTCGCTGGCTCCACCTTCCTTACTGCTCGCTGGCTCCCCCTCCCTTACTGCTCGCTGGCTCCACCTCCCTAACTGCTCCCTTACTGCTTGCTGGCTCCCCCTCCCTTACTGGTCGCTGGCTCCCCCTCCCTTACTGCTCCCTTACTGTTCGCTGGCTCCACCTCCCTTACTGCTGCCTTACTGGTTGCTGGCTCCCCCTCCTTCACTGCTCCCTTACTGCTCGCTGGCTCCCCCTCCCTTACTGCTCGGTGGCTCCACCTCCCTAACTGCTCCCTTACTTCTCGCTGGATCCACCTCCCTTACTGCTGCCTTACTGGTTGCTGGCTCCCCCTCCCTTTCTGCTCCCTTACTGCTCGGTGGCTCCACCTCCCTTACTTCTCCCTTACTGCTCGCTGGCTCCCCCTCCCTTACTGCTCGGTGGCTCCCGATCCCTTACTGCTCCCTTGCTGCTCACTTACTGCTCGCTGGCTCCACCTCCCTTATTGCTCGCTGGCTCCCCCTCCCTTACTGCTCGCAGGCTCCACCTGCCTTACTGCTCGCTGGCTCCCCCTCCCTTAATGCTCCCTTACTGCTTTCTGGCTCCCCCTCCCTTACTGGTCGCTGGCTCCCCCTCCCTTACTGCTCCCTTACTGCTCGCTGGCTCCACCTCCCTTACTGCTGCCTTACTGGTTGCTGGCTCCCCCTCCTTCACTGCTCCCTTACTGCTCGCTGGCTCCCCCTCCCTTACTGCTCGGTGGCTCCACCTCCCATACTGCTCCCTTACTACTCGCTGGCTCCCCCTCCCTTACTGCTCGCTGGCTCCCCCTCCCTTACTGCTCCCTTATTGCTCGCTGGCTCCACTTCCCTAACTGCTCCCTTACTGCTCGCTGGCTCCCCCTCCCTTACTGCTCGGTGGCTCAAACTCCCTAACTGGTCCCTTACTGCTCGCTGGCTCCCCCTCCCTTACTGCTCCCTTACTGCTCGCTGGCTCCCCCTCCCTTACTGCTCGCTGGCTCCACCTCCCTTACTGCTCCCTTACTGGTTTCTTTCTCGCCCTCCCTTACTGCTCGCTGGCTACCCCTCCCTCACTGCTCGGTGGCTCCACCTTCCTTTCTGCTCCATTACTGCTCGCTGGCTCCCCCTCCCTTACTGCTCGCTGGCTCCCCCTCCCTTACTGCTCGCTTGCTCCACTTCCCTTACTGCTCCCTTACTGCTGGCTGGCTCCCCCTCCCTTACTGCTCGGTGGCTTGCTGGCTCCCCCTCCCTTATTGCTCGCTGGCTCCACTTCCCTAACTGCTCCCTTACTGCTCGCTGGCTCCCCCTCCCTTCCTGCTCGGTGGCTCAAACTCCCTAACTGGTCCCTTACTGCTCGCTGGCTCCCCCTCCCTTACTGCTCCCTTACTGCTCGCTGGCTCCCCCTCCCTTACTGCTCGCTGGCTCCACCTCCCTTACTGCTCCCTTACTGGTTTCTTTCTCCCCCTCCCTTACTGCTCGCTGGCTACCCCTCCCTCACTGCTCGGTGGCTCCACCTTCCTTTCTGCTCCATTACTGCTCGCGGGCTCCCCCTCCCTTACTGCTCGCTGGCTCCCCCTCCCTTACTGCTCGCTTGCTCCACTTCCCTTACTGCTCCCTTACTGCTGGCTGGCTCCCCCTCCCTTACTGCTCGGTGGCTTGCTGGCTCCCCCTCCCTTACTGCTCGCTGGCTCCACCTCCCTAACTGCTCCCTTACTGCTCGCTGGCTCCCCCTCCCTTACTGCTGCCTTACTGCTTGCTGGCTCCCCTCCCTTACTGCTCGCTGGCTCCCCCTCCCTTACTGCTCCCTTTCTTCTCGCTGGCTCCACCTCCCTTACTGCTCGGTGGCTCCACCTCCCTAACTGCTCCCTTAATGCTTGCTGGCTCCCCCCCCTTACTGCTCGGTGGCTTGCTGGCTCCCCCTCCCTTACTGCTCGGTGGCTCCACCTCCCTAACTGCTCCCTTACTGCTTGCTGGCTTCCCCTCCCTTAATGCTCGCTGGCTCCCCCTCCCTTACTGCTCGGTGGCTCCTCCTCCCTTACTGCTCCCTTACTGGTTTCTGGCTCCCCCTCCCTTACTGCTCTGTGGCTCCACCTCCCTAACTGCTCCCTTACTTCTCGCTGGATCCACCTCCCTTACTGCTGCCTTACTGGTTGCTGGCTCCCCCTCCCTTTCTGCTCCCTTACTGCTCGGTGGCTCCACCTCCCTTACTTCTCCCTTACTGCTCGCTGGCTCCCCCTCCCTTACTGCTCGGTGGCTCCCGATCCCTTACTGCTCCCTTGCTGCTCACTTACTTCTCGCTGGCTCCACCTCCCTTATTGCTCGCTGGCTCCCCCTCCCTTACTGCTCGCAGGCTCCACCTGCCTTACTGCTCGCTGGCTCCCCCTCCCTTAATGCTCGCTGGCTCCACCTCCCTAACTGCTCCCTTACTGCTTTCTGGCTCCCGCTCCCTTACTGGTCGCTGGCTCCCCGTCCCTTACTGCTGCCTTACTGGTTGCTGGCTCCCCCTCCTTTACTGCTCCCTTACTGCTCGCTGGCTCCCCCTCCCTTACTGCTCGGTGGCTCCACCTCCCTTACTGCTCCCTTACTGCTTGCTGGCTCCCCCTCCCTTACTGCTCGCTGGCTACCCCTCCCTCACTGCTCGGTGGCTCCACCTTCCTTTCTGCTCCATTACTGCTCGCTGGCTCCCCCTCCCTTACTGCTCGCTGGCTCCCCCTCCCTTACTGCTCGCTTGCTCCACTTCCCTTACTGCTCCCTTACTGCTGGCTGGCTCCCCCTCCCTTACTGCTCGGTGGCTTGCTGGCTCCCCCTAACTTACTGCTCGCTGGCTCCCCCTCCCTTACTGCTCGCTGGCTCCCCCTCCCTTACTGCTCCCTTATTGCTCGCTGGCTCCCCCTCCCTTACTGCTCGGTGGCTCAAACTCCCTAACTGCTCCCTTAATGCTCGCTGGCTCCCCCTCCCTTACTGCTCCCTTACTGTTCGCTGGCTGCCCCTCCCTTACTGCTCGGTAGCTCCACCTCCCTAACTGCTCACTTACTGCTTGCTGGCTCCCCCTCCCTTACTGCTCGGTGGCTCCACCTCCCTAACTGCTCGCTGGCTCCCCCTCCCTTACTGCTCGCTGGCTCCACCTCCCTTACTGCTCCCTTACTGGTTTCTTTCTCCCCCTCCCTTACTGCTCGTTGGCTCCACCTCCCTAACTGCTCCTTTAATGCTCGCTGGCTCCCCCTCCCTTACTGCTGCCTTACTGGTTGCTGGCTCCCCATCCCTTACTGGTCGCTGGCTCCACCTCCCTTACATCTCCCTTACTGCTCGCTGGCTCCACCTGCCTTACTGCTCGCTGGCTCCCCCTCCCTTACTGCTCGCTGGCTCCACCTCCCTAACTGCTCCCTTACTGCTTGCTGGCTCCACCTCCCTAACTGCTCGCTGGCTCCCCCTCCCTTACTGCTCGCTGGCTCCACCTCCCTTACTGCTCCCTTACTGGTTTCTTTCTCCCCCTCCCTTACTGCTCGCTGGCTCCACCTCCCTAACTGCTCCTTTAATGCTCGCTGGCTCCCCCTCCCTTACTGCTGCCTTACTGGTTGCTGGCTCCCCCTCCATTACTGTTCGCTGGCTCCACCTCCCTTACATCTCCCTTACTGCTCGCTGGCTCCACCTGCCTTACTGCTCGCTGGCTCCCCCTCCCTTACTGCTCGCTGGCTCCACCTCCCTAACTGCTCCCTTACTGCTTGCTGGCTCCCCCTCCCTTACTGGTCGCTGGCTCCCCCTCCCTTACTGCTCCCTTACTGCTCGCTGGCTCCACCTCCCTTACTGCTGCCTTACTGGTTGCTGGCTCCCCCTCCTTCACTGCTCCCTTACTGCTCGCTGGCTCCCCCTCCCTTACTGCTCGGTGGCTCCACCTCCCATACTGCTCCCTTACTGCTCGGTGGCTCCCCCTCCTTTACTGCTCCCTTACTGCTCGCTGGCTCCCCCTCCCTTACTGCTCGGTGGCTCCACCTCCCTTACTGCTCCCTTACTGCTTGCTGGCTCCCCCTCCCTTACTGCTCGCTGGCTACCCCTCCCTCACTGCTCGGTGGCTCCACCTTCCTTTCTGCTCCATTACTGCTCGCTGGCTCCCCCTCCCTTACTGCTCGCTGGCTCCCCCTCCCTTACTGCTCGCTTGCTCCACTTCCCTTACTGCTCCCTTACTGCTGGCTGGCTCCCCCTCCCTTACTGCTCGGTGGCTTGCTGGCTCCCCCTAACTTACTGCTCGCTGGCTCCCCCTCCCTTACTGCTCGCTGGCTCCCCCTCCCTTACTGCTCCCTTATTGCTCGCTGGCTCCCCCTCCCTTACTGCTCGGTGGCTCAAACTCCCTAACTGCTCCCTTAATGCTCGCTGGCTCCCCCTCCCTTACTGCTCCCTTACTGTTCGCTGGCTGCCCCTCCCTTACTGCTCGGTAGCTCCACCTCCCTAACTGCTCACTTACTGCTTGCTGGCTCCCCCTCCCTTACTGCTCGGTGGCTCCACCTCCCTAACTGCTCGCTGGCTCCCCCTCCCTTACTGCTCGCTGGCTCCACCTCCCTTACTGCTCCCTTACTGGTTTCTTTCTCCCCCTCCCTTACTGCTCGTTGGCTCCACCTCCCTAACTGCTCCTTTAATGCTCGCTGGCTCCCCCTCCCTTACTGCTGCCTTACTGGTTGCTGGCTCCCCATCCCTTACTGGTCGCTGGCTCCACCTCCCTTACATCTCCCTTACTGCTCGCTGGCTCCACCTGCCTTACTGCTCGCTGGCTCCCCCTCCCTTACTGCTCGCTGGCTCCACCTCCCTAACTGCTCCCTTACTGCTTGCTGGCTCCCCCTCCCTTACTGGTCGCTGGCTCCCCCTCCCTTACTGCTCCCTTACTGCTCGCTGGCTCCACCTCCCTTACTGCTGCCTTACTGGTTGCTGGCTCCCCCTCCTTCACTGCTCCCTTACTGCTCGCTGGCTCCCCCTCCCTTACTGCTCGGTGGCTCCACCTCCCTAACTGCTCCCTTACTTCTCGCTGGATCCACCTCCCTTACTGCTGCCTTACTGATTGCTGGCTCCCCCTCCCTTTCTGCTCCCTTACTGCTCGGTGGCTCCACCTCCCTTACTTCTCCCTTACTGCTCGCTGGCTCCCCCTCCCTTACTGCTCGGTGGCTCCCGATCCCTTACTGCTAGCTTGCTGCTCACTTACTGCTCGCTGGCTCCACCTCCCTTATTGCTCGCTGGCTCCCCCTCCCTTACTGCTCGCAGGCTCCACCTGCCTTACTGCTCGCTGGCTCCCCCTCCCTTAATGCTCGCTGGCTCCACCTCCCTAACTGCTCCCTTACTGCTTTCTGGCTCCCCCTCCCTTACTGGTCGCTGGCTCCCCCTCCCTTACTGCTGCCTTACTGGTTGCTGGCTCCCCCTCCTTTACTGCTCCCTTACTGCTCGCTGGCTCCCCCTCCCTTACTGCTCGGTGGCTCCACCTCCCTTACTGCTCCCTTACTGCTTGCTGGCTCCCCCTCCCTTACTGCTCGCTGGCTACCCCTCCCTCACTGCTCGGTGGCTCCACCTTCCTTTCTGCTCCATTACTGCTCGCTGGCTCCCCCTCCCTTACTGCTCACTGGCTCCCCCTCCCTTACTGCTCGCTTGCTCCACTTCCCTTACTGCTCCCTTACTGCTGGCTGGCTCCCCCTCCCTTACTGCTCGGTGGCTTGCTGGCTCCCCCTCCCTTACTGCTCGCTGGCTCCCCCTCCCTTACTGCTCGCTGGCTCCCCCTCCCTTACTGCTCCCTTATTGCTCGCTGGCTCCCCCTCCCTTACTGCTCGGTGGCTCAAACTCCCTAACTGCTCCCTTAATGCTCGCTGGCTCCCCCTCCCTTACTGCTCCCTTACTGTTCGCTGGCTGCCCCTCCCTTACTGCTCGGTAGCTCCACCTCCCTAACTGCTCACTTACTGCTTGCTGGCTCCCCCTCCCTTACTGCTCGGTGGCTCCACCTCCCTAACTGCTCGCTGGCTCCCCCTCCCTTACTGCTCGCTGGCTCCACCTCCCTTACTGCTCCCTTACTGGTTTCTTTCTCCCCCTCCCTTACTGCTCGCTGGCTCCACCTCCCTAACTGCTCCTTTAATGCTCGCTGGCTCCCCCTCCCTTACTGCTGCCTTACTGGTTGCTGGCTCCCCCTCCCTTACTGTTCGCTGGCTCCACCTCCATTACATCTCCCTTACTGCTCGCTGGCTCCACCTGCCTTACTGCTCGCTGGCTCCCCCTCCCTTACTGCTCGCTGGCTCCACCTCCCTAACTGCTCCCTTACTGCTTGCTGGCTCCCCCTCCCTTACTGGTCGCTGGCTCCCCCTCCCTTACTGCTCCCTTACTGCTCGCTGGCTCCACCTCCCTTACTGCTGCCTTACTGGTTGCTGGCTCCCCCTCCTTCACTGCTCCCTTACTGCTCGCTGGCTCCCCCTCCCTTACTGCTCGGTGGCTCCACCTCCCATACTGCTCCCTTACTACTCGCTGGCTCCCCCTCCCTTACTGCTCGCTGGCTCCCCCTCCCTTACTGCTCCCTTATTGCTCGCTGGCTCCACTTCCCTAACTGCTCCCTTACTGCTCGCTGGCTCCCCCTCCCTTACTGCTCGGTGGCTCAAACTCCCTAACTGGTCCCTTACTGCTCGCTGGCTCCCCCTCCCTTACTGCTCCCTTACTGCTCGCTGGCTCCCCCTCCCTTACTGCTCGCTGGCTCCACCTCCCTTACTGCTCCCTTACTGGTTTCTTTCTCCCCCTCCCTTACTGCTCGCTGGCTACCCCTCCCTCACTGCTCGGTGGCTCCACCTTCCTTTCTGCTCCATTACTGCTCGCTGGCTCCCCCTCCCTTACTGCTCGCTGGCTCCCCCTCCCTTACTGCTCGCTTGCTCCACTTCCCTTACTGCTCCCTTACTGCTGGCTGGCTCCCCCTCCCTTACTGCTCGGTGGCTTGCTGGCTCCCCCTCCCTTACTGCTCGCTGGCTCCCCCTCCCTTACTGCTCGCTGGCTCCCCCTCCCTTACTGCTCCCTTATTGCTCGCTGGCTCCCCCTCCCTTACTGCTCGGTGGCTCAAACTCCCTAACTGCTCCCTTAATGCTCGCTGGCTCCCCCTCCCTTACTGCTCCCTTGCTGTTCGCTGGCTCCCCTTCCCTTACTGCTCCCTTACTGCTCGGCGGCTCCACCTCCCTTACTGCTCCCTTACTGCTTACTTACTGCTCTCTGGCTCCACCTCCCTTACTGCTCGCTGGCTCCCCCTCCCTTACTGCTCGCAGGCTCCACCTGCCTTACTGCTTGCTGGCTCCCCCTCCCTTACTGCTCGCTGGCTCCACCTCCCTTACTGCTCCCTTACTGCTTGCTGGCTCCCCCTCCCTTACTGGTCGCTGGCTCCCCCTCCCTTACTGCTCCCTTACTGCTCGCTGGCTCCACCTCCCTTACTGCTGCCTTACTGGTTGCTGGCTCTCCCTCCTTTACTGCTCCCTTACTGCTCGCTGGCTCCCCCTCCCTTACTGCTCGGTGGCTCCACCTCCCTTACTGCTCCCTTACTGCTCGCTGGCTCCCCCTCCCTTATTGCTCGCTGGCTCCCCCTCCCTTACTGCTCGGTGGCTCCACCTTCCTTACTGCTCCCTTACTGCTCGCTGGCTCCACTTCCCTTACTGCTTGCTGGCTCCCCCTCCCTTACTGCTCGGTGGCTCCACCTCCCTAACTGCTCCCTTACTGCTCGCTGGCTCCCCCTCCCTTACTGCTCGCTGGCACCCCCTCCCTTACTGCTCGGTGGCTACACCTCCCTAACTGCTCCCTTACTGCTGGCTGGCTCCCCCTCCCTTACTGCTCGGTGGCTTGCTTGCTCCCCCTCCCTTACTGCTCGGTGGCTCCCCCTCCCTTACTGCTCGCTGGCACCCCCTCCCTTACTGCTCGGTGGCTACACCTCCCTAACTGCTCCCTTAATGCTTCCTGGCTCCCCCCCCTTACTGCTCGGTGGCTTGCTGGCTCCCCCTCCCTTACTGCTCGGTGGCTCCACCTCCCTAACTGCTCCCTTACTGCTTGCTGGCTTCCCCTCCCTTAATGCTCGCTGGCTCCCCCTCCCTTACTGCTCGGTGGCTCCACCTCCCTTACTGCTCCCTTACTGGTTTCTGGCTCCCCCTCCCTTACTGCTCGCTGGCTCCACCTCCCTTAATGTTCCCTTACTGCTCGCTGGCTCCCCCTCCCTTACTGCTCCGTTACTGCTCGCTGGCTCCCCCTCCCTTACTGCTCCCTTACTGCTCGCTGGCTCCCCCTCCCTTACTGCTCCCTTACTGCTCGCTGGCTCCACCTCCCTTACTGCTGCCTTACTGGTCGCTGGCTCCCCCTCCTTTACTGCTCCCTTACTGCTCGCTGGCTCCCCCTCCCTTTCTGCTCGGTGGCTCCACCTCCCTTACTGCTCCCTTACTGCTCGCTGGCTCCCCCTCCCTTACTGCTCGCTGGCTCCCCCTTCCTAACTGCTCCCTTACTACTCGCTGGCTCCACTTCCCTTACTGCTGGCTGGCTCCCCCTCCCTTACTGCTCGGTGGCTCCACCTTCCTAACTGCTCCCTTACTGCTTGCTGGCTCCCCCTCCCTTACTGCTCGCTGGCACCCCCTCCCTTACTGCTCGGTGGCTCCACCTCCCTAACTGCTCCTTTACTGCTCGCTGGCTCCCCCTCCCTTACTGCTGCCTTACTGGTTGCTGGCTCCCCCTCCCTTACTGTTCGCTGGCTCCACCTCCCTTACTGCTCCCTTACTGCTCGCTGGCTCCCCCTCCCTTACTGCTCGGTGACTCCACCTACCTAACTGCTCCCTTACTGCTTGCTGGCTCCCCCTCCCTTACTGCTCGCTGGCTCCACCTCCCTTACTGCTCCCTTACTGCTCGCTGGCTCCCCCTCCCTTTCTGCTCCCTTACTGCTCGCTGGCTCCCCCTCCCTTACTGCTCCCTTACTGCTCGCTGGATCCACCTCCCTTACTGCTGCCTCATTGGTTGCTGGCTCCCCTTCCCTTACTGCTCCCTTACTGCTCGGCGGCTCCACCTCCCTTACTTCTCCCTTACTGCTCGCTGGCTCCCCCTCCCTTACTGGTTGCTTGCTCCACCTCCCTAACTGCTCCCTTACTGCTTGCTGGCTCCCTCTCCCTTACTGCTCGCTGGCTCCACCTCCCTTACTGCTCCCTTACTGCTCGCTGGCTCCACCTCCCTTACTGCTCCCTTACTGCTCGCTGGCTCCCCCTCCCTTACTGCTCCCTTACTGCTCGCTGGCTCCCCCTCCCTTACTGCTCCCTTACTGCTCGCTGGATCCACCTCCCTTACTGCTGCCTTATTGGTTGCTGGCTCCCCTTCCCTTACTGCTCCCTTACTGCTCGGCGAATCCACCTCCCTTACTGCTCCCTTACTGCTTACTTACTGCTCTCTGGCTCCACCTGCCTTACTGCTCGCTGGCTCCCCCTCCCTTACTGCTCGCAGGCTCCACCTGCCTTACTGCTTGCTGGCTCCCCCTCCCTTACTGCTCGCTGGCTCCACCTCCCTAACTGCTCCCTTACTGCTTGCTGGCTCCCCCTCCCTTACTGGTCGCTGGCTCCCCCTCCCTTACTGCTCCCTTACTGCTCGCTGGCTCCACCTCCCTTACTGCTGCCTTACTGGTTGCTGGCTCTCCCTCCTTTACTGCTCCCTTACTGCTCGCTGGCTCCCCCTCCCTTACTGCTCGGTGGCTCCACCTCCCTTACTGCTCCCTTACTGCTCGCTGGCTCCCCCTCCCTTATTGCTCGCTGGCTCCCCCTCCCTTACTGCTCGGTGGCTCCACCTTCCTTACTGCTCCCTTACTGCTCGCTGGCTCCCCCTCCCTTACTGCTCGCTGGCACCCCCTACCTTACTGCTCGGTGGCTACACCTCCCTAACTGCTCCCTTACTGCTGGCTGGCTCCCCCTCCCTTACTGCTCGGTGGCTCCACCTCCCTAACTGCTCCCTTACTGCTTGCTGGCTCCCCTCCCTTACTGCTCGCTGGCTCCCCCTCCCTTACTGCTCCCTTTCTGCTCGCTGGCTCCACCTCCCTTACTGCTCGGTGGCTCCACCTCCCTAACTGCTCCCTTAATGCTTGCTGGCTCCCCCCCCTTACTGCTCGGTGGCTTGCTGGCTCCCCCTCCCTTACTGCTCGGTGGCTCCACCTCCCTAACTGCTCCCTTACTGCTTGCTGGCTTCCCCTCCCTTAATGCTCGCTGGCTCCCCCTCCCTTACTGCTCGGTGGCTCCACCTCTCTTACTGCTCCCTTACTGGTTTCTGGCTCCCCCTCCCTTACTGCTCGCTGGCTCCACCTCCCTAACTGCTCCCTTACTGCTCGATGGCTCCCCCTCCCTTACTGCTGCCTTACTGGTCGCTGGCTCCCCCTCCCTTACTGTTCGCTGGCTCCACCTCCCTTACTGCTCCCTTACTGCTCGCTTGCTCCCCCTCCCTTACTGCTCGGTGGCTCCACCTCCCTAACTGCTCCCTTACTGCTTGCTGGCTCCCCCTCCCTTATAGCTCGCTGGCTCCACCTCCCTTACTGCTCCCTTACTGCTCGCTGGCTCCCCCTCCCTTACTGCTCCCTTACTGCTCGCTGGCTCCCCCTCCCTTACTGCTCCCTTACTGCTCGCTGGCTCCCCCTCCCTTACTGCTCTGTGGCTCCACCTCCCTAACTGCTCCCTTACTGCTCGCTGGATCCACCTCCCTTACTGCTGCCTTACTGGTTGCTGGCTCCCCCTCCCTTACTGCTCCCTTACTGCTCGGTGGCTCCACCTCCCTTACTTCTCCCTTACTGCTCGCTGGCTCCCCCTCCCTTACTGCTCGGTGGCTCCCCCTCCCTTACTGCTCCCTTACTGCTCACTTACTGCTCGCTGGCTCCACCTCCCTTACTGCTCGCTGGCTCCCCCTCCCTTACTGCACGCAGGCTCCACCTGCCTTACTGCTTGCTGGCTCCCCCTCCCTTACTGCTCGCTGGCTCCACCTCCCTACCTGCTCCCTTACTGCTTGCTGGCTCCCCCTCCCTTACTGCTCGCTGGATCCACCTCCCTTACTGCTCCCTTACTGCTCGCTGGCTCCCCCTCCCTTACTGCTCCCTTACTGCTCGCTGGCTCCCCCTCCCTTACTGCTCTGTGGCTCCACCTCCCTAACTGCTCCCTTACTGCTCGCTGGATCCACCTCCCTTACTGCTGCCTTACTGGTTGCTGTCTCCCCCTCACTTACTGCTCCCTTTCTGCTCGGTGGCTCCACCTCCCTTACTTCTCCCTTACTGCTCGCTTGCTCCCCCTCCCTTACTGCTCGGTGGCTCCCCCTCCCTTACTGCTCCCTTACTGCTCACTTACTTCTCGCTGGCTCCACCTCCCTTACTGCTCGCTAGCTCCCCCTCCCTTACTGCTCGCAGGCTCCACCTGCCTTACTGCTTGCTGGCTCCCCCTCCCTTACTGCTCGCTGGCTCCACCTCCCTAACTGCTAACTTACTGCTTGCTGGCTCCCCCTCCCTTACTGGTCGCTGGCTCCCCCTCCCTTAATGCTCCCTTACTGCTCGCTGGCTCCACCTCCCTTACTGCTGCCTTACTGGTTGCTGTCTCCCCCTCCTTTACTGCTCCCTTACTGCTCGCTGGCTCCCCCTCCCTTACTGCTCGGTGGCTCCACCTCCCTTACTGCTCCCTTACTGCTCGCTGGCTCCCCCTCCCTTACTGCTCGGTGGCTTGCTGGCTCCCCCTCCCTTACTGCTCAGTGGCTCCACCTCCCTAACTGTTCCCTTACTGCTTGCTGGCTCCCCCTCCCTTACTGCTCCCTTTCTACTCGGTGGCTCCACCTCCCTTACTTCTCCCTTACTGCTCGCTTGCTCCCCCTCCCTTACTGCTCGGTGGCTCCCCCTCCCTTACTGCTCCCTTACTGCTCACTTACTTCTCGCTGGCTCCACCTCCCTTACTGCTCGCTAGCTCCCCCTCCCTTACTGCTCGCAGGCTCCACCTGCCTTACTACTTGCTGGCTCCCCCTCCCTTACTGCTCGCTGGCTCCACCTCCCTAACTGCTAACTTACTGCTTGCTGGCTCCCCCTCCCTTACTGGTCGCTGGCTCCCCCTCCCTTAATGCTCCCTTACTGCTCGCTGGCTCCACCTCCCTTACTGCTGCCTTACTGGTTGCTGGCTCCCCCTCCTTTACTGCTCCCTTACTGCTCGCTGGCTCCCCCTCCCTTACTGCTCGGTGGCTCCACCTCCCTTACTGCTCCCTTACTGCTCGCTGGCTCCCCCTCCCTTACTGCTCGCTGGCTCCCCCTCCCTTACTGCTCGGTGGCTTGCTGGCTCCCCCTCCCTTACTGCTCAGTGGCTCCACCTCCCTAACTGCTCCCTTACTGCTTGCTGGCTCCCCCTCCCTTACTGCTCGCTGGCTCCCCCTCCCTTACTGCTCCCTTACTGCTCGCTGGCTCCACCTCCCTTACTGCTCGGTGGCTCCACCTCCCTAACTGCTCCCTTACTGCTTGCTGGCTCCCCCTCCCTTACTGCTCGCTGGCTCCCCCTCCCTTACTGCTCCCTTACTGCTCGCTGGCTCCCCCTCCCTTACTGCTCCCTTACTGCTCGCTGGATCCACCTCCCTTACTGCTGCCTTATTGGTTGCTGGCTCCCCTTCCCTTACTGCTCCCTTACTGCTCGGCGGCTCCACCTCCCTTACTGCTCCCTTACTGCTTACTTACTGCTCTCTGGCTCCACCTCCCTTACTGCTCGCTGGCTCCCCCTCCCTTACTGCTCGCAGGCTCCACCTGCCTTACTGCTTGCTGGCTCCCCCTCCCTTACTGCTCGCTGGCTCCACCTCCCTAACTGCTCCCTTACTGCTTGCTGGCTCCCCCTCCCTTACTGGTCGCTGGCTCCCCCTCCCTTACTGCTCCCTTACTGCTCGCTGGCTCCACCTCCCTTACTGCTGCCTTACTGGTTGCTGGCTCTCCCTCCTTTACTGCTCGCTGGCTCCCCCTCCCTTACTGCTCGGTGGCTCCACCTCCCTTACTGCTCCCTTACTGCTCGCTGGCTCCCCCTCCCTTATTGCTCGCTGGCTCCCCCTCCCTTACTGCTCGGTGGCTCCACCTTCCTTACTGCTCCCTTACTGCTCGCTGGCTCCACTTCCCTTACTGCTTGCTGGCTCCCCCTCCCTTACTGCTCGGTGGCTCCACCTCCCTAACTGCTCCCTTACTGCTCGCTGGCTGCCCCTCACTTACTGCTCGCTGGCACCCCCTCCCTTACTGCTCGGTGGCTACACCTCCCTAACTGCTCCCTTACTGCTGGCTGGCTCCCCCTCCCTTACTGCTCGGTGGCTTGCTGGCTCCCCCTCCCTTACTGCTCGGTGGCTCTACCTCCCTAACTGCTCCCTTACTGCTTGCTGGCTCCCCTCCCTTACTGCTCGCTGGCTCCCCCTCCCTTACTGCTCCCTTTCTGCTCGCTGGCTCCACCTCCCTTACTGCTCGGTGGCTCCACCTCCCTAACTGCTCCCTTAATGCTTGCTGGCTCCCCCCCCTTACTGCTCGGTGGCTTGCTGGCTCCCCCTCCCTTACTGCTCGGTGGCTCCACCTCCCTAACTGCTCCCTTACTGCTTGCTGGCTTCCCCTCCCTTAATGCTCGCTGGCTCCCCCTCCCTTACTGCTCGGTGGCTCCACCTCCCTTACTGCTCCCTTACTGGTTTCTGGCTCCCCCTCCCTTACTGCTCGCTGGCTCCACCTCCCTAACTGCTCCCTTACTGCTCGCTGGCTCCCCCTCCCTTACTGCTGCCTTACTGGTCGCTGGCTCCCCCTCCCTTACTGTTCGCTGGCTCCACCTCCCTTACTGCTCCCTTACTGCTCGCTTGCTCCCCCTCCCTTACTGCTCGGTGGCTCCACCTCCCTAACTGCTCCCTTACTGCTTGCTGGCTCCCCCTCCCTTACAGCTCGCTGGCTCCACCTCCCTTACTGCTCCCTTACTGCTCGCTGGCTCCCCCTCCCTTACTGCTCCCTTACTGCTCGCTGGCTCCCCCTCCCTTACTGCTCCCTTACTGCTCGCTGGCTCCCCCTCCCTTACTGCACTGTGGCTCCACCTCCCTAACTGCTCCCTTACTGCTCGCTGGATCCACCTCCCTTACTGCTGCCTTACTGGTTGCTGGCTCCCCCTCCCTTACTGCTCCCTTACTGCTCGGTGGCTCCCCCTCCCTTACTTCTCCCTTACTGCTCGCTGGCTCCCCCTCCCTTACTGCTCGGTGGCTCCCCCTCCCTTACTGCTCCCTTACTGCTCACTTACTGCTCGCTGGCTCCACCTCCCTTACTGCTCGCTGGCTCCCCCTCCCTTACTGCACGCAGGCTCCACCTGCCTTACTGCTTGCTGGCTCCCCCTCCCTTACTGCTCGCTGGCTCCACCTCCCTACCTGCTCCCTTACTGCTTGCTGGCTCCCCCTCCCTTACTGCTCGCTGGATCCACCTCCCTTACTGCTCCCTTACTGCTCGCTGGCTCCCCCTCCCTTACTGCTCCCTTACTGCTCGCTGGCTCCCCCTCCCTTACTGCTCCCTTACTGCTCGCTGGCTCCCCCTCCCTTACTGCTCTGTGGCTCCACCTCCCTAACTGCTCCCTTACTGCTCGCTGGATCCACCTCCCTTACTGCTGCCTTACTGGTTGCTGGCTCCCCCTCCCTTACTGCTCCCTTTCTGCTCGGTGGCTCCACCTCCCTTACTTCTCCCTTACTGCTCGCTGGCTCCCCCTCCCTTACTGGCCGGTGGCTCCCCCTCCCTTACTGCTCCCTTACTGCTCACTTACTTCTCGCTGGCTCCACCTCCCTTACTGCTCGCTCGCTCCCCCTCCCTTACTGCTCGCAGGCTCCACCTGCCTTACTGCTTGCTGGCTCCCCCTCCCTTACTGCTCGCTGGCTCCACCTCCCTAACTGCTAACTTACTGCTTGCTGGGTCCCCCTCCCTTACTGGTCGCTGGCTCCCCCTCCCTTAATGCTCCCTTGCTGCTCGCTGGCTCCACCTCCCTTACTGCTGCCTTACTGGTTGCTGGCTCCCCCTCCTTTACTGCTCCCTTACTGCTCGCTGGCTCCCCCTCCCTTACTGCTCGGTGGCTCCACCTCCCTTACTGCTCCCTTACTGCTCGCTGGCTCCCCCTCCCTTACTGCTCGCTGGCTCCCCCTCCCTTACTGCTCGGTGGCTTGCTGGCTCCCCCTCCCTTACTGCTCAGTGGCTCCACCTCCCTAACTGCTCCCTTACTGCTTGCTGGCTCCCCCTCCCTTACTGCTCGCTGGCTCCCCCTCCCTTACTGCTCCCTTACTGCTCGCTGGCTCCACCTCCCTTACTGCTCAGTGGCTCCACCTCCCTAACTGCTCCCTTACTGCTTGCTGGCTCCCCCTCCCTTACTGCTCGCTGGCTCCCCCTCCCTTACTGCTCCCTTACTGCTCGCTGGCTCCCCCTCCCTTACTGCTCTGTGGCTCCACCTCCCTAACTGCTCCCTTACTGCTCGCTGGATCCACCTCCCTTACTGCTGCCTTACTGGTTGCTGGCTCCCCCTCCCTTACTGCTCCCTTACTGCTCGGTGGCTCCACCTCCCTTACTTCTCCCTTACTGCTCGCTGGCTCCCCCTCCCTTACTGCTCGGTGGCTCCCCCTCCCTTACTGCTCCCTTACTGCTCACTTACTGCTCGCTGGCTCCACCTCCCTTACTGCTCGCTGGCTCCCCCTCCCTTACTGCACGCAGGCTCCACCTGCCTTACTGCTTGCTGGCTCCCCCTCCCTTACTGCTCGCTGGCTCCACCTCCCTACCTGCTCCCTTACTGCTTGCTGGCTCCCCCTCCCTTACTGCTCGCTGGATCCACCTCCCTTACTGCTCCCTTACTGCTCGCTGGCTCCCCCTCCCTTACTGCTCCCTTACTGCTCGCTGGCTCCCCCTCCCTTACTGCTCCCTTACTGCTCGCTGGCTCCCCCTCCCTTACTGCTCTGTGGCTCCACCTCCCTAACTGCTCCCTTACTGCTCGCTGGATCCACCTCCCTTACTGCTGCCTTACTGGTTGCTGGCTCCCCCTCCCTTACTGCTCCCTTTCTGCTCGGTGGCTCCAGCTCCCTTACTTCTCCCTTACTGCTCGCTGGCTCCCCCTCCCTTACTGCTCGGTGGCTCCCCCTCCCTTACTGCTCCCTTACTGCTCACTTACTGCTCGCTGGCTCCACCTCCCTTACTGCTCGCAAGCTCCCCCTCCCTTACTGCTCGCAGGCTCCACCTGCCTTACTGCTTGCTGGCTCCCCTTCCCTTACTGCTCGCTGGCTCCACCTCCCTAACTGCTAACTTACTGCTTGCTGGCTCCCCCTCCCTTACTGGTCGCTGGCTCCCCCTCCCTTAATGCTCCCTTACTGCTCCCTTACTGCTCGGTGGCTCCCCTCCCTTACTGCTCCCTAACTGCTCCCTTACTGCTCGCTTGCTCCCCCTCCCTTACTGCTCGCTGGCTCCCCCTCCCTTACTGCTAAGAGGCTCCACCTCCCTTACTGCTCCCTTACTGCTTGCTGGCTCCCCCTCCCTTACTGCTCGCTGGCTCCCCCTCCCTTACTGCTCAGAGGCTCCACCTCCCTTACTGCTCCCTTACTGCTCGGTGGCTCCCCCTCCCTTACTGCTCCCTTACTGCTCGCTGGCTCCACCTCCCTTACTGCTCGCTGGCTCCCCCTCCCTTACTGCTCGCTGGCTCCCCCTCCCTTACTGCTCCCTTATTGCTCGCTGGCTCCACTTCCCTTACTTCTCGGTGGCTCCACCTCCCTAACTGCTCCCTTACTGCATGCTGGCTCCCCCTCCCTTACTGCTCGCTGGCTCCACCTCCCTAACTGCTCCCTTACTGCTCGTTGGCTCCCCCTCCCTTACTGCTGCTTTACTGGTTGCTGGCTCCCCCTCCCTTACTGTTCGCTTGCTCTCCCTCCCTTACTGCTCCCTTACTGCTCGCTGGCTCAACTTCCCTTACTGCTCTCTTACTGGTCGCTGGCTCCCCCTCCCTTACTGCTCGGGGGCTCCCCCTCCCTTACTGCTGCCTTACTGCTCGCTGGCTCCCCTCCCTTACTGCTCCCTAACTGCTCCCTTACTGCTCGCTGGCTCCCCCTCCCTTACTGCTCGCTGGCTCGCCCTCCCTTACTGCTCAGAGGCTCCACCTCCCTTACTGCTCCCTTACTGGTTGCTGGCTCCCCCTCCTTTACTGCTCCTTTACTTCTTTGTGGCTCCCCCTCCCTTACTGCTCCCTTACTGCTCGCTGGCTCCACCTCCCTTACTGCTCGCTTACTGCTCGCTGGCTCCCCCTCCCTTACTGCTCCCTTAGTTCTCGCTGGCTCCCCCTCCCTTACTGCTCGCTGGCTCAACCTCCCTTACTGCTCGCTGGCTCCCCCTCCCTTACTGCTCCCTTAGTGCTCGCTGGCTCCACTTCCCTAACTGCTCCCTTACTGCTTGCTGGCTCCCCCTCCGTTACTGCTCGCTGGCTCCACCTCCCTTACTGCTCCCTTACTGCTCGCTGGCTCCCCCTCCCTTACTGCTCCCTTACTGCTCCCTGGCTCCCCCTCCCTTACTGCTCCCTTACTGCTCGCTGGCTCCCCCTCCCTTACTGCTCTGTGGCTCCCCCTCCCTTACTGCTCAGAGGCTCCACCTCCCTTACTGCTCCCTTACTGCTTGCTGGCTCCCCCTCCTTTACTGCTCGCTGGCTCCCCCTCCCTTACTGCTCCCTTACTGCTCGTTGGCTCGACCTCCCTTACTGCTGCCTTACTGGTTGCTGGCTCCCCCTCCCTTACTGCTCCCTTACTGCTCGCTGGCTGCCCCTCCCTTACTGCTCGCTGGCTCCACCTCCCTTACTGCTCCCTTACTGCTCGCTGGCTCTCCCTCCCTTACTGCTCCCTTACTGCTCCCTGGCTCCACCTCCCTTACTTCTCCCTTACTGCTCGCTGGCTCCCCCTCCCTTACTGCTCGGTGGCTCCCCCTCCCTTACTGCTCCCTTACTGCTCACTTACTGCTCGCTGGCTCCACCTCCCTTACTGCTCGCTGGCTCCCCTTCCCTTACTGCTCCATTGCTCCACCTCCCTTACTGCTCCCTTACTGGTTTCAGGCTCCCCCTCCCTTACTGCTCGCTGGCTCCACCTCCCTAACTGCTCCCTTACTGCTCGTTGGCTCCCCCTCCCTTACTGCTGCTTTACTGGTTGCTGGCTCCCCCTCCCTTACTGTTCGCTTGCTCTCCCTCCCTTACTGCTCCCTTACTGCTCGCTGGCTCAACTTCCCTTACTGCTCTCTTACTGGTCGCTGGCTCCCCCTCCCTTACTGCTCGGGGGCTCCCCCTCCCTTACTGCTGCCTTACTGCTCGCTGGCTCCCCTCCCTTACTGCTCCCTAACTGCTCCCTTACTGCTCGCTGGCTCCCCCTCCCTTACTGCTCGCTGGCTCGCCCTCCCTTACTGCTCAGAGGCTCCACCTCCCTTACTGCTCCCTTACTGGTTGCTGGCTCCCCCTCCTTTACTGCTCCTTTACTTCTTTGTGGCTCCCCCTCCCTTACTGCTCCCTTACTGCTCGCTGGCTCCACCTCCCTTACTGCTCGCTTACTGCTCGCTGGCTCCCCCTCCCTTACTGCTCCCTTAGTTCTCGCTGGCTCCCCCTCCCTTACTGCTCGCTGGCTCAACCTCCCTTACTGCTCGCTGGCTCCCCCTCCCTTACTGCTCCCTTAGTGCTCGCTGGCTCCACTTCCCTAACTGCTCCCTTACTGCTTGCTGGCTCCCCCTCCGTTACTGCTCGCTGGCTCCACCTCCCTTACTGCTCCCTTACTGCTCGCTGGCTCCCCCTCCCTTACTGCTCCCTTACTGCTCCCTGGCTCCCCCTCCCTTACTGCTCCCTTACTGCTCGCTGGCTCCCCCTCCCTTACTGCTCTGTGGCTCCCCCTCCCTTACTGCTCAGAGGCTCCACCTCCCTTACTGCTCCCTTACTGCTTGCTGGCTCCCCCTCCTTTACTGCTCGCTGGCTCCCCCTCCCTTACTGCTCCCTTACTGCTCGTTGGCTCGACCTCCCTTACTGCTGCCTTACTGGTTGCTGGCTCCCCCTCCCTTACTGCTCCCTTACTGCTCGCTGGCTGCCCCTCCCTTACTGCTCGCTGGCTCCACCTCCCTTACTGCTCCCTTACTGCTCGCTGGCTCTCCCTCCCTTACTGCTCCCTTACTGCTCCCTGGCTCCACCTCCCTTACTTCTCCCTTACTGCTCGCTGGCTCCCCCTCCCTTACTGCTCGGTGGCTCCCCCTCCCTTACTGCTCCCTTACTGCTCACTTACTGCTCGCTGGCTCCACCTCCCTTACTGCTCGCTGGCTC
Organism: Neolamprologus brichardi; assembly: GCF_056152115.1. Lineage (NCBI taxonomy): Eukaryota > Metazoa > Chordata > Actinopteri > Cichliformes > Cichlidae > Neolamprologus > Neolamprologus brichardi. The sequence goes on along the minus strand of NC_142108.1, from coordinate 31,719,448 downwards.
CCCCTCCCTTACTGCTCGCAGGCTCCCCCTCCCTTACTGGTCGCTGGCTCCCCCTCCCTTACTGCTCCCTTAATGGTCGCTGGCTCCACCTCCCTTACTCCTGCCTTATTGGTTGCTGGCTCCCCCTCCTTTACTGCTCCCTTACTGCTCGCTGGCTCCCCCTCCCTTACTGCTCGGTGGCTCCACCTCCCTTACTGCTCCCTTACTGGTTGCTGGCTCCCCCTCCATTACTGCTCCCTTATTGCTCGCTGGCTCCACTTCCCTAACTGCTCCCTTACTGCTTGCTGGCTGCCCCTCCCTTACTGCTCGCTGGCTCCACCTCCCTTACTGCTGCCTTACTGCTTGCTGGCTCCCCCTCCCTTACTGCTCGCTGGCTCCACCTACCTTACTGCTCCCTTACTGCTCGCTGGCTCCCCCTCCCTTACTGCTCCCTTACTGCTAGGTGGCTCCACCTCCCTTACTTCTCCCTTACTGCTCGCTGGCTCCCCCTTCCTTACTGCTCGGTGGCTCCCCCTCCCTTTCTGGTCCCTTACTGCTCCCTTACTGCTCGCTGGCTCCCCTCCCTTACTGCTCCCTAACTGCTCCCTTACTGGTCGCTGGCTCCCCCTCCCTTACTGCTCGCTGGCTCCCCCTGCCTTACTGCTCAGAGGCTCCACCTCCCTTACTGCTCCCTTACTGCTTGCTGGCTCCCCCTCCCTTACTGCTCGCTGGCTCCCCCTCCCTTACTGCTCCCTTACTGCTCGCTTGCTCGACCTCCCTTACTGCTGCCTTACTGGTTGCTGGCTCCCCCTCCCTTACTGCTCCCTTACTGCTCGCTGGCTCCCCCTCCCTTACTGCTCGGTGGCTCCACCTCCCTTACTGCTCCCTTACTCCTCGCTGGCTCCCCCTCCCTTACTGCTCGGTGGCTCCACCTCCCTTACTGCTCCCTTATTGCTCGCTGGCTCCACTTCCCTAACTGCTCCCTTACTGCTTGCTGGCTCCCCCTCCCTTACTGCTCGCTGGCTCCACCTCCCTTACTGCTCGCTGGCTCCACCTCCCTTACTGCTCCCTTACTGCTCGCTGGCTCCCCCTCCCTTACTGCTCCCTTACTGCTCGCTGGATCCACCTCCCTTACTGCTGCCTTACTGGTTGCTGGCTCCCCCTCCCTTACTGCTCCCTTACTACTCGATGGCTCCACCTCCCTTACTTCTCCCTTACTGCTCGCTGGCTCCCCCTCCCTTACTGCTCTGTGGCTCCACCTCCCTAACTGCTCCCTTACTGCTCGCTGGATCCCCTCCCTTACTGCTCCCTAACTGCTCCCTTACTGCTCGCTGGCTCCCCCTCCCTTACTGCTCGCTGGCTCCCCCTGCCTTACTGCTCAGAGGCTCCACCTCCCTTACTGCTCCCTTACTGCTTGCTGGCTCCCCCTCCCTTACTGCTCGCTGGCTCCCCCTCCCTTACTGCTCCCTTACTGCTCGCTGGCTCGACCTCCCTTACTGCTGCCTTACTGGTTGCTGGCTCCCCCTCCCTTACTGCTCCCTTACTGCTCGCTGGCTCCCCCTCCCTTACTGCTCGGTGGCTCCACCTCCCTTACTGCTCCCTTACTGCTCGCTGGCTCCCCCTCCCTTACTGCTCGCTGGCTCCACCTCCCTAACTGCTCCTTTACTGCTCGCTGGCTCCCCCTCCCTTACTGCTGCCTTACTGGTTGCTGGCTCCCCCTCCCTTACTATTCGCTGGCTCCACCTCCCTTACTGCTCCCTTACTGCTCGCTGGCTCCACCTCCCTAACTGCTCTCTTGCTGCTTGCTGGCTCCCCCTCCCTTACTGCTCGCTGGCTCCACCTCCCTTACTGCTCCCTTACTGCTCGCTGGCTCCCCCTCCCTTACTGCTCCCTTACTGCTCGCTGGCCCCCCCTCCCTTACTGCTCCCTTACTGCTCGCTGGCTCCCCCTCCCTTACTGCTCCCTTACTGCTCGCTGGCTCCACCTCCCTTACTGCTGCCTTACTGCTCGCTGGCTCCCCCTCCTTTACTGCTCCCTTACTGCTCGGTGGCTCCACCTCCCTTACTGCTCCCTTACTGCTCGCTGGCTCCCCCTCCCTTATTGCTCGCTGGCTCCCCCTCACTTACTGCTCGGTGGCTCCACCTTCCTTACTGCTCCCTAACTGCTCCCTTACTGCTCGCTGGCTCCCCCTCCCTTACTGCTCGCTGGCTCGCCCTCCCTTACTGCTCAGAGGCTCCACCTCCCTTACTGCTCCCTTACTGGTTGCTGGCTCCCCCTCCTTTACTGCTCCTTTACTGCTCGGTGGCTCCCCTTCCCTTACTGCTCCCTTACTGCTCGCTGGCTCCACCTCCCTTACTGCTTGCTGTCTCCCCCTCCCTTACTGCTCGCTGGCTCCACCTCCCTAACTGCTAACTTACTGCTTGCTGGCTCCCCCTCCCTTACTGCTCAGAGGCTCCACCTCCCCTACTGCTCCCTTACTGGTTGCTGGCTCCCCCTCCTTTACTGCTCCTTTACTGCTCGGTGGCTCCCCCTCCCTTACTGCTCCCTTACTGCTCCCTTACTGCTCGCTTGCTCCCCCTCCCTTACTGCTCGCTGGCTCCCCCTCCCTTACTGCTAAGAGGCTCCACCTCCCTTACTGCTCCCTTACTGCTTGCTGGCTCCCCCTCCCTTACTGCTCGCTGGCTCCCCCTCCCTTACTGCTCAGAGGCTCCACCTCCCTTACTGCTCCCTTACTGCTCGGTGGCTCCCCCTCCCTTACTGCTCGCTGGCTCCCCCTCCCTTACTGCTCGCTGGCTCCCCCTCCCTTACTGCTCCCTTATTGCTTGCTGGCTCCACTTCCCTAACTGCTCCCTTACTGCTTGCTGGCTCCCCCTCCCTTACTGCTCTGTGGCTCAAACTCCCTAACTGCTCCCTTACTGCTCGCTTGCTCGACCTCCCTTACTGCTGCCTTACTGGTTGCTGGCTCCCCCTCCCTTACTGCTCCCTTACTGCTCGCTGGCTCCCCCTCCCTTACTGCTCGGTGGCTCCACCTCCCTTACTGCTCCCTTACTCCTCGCTGGCTCCCCCTCCCTTACTGCTCGGTGGCTCCACCTCCCTTACTGCTCCCTTATTGCTCGCTGGCTCCACTTCCCTAACTGCTCCCTTACTGCTTGCTGGCTCCCCCTCCCTTACTGCTCGCTGGCTCCACCTCCCTTACTGCTCGCTGGCTCCACCTCCCTTACTGCTCCCTTACTGCTCGCTGGCTCCCCCTCCCTTACTGCTCCCTTACTGCTCGCTGGATCCACCTCCCTTACTGCTGCCTTACTGGTTGCTGGCTCCCCCTCCCTTACTGCTCCCTTACTACTCGATGGCTCCACCTCCCTTACTTCTCCCTTACTGCTCGCTGGCTCCCCCTCCCTTACTGCTCTGTGGCTCCACCTCCCTAACTGCTCCCTTACTGCTCGCTGGATCCCCTCCCTTACTGCTCCCTAACTGCTCCCTTACTGCTCGCTGGCTCCCCCTCCCTTACTGCTCGCTGGCTCCCCCTGCCTTACTGCTCAGAGGCTCCACCTCCCTTACTGCTCCCTTACTGCTTGCTGGCTCCCCCTCCCTTACTGCTCGCTGGCTCCCCCTCCCTTACTGCTCCCTTACTGCTCGCTGGCTCCCCCTCCCTTACTGCTCGCAGGCTGCACCTGCCTTACTGCTCGCTGGCTCCCCCTCCCTTTCTGCTCGCTGGCTCCCCCTCCCTTACTGGTCGCTGGCTCCCCCTCCCTTACTGCTCCCTTACTGGTCGCTGGCTCCACCTCCCTTACTCCTGCCTTACTGGTTGCTGGCTCCCCCTCCTTTACTGCTCCCTTACTGCTCGCTGGCTCCCCCTCCCTTACTGCTCGGTGGCTCCACCTCCCTTACTGCTCCCTTACTGGTTGCTGGCTCCCCCTCCATTACTGCTCGCTGGCTCCACCTCCCTTACTGCTGCCTTACTGCTTGCTGGCTCCCCCTCCCTTACTGCTCGCTGGCTCCACCTACCTTACTGCTCCCTTACTGCTCGCTGGCTCCCCCTCCCTTACTGCTCCCTTACTGCTAGGTGGCTCCACCTCCCTTACTTCTCCCTTACTGCTCGCTGGCTCCCCCTTCCTTACTGCTCGGTGGCTCCCCCTCCCTTTCTGCTCCCTTACTGCTCCCTTACTGCTCGCTGGCTCCCCTCCCTTACTGCTCCCTAACTGCTCCCTTACTGGTCGCTGGCTCCCCCTCCCTTACTGCTCGCTGGCTCCCCCTGCCTTACTGCTCAGAGGCTCCACCTCCCTTACTGCTCCCTTACTGCTCGGTGGCTCCCCCTCCCTTACTGCTCCCTTACTGCTCGCTGGCTCCACCTCCCTTACTGCTCGCTGGCTCCCCCTCCCTTACTGCTCGCTGGCTCCCCCTCCCTTACTGCTCCCTTACTGCTCCCTGGCTCCCCCTCCCTTACTGCTCCCTTACTGCTCGCTGGCTCCCCCTCCCTTACTGCTCTGTGGCTCCCCCTCCCTTACTGCTCAGAGGCTCCACCTCCCTTACTGCTCCCTTACTGCTTGCTGGCTCCCCCTCCTTTACTGCTCGCTGGCTCCCCCTCCCTTACTGCTCCCTTACTGCTCGTTGGCTCGACCTCCCTTACTGCTGCCTTACTGGTTGCTGGCTCCCCCTCCCTTACTGCTCCCTTACTGCTCGCTGGCTGCCCCTCCCTTACTGCTCGCTGGCTCCACCTCCCTTACTGCTCCCTTACTGCTCGCTGGCTCTCCCTCCCTTACTGCTCCCTTACTGCTCCCTGGCTCCACCTCCCTTACTTCTCCCTTACTGCTCGCTGGCTCCCCCTCCCTTACTGCTCGGTGGCTCCCCCTCCCTTACTGCTCCCTTACTGCTCACTTACTGCTCGCTGGCTCCACCTCCCTTACTGCTCGCTGGCTCCCCCTCCCTTACTGCTCGCAGGCTGCACCTGCCTTACTGCTCGCTGGCTCCCCCTCCCTTTCTGCTCGCTGGCTCCCCCTCCCTTACTGGTCGCTGGCTCCCCCTCCCTTACTGCTCCCTTAATGGTCGCTGGCTCCACCTCCCTTACTCCTGCCTTATTGGTTGCTGGCTCCCCCTCCTTTACTGCTCCCTTACTGCTCGCTGGCTCCCCCTCCCTTACTGCTCGGTGGCTCCACCTCCCTTACTGCTCCCTTACTGGTTGCTGGCTCCCCCTCCATTACTGCTCCCTTATTGCTCGCTGGCTCCACTTCCCTAACTGCTCCCTTACTGCTTGCTGGCTGCCCCTCCCTTACTGCTCGCTGGCTCCACCTCCCTTACTGCTGCCTTACTGCTTGCTGGCTCCCCCTCCCTTACTGCTCGCTGGCTCCACCTACCTTACTGCTCCCTTACTGCTCGCTGGCTCCCCCTCCCTTACTGCTCCCTTACTGCTAGGTGGCTCCACCTCCCTTACTTCTCCCTTACTGCTCGCTGGCTCCCCCTTCCTTACTGCTCGGTGGCTCCCCCTCCCTTTCTGGTCCCTTACTGCTCCCTTACTGCTCGCTGGCTCCCCTCCCTTACTGCTCCCTAACTGCTCCCTTACTGGTCGCTGGCTCCCCCTGCCTTACTGCTCAGAGGCTCCACCTCCCTTACTGCTCCCTTACTGCTTGCTGGCTCCCCCTCCCTTACTGCTCGCTGGCTCCCCCTCCCTTACTGCTCCCTTACTGCTCGCTTGCTCGACCTCCCTTACTGCTGCCTTACTGGTTGCTGGCTCCCCCTCCCTTACTGCTCCCTTACTGCTCGCTGGCTCCCCCTCCCTTACTGCTCGGTGGCTCCACCTCCCTTACTGCTCCCTTACTCCTCGCTGGCTCCCCCTCCCTTACTGCTCGGTGGCTCCACCTCCCTTACTGCTCCCTTATTGCTCGCTGGCTCCACTTCCCTAACTGCTCCCTTACTGCTTGCTGGCTCCCCCTCCCTTACTGCTCGCTGGCTCCACCTCCCTTACTGCTCGCTGGCTCCACCTCCCTTACTGCTCCCTTACTGCTCGCTGGCTCCCCCTCCCTTACTGCTCCCTTACTGCTCGCTGGATCCACCTCCCTTACTGCTGCCTTACTGGTTGCTGGCTCCCCCTCCCTTACTGCTCCCTTACTACTCGATGGCTCCACCTCCCTTACTTCTCCCTTACTGCTCGCTGGCTCCCCCTCCCTTACTGCTCTGTGGCTCCACCTCCCTAACTGCTCCCTTACTGCTCGCTGGATCCCCTCCCTTACTGCTCCCTAACTGCTCCCTTACTGCTCGCTGGCTCCCCCTCCCTTACTGCTCGCTGGCTCCCCCTGCCTTACTGCTCAGAGGCTCCACCTCCCTTACTGCTCCCTTACTGCTTGCTGGCTCCCCCTCCCTTACTGCTCGCTGGCTCCCCCTCCCTTACTGCTCCCTTACTGCTCGCTGGCTCCCCCTCCCTTACTGCTCGCAGGCTGCACCTGCCTTACTGCTCGCTGGCTCCCCCTCCCTTTCTGCTCGCTGGCTCCCCCTCCCTTACTGGTCGCTGGCTCCCCCTCCCTTACTGCTCCCTTACTGGTCGCTGGCTCCACCTCCCTTACTCCTGCCTTACTGGTTGCTGGCTCCCCCTCCTTTACTGCTCCCTTACTGCTCGCTGGCTCCCCCTCCCTTACTGCTCGGTGGCTCCACCTCCCTTACTGCTCCCTTACTGGTTGCTGGCTCCCCCTCCATTACTGCTCGCTGGCTCCACCTCCCTTACTGCTGCCTTACTGCTTGCTGGCTCCCCCTCCCTTACTGCTCGCTGGCTCCACCTACCTTACTGCTCCCTTACTGCTCGCTGGCTCCCCCTCCCTTACTGCTCCCTTACTGCTAGGTGGCTCCACCTCCCTTACTTCTCCCTTACTGCTCGCTGGCTCCCCCTTCCTTACTGCTCGGTGGCTCCCCCTCCCTTTCTGCTCCCTTACTGCTCCCTTACTGCTCGCTGGCTCCCCTCCCTTACTGCTCCCTAACTGCTCCCTTACTGGTCGCTGGCTCCCCCTCCCTTACTGCTCGCTGGCTCCCCCTGCCTTACTGCTCAGAGGCTCCACCTCCCTTACTGCTCCCTTACTGCTCGGTGGCTCCCCCTCCCTTACTGCTCCCTTACTGCTCGCTGGCTCCACCTCCCTTACTGCTCGCTGGCTCCCCCTCCCTTACTGCTCGCTGGCTCCCCCTCCCTTACTGCTCCCTTACTGCTCCCTGGCTCCCCCTCCCTTACTGCTCCCTTACTGCTCGCTGGCTCCCCCTCCCTTACTGCTCTGTGGCTCCCCCTCCCTTACTGCTCAGAGGCTCCACCTCCCTTACTGCTCCCTTACTGCTTGCTGGCTCCCCCTCCTTTACTGCTCGCTGGCTCCCCCTCCCTTACTGCTCCCTTACTGCTCGTTGGCTCGACCTCCCTTACTGCTGCCTTACTGGTTGCTGGCTCCCCCTCCCTTACTGCTCCCTTACTGCTCGCTGGCTGCCCCTCCCTTACTGCTCGCTGGCTCCACCTCCCTTACTGCTCCCTTACTGCTCGCTGGCTCTCCCTCCCTTACTGCTCCCTTACTGCTCCCTGGCTCCACCTCCCTTACTTCTCCCTTACTGCTCGCTGGCTCCCCCTCCCTTACTGCTCGGTGGCTCCCCCTCCCTTACTGCTCCCTTACTGCTCACTTACTGCTCGCTGGCTCCACCTCCCTTACTGCTCGCTGGCTCCCCCTCCCTTACTGCTCGCAGGCTGCACCTGCCTTACTGCTCGCTGGCTCCCCCTCCCTTTCTGCTCGCTGGCTCCCCCTCCCTTACTGGTCGCTGGCTCCCCCTCCCTTACTGCTCCCTTAATGGTCGCTGGCTCCACCTCCCTTACTCCTGCCTTATTGGTTGCTGGCTCCCCCTCCTTTACTGCTCCCTTACTGCTCGCTGGCTCCCCCTCCCTTACTGCTCGGTGGCTCCACCTCCCTTACTGCTCCCTTACTGGTTGCTGGCTCCCCCTCCATTACTGCTCCCTTATTGCTCGCTGGCTCCACTTCCCTAACTGCTCCCTTACTGCTTGCTGGCTGCCCCTCCCTTACTGCTCGCTGGCTCCACCTCCCTTACTGCTGCCTTACTGCTTGCTGGCTCCCCCTCCCTTACTGCTCGCTGGCTCCACCTACCTTACTGCTCCCTTACTGCTCGCTGGCTCCCCCTCCCTTACTGCTCCCTTACTGCTAGGTGGCTCCACCTCCCTTACTTCTCCCTTACTGCTCGCTGGCTCCCCCTTCCTTACTGCTCGGTGGCTCCCCCTCCCTTTCTGGTCCCTTACTGCTCCCTTACTGCTCGCTGGCTCCCCTCCCTTACTGCTCCCTAACTGCTCCCTTACTGGTCGCTGGCTCCCCCTGCCTTACTGCTCAGAGGCTCCACCTCCCTTACTGCTCCCTTACTGCTTGCTGGCTCCCCCTCCCTTACTGCTCGCTGGCTCCCCCTCCCTTACTGCTCCCTTACTGCTCGCTTGCTCGACCTCCCTTACTGCTGCCTTACTGGTTGCTGGCTCCCCCTCCCTTACTGCTCCCTTACTGCTCGCTGGCTCCCCCTCCCTTACTGCTCGGTGGCTCCACCTCCCTTACTGCTCCCTTACTCCTCGCTGGCTCCCCCTCCCTTACTGCTCGGTGGCTCCACCTCCCTTACTGCTCCCTTATTGCTCGCTGGCTCCACTTCCCTAACTGCTCCCTTACTGCTTGCTGGCTCCCCCTCCCTTACTGCTCGCTGGCTCCACCTCCCTTACTGCTCGCTGGCTCCACCTCCCTTACTGCTCCCTTACTGCTCGCTGGCTCCCCCTCCCTTACTGCTCCCTTACTGCTCGCTGGATCCACCTCCCTTACTGCTGCCTTACTGGTTGCTGGCTCCCCCTCCCTTACTGCTCCCTTACTACTCGATGGCTCCACCTCCCTTACTTCTCCCTTACTGCTCGCTGGCTCCCCCTCCCTTACTGCTCTGTGGCTCCACCTCCCTAACTGCTCCCTTACTGCTCGCTGGATCCCCTCCCTTACTGCTCCCTAACTGCTCCCTTACTGCTCGCTGGCTCCCCCTCCCTTACTGCTCGCTGGCTCCCCCTGCCTTACTGCTCAGAGGCTCCACCTCCCTTACTGCTCCCTTACTGCTTGCTGGCTCCCCCTCCCTTACTGCTCGCTGGCTCCCCCTCCCTTACTGCTCCCTTACTGCTCGCTGGCTCGACCTCCCTTACTGCTGCCTTACTGGTTGCTGGCTCCCCCTCCCTTACTGCTCCCTTACTGCTCGCTGGCTCCCCCTCCCTTACTGCTCGGTGGCTCCACCTCCCTTACTGCTCCCTTACTGCTCGCTGGCTCCCCCTCCCTTACTGCTCGCTGGCTCCACCTCCCTAACTGCTCCTTTACTGCTCGCTGGCTCCCCCTCCCTTACTGCTGCCTTACTGGTTGCTGGCTCCCCCTCCCTTACTATTCGCTGGCTCCACCTCCCTTACTGCTCCCTTACTGCTCGCTGGCTCCACCTCCCTAACTGCTCTCTTGCTGCTTGCTGGCTCCCCCTCCCTTACTGCTCGCTGGCTCCACCTCCCTTACTGCTCCCTTACTGCTCGCTGGCTCCCCCTCCCTTACTGCTCCCTTACTGCTCGCTGGCCCCCCCTCCCTTACTGCTCCCTTACTGCTCGCTGGCTCCCCCTCCCTTACTGCTCCCTTACTGCTCGCTGGCTCCACCTCCCTTACTGCTGCCTTACTGCTCGCTGGCTCCCCCTCCTTTACTGCTCCCTTACTGCTCGGTGGCTCCACCTCCCTTACTGCTCCCTTACTGCTCGCTGGCTCCCCCTCCCTTATTGCTCGCTGGCTCCCCCTCACTTACTGCTCGGTGGCTCCACCTTCCTTACTGCTCCCTAACTGCTCCCTTACTGCTCGCTGGCTCCCCCTCCCTTACTGCTCGCTGGCTCGCCCTCCCTTACTGCTCAGAGGCTCCACCTCCCTTACTGCTCCCTTACTGGTTGCTGGCTCCCCCTCCTTTACTGCTCCTTTACTGCTCGGTGGCTCCCCTTCCCTTACTGCTCCCTTACTGCTCGCTGGCTCCACCTCCCTTACTGCTTGCTGTCTCCCCCTCCCTTACTGCTCGCTGGCTCCACCTCCCTAACTGCTAACTTACTGCTTGCTGGCTCCCCCTCCCTTACTGCTCAGAGGCTCCACCTCCCCTACTGCTCCCTTACTGGTTGCTGGCTCCCCCTCCTTTACTGCTCCTTTACTGCTCGGTGGCTCCCCCTCCCTTACTGCTCCCTTACTGCTCCCTTACTGCTCGCTTGCTCCCCCTCCCTTACTGCTCGCTGGCTCCCCCTCCCTTACTGCTAAGAGGCTCCACCTCCCTTACTGCTCCCTTACTGCTTGCTGGCTCCCCCTCCCTTACTGCTCGCTGGCTCCCCCTCCCTTACTGCTCAGAGGCTCCACCTCCCTTACTGCTCCCTTACTGCTCGGTGGCTCCCCCTCCCTTACTGCTCCCTTACTGCTCGCTGGCTCCACCTCCCTTACTGCTCGCTGGCTCCCCCTCCCTTACTGCTCGCTGGCTCCCCCTCCCTTACTGCTCCCTTATTGCTCGCTGGCTCCACTTCCCTAACTGCTCCCTTACTGCTTGCTGGCTCCCCCTCCCTTACTGCTCTGTGGCTCAAACTCCCTAACTGCTCCCTTACTGCTCGCTTGCTCGACCTCCCTTACTGCTGCCTTACTGGTTGCTGGCTCCCCCTCCCTTACTGCTCCCTTACTGCTCGCTGGCTCCCCCTCCCTTACTGCTCGGTGGCTCCACCTCCCTTACTGCTCCCTTACTCCTCGCTGGCTCCCCCTCCCTTACTGCTCGGTGGCTCCACCTCCCTTACTGCTCCCTTATTGCTCGCTGGCTCCACTTCCCTAACTGCTCCCTTACTGCTTGCTGGCTCCCCCTCCCTTACTGCTCGCTGGCTCCACCTCCCTTACTGCTCGCTGGCTCCACCTCCCTTACTGCTCCCTTACTGCTCGCTGGCTCCCCCTCCCTTACTGCTCCCTTACTGCTCGCTGGATCCACCTCCCTTACTGCTGCCTTACTGGTTGCTGGCTCCCCCTCCCTTACTGCTCCCTTACTACTCGATGGCTCCACCTCCCTTACTTCTCCCTTACTGCTCGCTGGCTCCCCCTCCCTTACTGCTCTGTGGCTCCACCTCCCTAACTGCTCCCTTACTGCTCGCTGGATCCCCTCCCTTACTGCTCCCTAACTGCTCCCTTACTGCTCGCTGGCTCCCCCTCCCTTACTGCTCGCTGGCTCCCCCTGCCTTACTGCTCAGAGGCTCCACCTCCCTTACTGCTCCCTTACTGCTTGCTGGCTCCCCCTCCCTTACTGCTCGCTGGCTCCCCCTCCCTTACTGCTCCCTTACTGCTCGCTGGCTCCCCCTCCCTTACTGCTCGCAGGCTGCACCTGCCTTACTGCTCGCTGGCTCCCCCTCCCTTTCTGCTCGCTGGCTCCCCCTCCCTTACTGGTCGCTGGCTCCCCCTCCCTTACTGCTCCCTTACTGGTCGCTGGCTCCACCTCCCTTACTCCTGCCTTACTGGTTGCTGGCTCCCCCTCCTTTACTGCTCCCTTACTGCTCGCTGGCTCCCCCTCCCTTACTGCTCGGTGGCTCCACCTCCCTTACTGCTCCCTTACTGGTTGCTGGCTCCCCCTCCATTACTGCTCGCTGGCTCCACCTCCCTTACTGCTGCCTTACTGCTTGCTGGCTCCCCCTCCCTTACTGCTCGCTGGCTCCACCTACCTTACTGCTCCCTTACTGCTCGCTGGCTCCCCCTCCCTTACTGCTCCCTTACTGCTAGGTGGCTCCACCTCCCTTACTTCTCCCTTACTGCTCGCTGGCTCCCCCTTCCTTACTGCTCGGTGGCTCCCCCTCCCTTTCTGCTCCCTTACTGCTCCCTTACTGCTCGCTGGCTCCCCTCCCTTACTGCTCCCTAACTGCTCCCTTACTGGTCGCTGGCTCCCCCTCCCTTACTGCTCGCTGGCTCCCCCTGCCTTACTGCTCAGAGGCTCCACCTCCCTTACTGCTCCCTTACTGCTTGCTGGCTCCCCCTCCCTTACTGCTCGCTGGCTCCCCCTCCCTTACTGCTCCCTTACTGCTCGCTTGCTCGACCTCCCTTACTGCTGCCTTACTGGTTGCTGGCTCCCCCTCCCTTACTGCTCCCTTACTGCTCGCTGGCTCCCCCTCCCTTACTGCTCGGTGGCTCCACCTCCCTTACTGCTCCCTTACTCCTCGCTTGCTCCCCCTCCCTTACTGCTCGGTGGCTCCACCTCCCTTACTGCTCCCTTATTGCTCGCTGGCTCCACTTCCCTAACTGCTCCCTTACTGCTTGCTGGCTCCCCCTCCCTTACTGCTCGCTGGCTCCACCTCCCTTACTGCTCCCTTACTGCTCGCTGGCTCCCCCTCCCTTACTGCTCCCTTACTGCTCGCTGGATCCACCTCCCTTACTGCTGCCTTACTGGTTGCTGGCTCCCCCTCCCTTACTGCTCCCTTACTGCTCGATGGCTCCACCTCCCTTACTTCTCCCTTACTGCTCGCTGGCTCCCCCTCCCTTACTGCTCTCTGGCTCCACCTCCCTAACTGCTCCCTTACTGCTCGCTGGATCCCCTCCCTTACTGCTCCCTAACTGCTCCCTTACTGCTCGCTGGCTCCCCCTCCCTTACTGCTCGCTGGCTCCCCCTGCCTTACTGCTCAGAGGCTCCACCTACCTTACTGCTCCCTTACTGCTTGCTGGCTCCCCCTCCCTTACTGGTTGCTGGCTCCCCCTCCCTTACTGCTCCCTTACTGCTCGCTGGATCCACCTCCCTTACTGCTGCCTTACTGGTTGCTGGCTCCCCCTCCCTTACTGCTCCCTTACTGCTCGATGGCTCCACCTCCCTTACTTCTCCCTTACTGCTCGCTGGCTCCCCCTCCCTTACTGCTCTGTGGCTCCACCTCCCTAACTGCTCCCTTACTGCTCGCTGGATCCCCTCCCTTACTGCTCCCTAACTGCTCCCTTACTGCTCGCTGGCTCCCCCTCCCTTACTGCTCGCTGGCTCCCCCTGCCTTACTGCTCAGAGGCTCCACCTACCTTACTGCTCCCTTACTGCTTGCTGGCTCCCCCTCCCTTACTGCTCGCTGGCTCCCCCTCCCTAACTGCTCCTTTACTGCTCGCTGGCTCCCCCTCCCTTACTGCTCGGTGGCTCCACCTCCCTTACTCCTCCCTTACTGCTCGCTGGCTCCCCCTCCCTTACTGCTCGCTGGCTCCACCTCCCTAACTGCTCCTTTACTGCTCGCTGGCTCCCCCTCCCTTACTGCTGCCTTACTGGTTGCTGGCTCCCCCTCCCTTACTATTCGCTGGCTCCACCTCCCTTACTGCTCCCTTACTGCTCGCTGGCTCCACCTCCCTAACTGCTCTCTTGCTGCTTGCTGGCTCCCCCTCCCTTACTGCTCGCTGGCTCCACCTCCCTTACTGCTCCCTTACTGCTCGCTGGCTCCCCCTCCCTTACTGCTCCCTTACTGCTCGCTGGCTCCCCCTCCCTTACTGCTCCCTTACTGCTCGCTGGCACCCCCTCCCTTACTGCTCCCTTACTGCTCGCTGGCTCCACCTCCCTTACTGCTGCCTTGCTGCTCGCTGGCTCCCCCTCCCTTACTGCTCCCTTACTGCTAGGTGGCTCCACCTCCCTTACTTCTCCCTTACTGCTCGCTGGCTCCCCCTTCCTTACTGCTCGGTGGCTCCCCCTCCCTTTCTGCTCCCTTACTGCTCCCTTACTGCTCGCTGGCTCCCCTCCCTTACTGCTCCCTAACTGCTCCCTTACTGGTCGCTGGCTCCCCCTCCCTTACTGCTCGCTGGCTCCCCCTGCCTTACTGCTCAGAGGCTCCACCTCCCTTACTGCTCCCTTACTGCTTGCTGGCTCCCCCTCCCTTACTGCTCGCTGGCTCCCCCTCCCTTACTGCTCCCTTACTGCTCGCTTGCTCGACCTCCCTTACTGCTGCCTTACTGGTTGCTGGCTCCCCCTCCCTTACTGCTCCCTTACTGCTCGCTGGCTCCCCCTCCCTTACTGCTCGGTGGCTCCACCTCCCTTACTGCTCCCTTACTCCTCGCTGGCTCCCCCTCCCTTACTGCTCGGTGGCTCCACCTCCCTTACTGCTCCCTTATTGCTCGCTGGCTCCACTTCCCTAACTGCTCCCTTACTGCTTGCTGGCTCCCCCTCCCTTACTGCTCGCTGGCTCCACCTCCCTTACTGCTCCCTTACTGCTCGCTGGCTCCCCCTCCCTTACTGCTCCCTTACTGCTCGCTGGATCCACCTCCCTTACTGCTGCCTTACTGGTTGCTGGCTCTCCCTCCCTTACTGCTCCCTTACTGCTCGATGGCTCCACCTCCCTTACTTCTCCCTTACTGCTCGCTGGCTCCCCCTCCCTTACTGCTCTGTGGCTCCACCTCCCTAACTGCTCCCTTACTGCTCGCTGGATCCCCTCCCTTACTGCTCCCTAACTGCTCCCTTACTGCTCGCTGGCTCCCCCTCCCTTACTGCTCGCTGGCTCCCCCTGCCTTACTGCTCAGAGGCTCCACCTACCTTACTGCTCCCTTACTGCTTGCTGGCTCCCCCTCCCTTACTGCTCGCTGGCTCCCCCTCCCTAACTGCTCCTTTACTGCTCGCTGGCTCCCCCTCCCTTACTGCTCGGTGGCTCCACCTCCCTTACTCCTCCCTTACTGCTCGCTGGCTCCCCCTCCCTTACTGCTCGCTGGCTCCACCTCCCTAACTGCTCCTTTACTGCTCGCTGGCTCCCCCTCCCTTACTGCTGCCTTACTGGTTGCTGGCTCCCCCTCCCTTACTATTCGCTGGCTCCACCTCCCTTACTGCTCCCTTACTGCTCGCTGGCTCCACCTCCCTAACTGCTCTCTTGCTGCTTGCTGGCTCCCCCTCCCTTACTGCTCGCTGGCTCCACCTCCCTTACTGCTCCCTTACTGCTCGCTGGCTCCCCCTCCCTTACTGCTCCCTTACTGCTCGCTGGCTCCCCCTCCCTTACTGCTCCCTTACTGCTCGCTGGCACCCCCTCCCTTACTGCTCCCTTACTGCTCGCTGGCTCCACCTCCCTTACTGCTGCCTTGCTGCTCGCTGGCTCCCCCTCCTTTACTGCTCCCTTACTGCTCGGTGGCTCCACCTCCCTTACTGCTCCCTTACTGCTCGCTGGCTCCCCCTCCCTTATTGCTCGCTGGCTCCCCCTCCCTTACTGCTCGGTGGCTCCACCTTCCTTACTGCTCCCTTACTGCTCGCTGGCTCCTCTTCCCTTACTGCTTGCTGGCTCCCCCTCCCTTACTGCTCGCTGGCTCCCCCTCCCTTATTGCTCACTGGCTCCCCCTCCCTTACTGCTCGGTGGCTCCACCTCCCTTACTGCTCCCTTACTGCTCGCTGGCTCCCCCTCCCTTACTGCTCCCTTACCGCTCGCTGGCTCCCCTCCCTTACTGCTCCCTAACTGCTCCCTTACTGCTCGCTGGCTCCCCCTCCCTTACTGCTCGCTGGCTCCCCCTGCCTTACTGCTCAGAGGCTCCACCTCCCTTACTGCTCCCTTACTGCTTGCTGGCTGCCCCTCCCTTACTGCTCGCTGGCTCCCCCTCCCTTACTGCTCCCTTACTGCTCGCTGGCTCGACCTCCCTTACTGCTGCCTTACTGGTTGCTGGCTCCCCCTCCCTTACTGCTCCCTTACTGCTCGCTGGCTCCCCCTCCCTTACTGCTCGGTGGCTCCACCTCCCTTACTGCTCCCTTACTGCTCGCTGGCTCCCCCTCCCTTACTGCTCGCTGGCTCCACCTCCCTAACTGCTCCTTTACTGCTCGCTGGCTCCCCCTCCCTTACTGCTGCCTTACTGGTTGCTGGCTCCCTCTCCCTTACTATTCGCTGGCTCCACCTCCCTTACTGCTCCCTTACTGCTCGCTGGCTCCACCTCCCTAACTGCTCTCTTGCTGCTTGCTGGCTCCCCCTCCCTTACTGCTCGCTGGCTCCACCTCCCTTACTGCTCCCTTACTGCTCGCTGGCTCCCTCTCCCTTACTGCTCCCTTACTGCTCGCTGGCTCCCCCTCCCTTACTGCTCCCTTACTGCTCGGTGGCTCCCCCTCCCTTACTGCTCCCTTACTGCTCCCTTACTGCTCGCTGGCTCCCCTCCCTTACTGCTCCCTAACTGCTCCCTTACTGCTCGCTGGCTCCACCTCCCTTACTGCTCGCTGGCTCCCCCTGCCTTACTGCTCAGAGGCTCCACCTCCCTTACTGCTCCCTTACTGCTTGCTGGCTCCCCCTCCCTTACTGCTCGCTGGCTCCCCCTCCCTTACTGCTCCCTTACTGCTCGCTGGCTCGACCTCCCTTACTGCTGCCTTACTGGTTGCTGGCTCCCCCTCCCTTACTGCTCCCTTACTGCTCGCTGGCTCCCCCTCCCTTACTGCTCGGTGGCTCCACCTCCCTTACTGCTCCCTTACTGCTCGCTGGCTCCCCCTCCCTTACTGCTCGCTGGCTCCACCTCCCTAACTGCTCCTTTACTGCTCGCTGGCTCCCCCTCCCTTACTGCTGCCTTACTGGTTGCTGGCTCCCCCTCCCTTACTGTTCGCTGGCTCCACCTCCCTTACTGCTCCCTTACTGCTCGCTGGCTCCACCTCCCTAACTGCTCCCTTGCTGCTTGCTGGCTCCCCTTCCCTTACTGCTCGCTGGATCCACCTCCCTTACTGCTCCCTTACTGCTCGCTGGCTTGACCTCCCTTACTGCTGCCTTACTGGTTGATGGCTCCCCCTCCCTTACGGCTCCCTTACTGCTCGCTGGCTCCCCCTCCCTTACTGCTCGGTGGCTCCACCTCCCTTACTGCTCCCTTACTGCTCGCTGGCTGCCCCTCCCTTACTGCTCGCTGGCTCCACCTCCCTAATTTCTCCTTTACTGCTCGCTGGCTCCCCCTCCCTTACTGCTGCCTTACTGGTCGCTGGCTCCCCCTCCCTTACTGTTCGCTGGCTCCACCTCCCTTACTGCTCCCTTACTGCTCGCTGGCTCCCCCTCCCTTACTGCTCTGTGGCTCCACCTCCCTAACTGCTCCCTTACTGCTTGCTGGCTCCCCCTCCCTTACTGCTCGCTGGCTCCACCTCCCTAACTGCTCCCTTACTGCTTGCTGGCTCCCCCTCCCTTACTGGTCCCTGGCTCCCCCTCCCTTACTGCTCCCTTACTGCTCGGTGGCTCCTCCTCACTTACTGCTCGCTGGCTCCCCCTCCCTTACTGCTCGGTGGCTCCACCTCCCTAACTGCTCCCTTACTGCTTGCTGGCTCCCCCTCCCTTACTGCTCGCTGGCACCCCTTCCCTTACTGCTCGGTGGCTGCACCTCCCTAACTGCTCCCTTACTGCTGGCTGGCTCCCCCTCCCTTACTGCTCGGTGGCTTGCTGGCTCCCTCTCCCTTACTGCTCGGTGGCTCCACCTCCCTAACTGCTCCCTTACTGCTTGCTGGCTCCCCCTCCCTTACTGCTCGCTGGCTCCCCCTCCCTTACTGCTCCCTTACTGCTCGCTGGCTCCACCTCCCTTACTGCTCGGTGGCTCCACTTCCCTAACTGCTCACTTACTGCTTGCTGGCACCCCCTCCCTTACTGCTCCCTTACTGCTCGCTGGCTCCACCTCCCTTTCTGCTGCCTTACTGCTCGCTGGCTCCCCCTCCTTTACTGCTCCCTTACTGCTCGGTGGCTCCACCTCCCTTACTGCTCCCTTACTGCTCGCTGGCTCCCCCTCCCTTATTGCTCGCTGGCTCCCCCTCCCTTACTGCTCGGTGGCTCCACCTTCCTTACTGCTCCCTTACTGCTCGCTGGCTCCACTTCCCTTACTGCTTGCTGGCTCCCCCTCCCTTACTGCTCGCTGGCTCCCCCTCCCTTATTGCTCGCTGGCTCCCCCTCCCTTACTGCTCGGTGGCTCCACCTCCCTTACTGCTCCCTTACTGCTCGCTGGCTCCCCCTCCCTTACTGCTCCATTACTGCTCGCTGGCTCCCCTCCCTTACTGCTCCCTAACTGCTCCCTTACTGCTCGCTGGCTCCCCCTCCCTTACTGCTCGCTGGCTCCCCCTGCCTTACTGCTCAGAGGCTCCACCTCCCTTACTGCTCCCTTACTGCTTGCTGGCTCCCCCTCCCTTACTGCTCGCTGGCTCCCCCTCCCTTACTGCTCCCTTACTGCTCGCTGGCTCGACCTCCCTTACTGCTGCCTTACTGGTTGCTGGCTCCCCCTCCCTTACTGCTCCCTTACTGCTCGCTGGCTCCCCCTCCCTTACTGCTCGGTGGCTCCACCTCCCTTACTGCTCCCTTACTGCTCGCTGGCTCCCCCTCCCTTACTGCTCGCTGGCTCCACCTCCCTAACTGCTCCTTTACTGCTCGCTGGCTCCCCCTCCCTTACTGCTGCCTTACTGGTTGCTGGCTCCCTCTCCCTTACTATTCGCTGGCTCCACCTCCCTTACTGCTCCCTTACTGCTCGCTGGCTCCACCTCCCTAACTGCTCTCTTGCTGCTTGCTGGCTCCCGCTCCCTTACTGCTCGCTGGCTCCACCTCCCTTACTGCTCCCTTACTGCTCGCTGGCTCCCTCTCCCTTACTGCTCCCTTACTGCTCGCTGGCTCCCCCTCCCTTACTGCTCCCTTACTGCTCGCTGGCTCCCCCTCCCTTACTGCTCTGTGGCTCCACCTCCCTAACTGCTCCCTTACTGCTCGCTGGATCCACCTCCCTTACTGCTCCCTTACTGCTCGCTGGCTTGACCTCCCTTACTGCTGCCTTACTGGTTGCTGGCTCCCCCTCCCTTACTGCTCCCTTACTGCTCGCTGGCTCCCCCTCCCTTACTGCTCGGTGGCTGCACCTCCCTAACTGCTCCCTTACTGCTGGCTGGCTCCCCCTCCCTTACTGCTCGGTGGCTTGCTGGCTCCCCCTCCCTTACTGCTCGGTGGCTCCACCTCCCTAACTGCTCCCTTACTGCTTGCTGGCTCCCCCTCCCTTACTGCTCGCTGGCTCCCCCTCCCTTACTGCTCCCTTACTGCTCGCTGGCTCCACCTCCCTTACTGCTCGGTGGCTCCACTTCCCTAACTGCTCCCTTACTGCTTGCTGGCTCCCCCTCCCTTACTGCTCGGTGGCTCCACCTCCCTAACTGCTCCCTTACTGCTTGCTGTCTCCCCCTCCCTTACTGCTCGCTGGCTCCCCCTCCCTTACTGCTCGGTGGCTCCACCTTCCTAACTGCTCCCTTACTGCTTGCTGGCTCCCCCTCCCTTACTGCTCGGTGGCTCCACCTCCCTAACTGCTCCCTTACTGCTTGCTGGCTTCCCCTCCCTTACTGTTCGCTGGCTCCACCTCCCTTACTGCTCCCTTACTTCTCCCTTACTGCTCGCTGGCTCCCCCTCCCTTACTGCTCGGTGGCTCCACCTCCCTAACTGCTCCCTTACTGCTTGCTGGCTCCCCCTCCCTTACTGCTCGCTGGCTCCACCTCCCTTACTGCTCCCTTACTGCTCGCTGGCTCCCCCTCCCTTACTGCTCCCTTACTGCTCACTTACTGCTCGCTGGCTCCACCTCCCTTACTGCTCGCTGGCTCCCCCTCCCTTACTGCTCGCAGGCTCCACCTGCCTTACTGCTTGCTGGCTCCCACTCCCTTACTGCTCGCTGGCTTCACCTCCCTAACTGCTCCCTTACTGCTTGCTGGCTCCCCCTCCCTTACTGGTCGCTGGCTCCCCCTCCCTTACTGCTCCCTTACTGCTCGCTCGCTCCACCTCCCTTACTGCTGCCTTACTGGTTGCTGGCTCTCCCTCCTTTACTGCTCACTTACTGCTCGCTGGCTCCCCCTCCCTTACTACTCGGTGGCTCCACCTCCCTTACTGCTCCCTTACTGCTCGCTGGCTCCCCCTCACTTACTGCTCGCTGGCTCCCCCTCTCTTACTGCTCGGTGGCTCCACCTTCCTTATTGCTCCCTTACTGCTCGCTGGCTCCACTTCCCTTACTGCTTGCTGGCTCCCCCTCCCTTACTGCTCGGTGGCTCCACCTCCCTAACTGCTCCCTTACTGCTTGCTGGCTCCCCCTCCCTTACTGCTCGCTGGCTCCCCCTCCCTTACTGCTCGCTGGCTCCACCTCCCTAACTGCTCCTTTACTGCTCGCTGGCTCCCCCTCCCTTACTGCTGCCTTACTGGTTGCTGGCTCCCCCTCCCTTACTGTTCGCTGGCTCCACCTCCCTTACTGCTCCCTTACTGCTCGCTGGCTCCACCTCCCTAACTGCTCCCTTGCTGCTTGCTGGCTCCCCTTCCCTTACTGCTCGCTGGATCCACCTCCCTTACTGCTCCCTTACTGCTCGCTGGCTTGACCTCCCTTACTGCTGCCTTACTGGTTGATGGCTCCCCCTCCCTTACTGCTCCCTTACTGCTCGCTGGCTCCCCCTCCCTTACTGCTCGGTGGCTCCACCTCCCTTACTGCTCCCTTACTGCTCGCTGGCTGACCCTCCCTTACTGCTCGCTGGCTCCACCTCCCTAACTGCTCCTTTACTGCTCGCTGGCTCCCCCTCCCTTACTGCTGCCTTACTGGTTGCTGGCTCCCCCTCCCTTACTGTTCGCTGGCTCCACCTCCCTTACTGCTCCCTTACTGCTCGCTGGCTCCCCCTCCCTTACTGCTCGGTGGCTCCACCTCCCTAACTGCTCCCTTACTGCTTGCTGGCTCCCCCTCCCTTACTGCTCGCTGGCTCCACCTCCCTAACTGCTCCCTTACTGCTTGCTGGCTCCCCCTCCCTTACTGGTCCCTGGCTCCCCCTCCCTTACTGCTCCCTTACTGCTCGCTGGCTCCCCCTCACTTACTGCTCGCTGGCTCCCCCTCCCTTACTGCTCGGTGGCTCCACCTTCCTTACTGCTCCCTTACTGCTAGCTGGCTTCACTTCCCTTACTGCTTGCTGGCTCCCCCTCCCTTACTGCTCGGTGGCTCCACCTCCCTAACTGCTCCCTTACTGCTTGCTGGCTCCCCCTCCCTTACTGCTCGCTGGCACCCCTTCCCTTACTGCTCGGTGGCTGCACCTCCCTAACTGCTCCCTTACTGCTGGCTGGCTCCCCCTCCCTTACTGCTCGGTGGCTTGCTGGCTCCCCCTCCCTTACTGCTCGGTGGCTCCACCTCCCTAACTGCTCCCTTACTGCTTGCTGGCTCCCCCTCCCTTACTGCTCGCTGGCTCCACCTCCCTTACTGCTCGGTGGCTCCACTTCCCTTACTGCTCCCTTACTTCTCCCTTACTGCTCGCTGGCTCCCCCTCCCTTACTGCTCGGTGGCTCCACCTCCCTAACTGCTCCCTTACTGCTTGCTGGCTCCCCCTCCCTTACTGCTCGGTGGCTTGCTGGCTCCCCCTCCCTTACTGCTCGGTGGCTCCACCTCCCTAACTGCTCCCTTACTGCTTGCTGGCTCCCCCTCCCTTACTGCTCGGTGGCTCCACCTCCCTAACTGCTCCCTTACTGCTTGCTGGCTTCCCCTCCCTTACTGTTCGCTGGCTCCACCTCCCTTACTGCTCCCTTACTTCTCCCTTACTGCTCGCTGGCTCCCCCTCCCTTACTGCTCGGTGGCTCCACCTCCCTAACTGCTCCCTTACTGCTTGCTGGCTCCCCTTCCCTTACTGCTCGCTGGCTCCACCTCCCTTACTGCTCCCTTACTGCTCGCTGGCTCCCCCTCCCTTACTGCTCCCTTACTGCTCACTTACTGCTCACTGGCTCCACCTCCCTTACTGCTCGCTGGCTCCCCCTCCCTTACTGCTCGCAGGCTCCACCTGCCTTACTGCTTGCTGGCTCCCACTCCCTTACTGCTCGCTGGCTTCACCTCCCTAACTGCTCCCTTACTGCTTGCTGGCTCCCCCTCCCTTACTGGTCGCTGGCTCCCCCTCCCTTACTGCTCCCTTACTGCTCGGTGGCTGCACCTCCCTAACTGCTCCCTTACTGCTGGCTGGCTCCCCCTCCCTTACTGCTCGGTGGCTTGCTGGCTCCCCCTCCCTTACTGCTCGGTGGCTCCACCTCCCTAACTGCTCCCTTACTGCTTGCTGGCTCCCCCTCCCTTACTGCTCGCTGGCTCCACCTCCCTTACTGCTCGGTGGCTCCACTTCCCTTACTGCTCCCTTACTTCTCCCTTACTGCTCGCTGGCTCCCCCTCCCTTACTGCTCGGTGGCTCCACCTCCCTAACTGCTCCCTTACTGCTTGCTGGCTCCCCCTCCCTTACTGCTCGGTGGCTTGCTGGCTCCCCCTCCCTTACTGCTCGGTGGCTCCACCTCCCTAACTGCTCCCTTACTGCTTGCTGGCTCCCCCTCCCTTACTGCTCGGTGGCTCCACCTCCCTAACTGCTCCCTTACTGCTTGCTGGCTTCCCCTCCCTTACTGTTCGCTGGCTCCACCTCCCTTACTGCTCCCTTACTTCTCCCTTACTGCTCGCTGGCTCCCCCTCCCTTACTGCTCGGTGGCTCCACCTCCCTAACTGCTCCCTTACTGCTTGCTGGCTCCCCTTCCCTTACTGCTCGCTGGCTCCACCTCCCTTACTGCTCCCTTACTGCTCGCTGGCTCCCCCTCCCTTACTGCTCCCTTACTGCTCACTTACTGCTCGCTGGCTCCA
Organism: Neolamprologus brichardi; assembly: GCF_056152115.1. Taxonomy (NCBI): domain Eukaryota; kingdom Metazoa; phylum Chordata; class Actinopteri; order Cichliformes; family Cichlidae; genus Neolamprologus; species Neolamprologus brichardi. The sequence continues at coordinate 31,696,913 of NC_142108.1, read as the reverse complement.
CCTCCCTTACTGCTCGCTGGCTCCCCCTCCCTTACTGCTCGCAGGCTCCACCTGCCTTACTGCTTGCTGGCTCCCACTCCCTTACTGCTCGCTGGCTTCACCTCCCTAACTGCTCCCTTACTGCTTGCTGGCTCCCCCTCCCTTACTGGTCGCTGGCTCCCCCTCCCTTACTGCTCCCTTACTGCTCGCTCGCTCCACCTCCCTTACTGCTGCCTTACTGGTTGCTGGCTCTCCCTCCTTTACTGCTCACTTACTGCTCGCTGGCTCCCCCTCCCTTACTACTCGGTGGCTCCACCTCCCTTACTGCTCCCTTACTGCTCGCTGGCTCCCCCTCACTTACTGCTCGCTGGCTCCCCCTCTCTTACTGCTCGGTGGCTCCACCTTCCTTATTGCTCCCTTACTGCTCGCTGGCTCCACTTCCCTTACTGCTTGCTGGCTCCCCCTCCCTTACTGCTCGGTGGCTCCACCTCCCTAACTGCTCCCTTACTGCTTGCTGGCTCCCCCTCCCTTACTGCTCGCTCGCACCCCCTCCCTTACTGCTCGGTGGCTCCACCTCCCTAACTGCTCCCTTACTGCTGGCTGGCTCCCCCTCCCTTACTGCTCGGTGGCTCTCTGGCTCCCCCTCCCTTACTGCTCGGTGGCTCCACCTCCCTAACTGCTCCCTTACTGCTTGCTGGCTCCCCCTCCCTTACTGCTCGCTGGCTCCCCCTCCCTTACTGCTCCCTTACTGCTCGCTGGCTCCACCTCCCTAACTGCTCCCTTACTGCTGGCTGGCTCCCCCTCCCTTACTGCTCGGTGGCTTGCTGGCTCCCCCTCCCTTACTGCTCGGTGGCTCCACCTCCCTAACTGCTCCCTTACTGCTTGCTGGCTCCCCCTCCCTTACTGCTCGCTGGCTCCCCCTCCCTTGCTGCTCCCTTACTGCTCGCTGGCTCCACCTCCCTTACTACTCGGTGGCTCCATCTCCCTAACTGCTCCCTTACTTCTTGCTGGCTCCCCCTCCCTTACTGCTCGGTGGCTCCACCTCCCTAACTGCTCCCTTACTGCTTGCTGGCTCCCCCTCCATTACTGCTCGCTGGCTCCCCCTCCCTTACTGCTCGGTGGCTCCACCTCCCTAACTGCTCCCTTACTGCTTGCTGGCTCCCCCTCCCTTACTACTCGGTGGCTCCACCTCCCTTACTGCTCCCTTACTGCTCGCTGGCTCCCCCTCACTTGCTGCTCCCTTACTGCTCGCTGGCTCCACCTCCCTTACTACTCGGTGGCTCCATCTCCCTAACTGCTCCCTTACTTCTTGCTGGCTCCCCCTCCCTTACTGCTCGGTGGCTCCACCTCCCTAACTGCTCCCTTACTGCTTGCTGGCTCCCCCTCCATTACTGCTCGCTGGCTCCCCCTCCCTTACTGCTCGGTGGCTCCACCTCCCTAACTGCTCCCTTACTGCTTGCTGGCTCCCCCTCCCTTACTGCTCGGTGGCTCCACCTCCCTAACTGCTCCCTTACTGCTTGCTGGCTCCCTCTCCCTTACTGCTCGGTGGCTCCACCTCCCTAACTGCTCCCTTACTGCTTGCTGGCTCCCCCTCCCTTACTGCTCGCTGGCTCTCCCTCCCTTACTGCTCCCTTACTGCTCGCTGTTTCCACTTCCCTTACTGCTCACTTACTGGTCGCTGGCTCCCCCTCCCTTACTGCTCGGTGGCTCCCCCTCCCTTACTGCTCCCTTACTGCTCCCTTACTGCTCGCTGGCTCCCCCTCCCTTACTGCTTTCTGGCTCCCCCTCCCTTACTGCTCAGAGGCTCCACCTCCCTTACTGCTCCCTTACTGGTTGCTCGCTCCCCCTCCTTTAATGCTCCCTTACTGCTCGCTGGCTCCACCTCCCTTACTGCTCCCTTTCTGCTCGCTGGCTCCCCCTCCCTTACTGCTCGCTGGCTCCACCTCCCTTACTGCTCGGTGGCTCCCCCTCCCTTACTGCTCCCTTACTGCTCGCTGGCTCCACCTCCCTTACTGCTCCCTTACTGCTCGCTGGCTCCCCCTCCCTTACTGCTCGCTGGCTCCCCCTCCCTTACTGCTCGCTGGCTCCACCTCCCTTACTGCTCGCTGGCTCCCCCTCCCTTACTGCTCACTGGCTCCACCTCCCTTACTGCTCGGTGGCTCCACCTCCCTAACTGCTCCCTTACTGCTTACTGGCTCCCCCTCCCTTACTGCTCGGTGGCTCCACCTCCCTAACTGCTCCCTTATTGCTTGCTGGCTCCCCCTCCCTTACTGCCCGGTGGCTCAACCTCCCTAACTGCTCCCTTACTGCTTGCTGGCTCCCCCTCCCTTACTGCTCCCTTACTGCTCGCTGGCTCCACCTCCCTTACTGCTCCCTTACTGCTCGCTGGCTCCCCCTCCCTTACTGCTCCCTTACTGCTCGCTGGCTCCCCCTCCCTTACTCCTCGCTGGCTCCACCTCCCTTACTGCTCGCTGGCTCCCCCTCCCTTACTGCTCGCTGGCTCCACCTCCCTTACTGCTTGGTGGCTCCACCTCCCTAACTGCTCCCTTACTGCTTACTGGCTCCTCCTCCCTTACTGCTCGGTGGCTCCACCTCCCTAACTGCTCCCTTACTGCTTGCTGGCTCCCCCTCCCTTACTGCTCGGTGGCTCAACCTCCCTAACTGCTCCCTTACTGCTTGCTGGCTCCCCCTCCCTTACTGCTCGCTGGCTCCCCCTCCCTTACTGCTCGGTGGCTCCACCTCCCTAACTGCTCCCTTACTTCTTTCTGGCTCGCCCTCCCTTACTGGTTGCTGGCTCCCCCTCCCTTACTGCTCCCTTACTGCTCGCTGGCTCCCCCTCCCTTTTTGCTCGGTGGCTCCCCCTCCCTTACTGCTCCCTTACTGCTCGCTGGCTCCCCCTTCCATACTGCTCGCTGGCTCCACCTCCCTTACTGCTCGCTGGCTCCCCCTCCCTTACGGCTCGGTGGCTCCACCTCCCTAACTGCTCCATTACTGCTTGCTGGCTCCCCCTCCCTTACTGCTCGGTGGCTCCACCTCCCTTACTGCTCGCTTGCTCCCCCTCCCTTACTGCTCGCTGGCTCCACCTCCCTTACTGCTCGGTGGCTCCACCTCCCCAACTGCTCCCTTACTGCTCGCTGGCTCCCCCTCCCCTACTGCTCGCTGGTTCCCCCTCCCTTACTGCTCCCTTACTGCTCGCTGGCTCCACCTCCCTTACGGCTCGGTGGCTCCACCTCCCTACCTGCTCCCTTACTGCTCGCTGGCGCCATCCCCCTTACTGCTGCCTTACTGGTTGCTGGCTCCCCCTCCCTTAAAGCTCCCTTACTGCTCGCATGCTCCCCCTCCCTTACTGCTCGGTGGCTCCCCCTCCCTTACTGCTCCCTTACTGCTCGCTGGCTCCCCCTCCCTTACTGCTCGCTGGCTCTCCCTCCCTTACTGCTCCCTTACTGCTCGCTGGCTCCACTTCCCTTACTGCTCACTTACTGGTCGCTGGCTCCCCCTCCCTTACTGCTCGGTGGCTCCCCCTCCCTTACTGCTCCCTTACTGCTCCCTTAATGCTCACAGGCTCCCCCTTCCTTACTGCTCCCTTTCTGCTCGCTGGCTCCCCCTCCCTTACTTCTCGGTGGCTCCACCTCCCTAACTGCTCGCTTACTGCTTGCTGGCTCCCCCTCCCTTACTGCTCGGTGGCTCCGCCTCCCTAACTGCTCGCTGGCTCCCCCTCCCTTACTGCTCGCTGGCTCCACCTCCCTAACTGCTCCCTTACTGGTGTCTGGCTCCCCCTCCCTTACTGCTCGCTGGCTCCACCTCCCTAAATGCTCCCTTACTGCTCGCTGGCTCCCCCTCCCTTACTGCTGCCTTACTGGTTGCTGGCTCCCCCTCCCTTACTGTTCGCTGGCTCCACCTCCCTTACTGCTCCCTTACTGCTCGCTGGCTCCCCCTCCCTTACTGCTCGCTGGCTCCACCTCCCTTACTGCTCCCTTACTGCTTGCTGGCTCCCCCTCCCTTACTGCTCGCTGGCTTCACCTCCCTTACTGCTCCCTTACTGCTCGCTGGCTCCCCCTCCCTTACTGCTCCCTTACTGCTCGCTGGCTCCCCCTCCCTTACTGCTCTGTGGCTCGACCTCCCTAACTGCTCCCTTACTGCTCGCTGGATCCACCTCCCTTACTGCTGCCTTACTGGTTGCTGGCTCCCCCTCCCTTACTGCTCCCTTACTGCTCGCTGGCTCCCCCTCACTTACTGCTTGCTGGCTCCCCCTCTCTTACTGCTCGGTGGCTCCACCTTCCTTATTGCTCCCTTACTGCTCGCTGGCTCCACTTCCCTTACTGCTTGCTGGCTCCCCCTCCCTTACTGCTTGGTGGCTCCACCTCCCTAACTGCTCCCTTACTGCTTGCTGGCTCCCCCTCCCTTACTGCTCGCTCGCACCCCCTCCCTTACTGCTCTGTGGCTCCACCTCCCTAACTGCTCCCTTACTGCTGGCTGGCTCCCCCTCCCTTACTGCTCGGTGGCTCTCTGGCTCCCCCTCCCTTACTGCTCGGTGGCTCCACCTCCCTAACTGCTCCCTTACTGCTTGCTGGCTCCCCCTCCCTTACTGCTCGCTGGCTCCCCCTCCCTTACTGCTCCCTTACTACTCGCTGGCTCCACCTCCCTAACTGCTCCCTTACTGCTGGCTGGCTCCCCCTCCCTTACTGCTCGGTGGCTTGCTGGCTCCCCCTCCCTTACTGCTCGGTGGCTCCACCTCCCTAACTGCTCCCTTACTGCTTGCTGGCTCCCCCTCCCTTACTGCTTGCTGGCTCCCCCTCCCTTGCTGCTCCCTTACTGCTCGCTGGCTCCACCTCCCTTACTACTCGGTGGCTCCATCTCCCTAACTGCTCCCTTACTGCTTGCTGGCTCCCCCTCCCTTACTGCTCGGTGGCTCCACCTCCCTAACTGCTCCCTTACTGCTTGCTGGCTCCCCCTCCCTTACTGCTCGCTGGCTCCCCCTCCCTTACTGCTCGGTGGCTCCACCTCCCTAACTGCTCCCTTACTGCTTGCTGGCTCCCCCTCCCTTACTGCTCTGTGGCTCCACCTCCCTAACTGCTCCCTTACTGCTTGCTGGCTCCCTCTCCCTTACTGCTCGGTGGCTCCACCTCCCTAACTGCTCCCTTACTGCTTGCTGGCTCCCCCTCCCTTACTGCTCGCTGGCTCTCCCTCCCTTACTGCTCCCTTACTGCTCGCTGTTTCCACTTCCCTTACTGCTCACTTACTGGTCGCTGGCTCCCCCTCCCTTACTGCTCGGTGGCTCCCCCTCCCTTACTGCTCCCTTACTGCTCCCTTACTGCTCGCTGGCTCCCCCTCCCTTACTGCTTTCTGGCTCCCCCTCCCTTACTGCTCAGAGGCTCCACCTCCCTTACTGCTCCCTTACTGGTTGCTGGCTCCCCCTCCTTTAATGCTCCCTTACTGCTCGGTGGCTCCCCCTCCCTTACTGCTCCCTTACTGCTCGCTGGCTCCACCTCCCTTACTGCTCGCTGGCTCCCCCTCCCTTACTGCTCCCTTACTGATCGCTGGCTCCCCCTCCCTTACTGCTCGCTGGCTCCATCTTTCTTACTGCTCGCTGGCTCCCCCTCCCTTACTGCTCGCTGGCTCCACCTCCCTTACTGCTCGGTTGCTCCACCTCCCTAACTGCTCCCTTACTGCTTACTGGCTCCCCCTCCCTTACTGCTCGGTGGCTCCACCTCCCTAACTGCTCCCTTATTGCTTGCTGGCTCCCCCTCCCTTACTGCTCGGTGGCTCAACCTCCCTAACTGCTCCCTTACTGCTTGCTGGCTCCCCCTCCCTTACTGCTCCCTTACTGCTCGCTGGCTCCACCTCCCTTACTGCTCCCTTACTGCTCGCTGGCTCCCCCTCCCTTACTGCTCCCTTACTGCTCGCTGGCTCCCCCTCCCTTACTCCTCGCTGGCTCCACCCCCCTTACTGCTCGCTGGCTCCCCCTCCCTTACTGCTCGCTGGCTCCACCTCCCTTACTGCTCGGTGGCTCCACCTCCCTAACTGCTCCCTTACTGCTTACTGGCTCCCCCTCCCTTACTGCTCGGTGGCTCCACCTCCCTTACTGCTCCCTTACTGCTTGCTGGCTCCCCCTCCCTTACTGCTCGGTGGCTCAACCTCCCTAACTGCTCCCTTACTGCTTGCTGGCTCCCCCTCCCTTACTGCTCGCTGGCTCCCCCTCCCTTACTGCTCGGTGGCTCCACCTCCCTAACTGCTCCCTTACTGCTTTCTGGCTCGCCCTCCCTTACTGGATGCTGGCTCCCCCTCCCTTACTCCTCCCTTACTGCTCGCTGGCTCCCCCTCCCTTACTGCTCGGTGGCTCCCCCTCCCTTACTGCTCCCTTACTGCTCGCTGGCTCCCCCTTCCATACTGCTCGCTGGCTCCACCTCCCTTACTGCTCGCTGGCTCCCCCTCCCTTACTGCTCGGTGGCTCCACCTCCCTAACTGCTCCATTACTGCTTGCTGGCTCCCCCTCCCTTACTGCTCCCTTACTGCTCGCTGGCTCCCCCTCCCTTACTGCCTCCTTACTGGTTGCTTGCTCCCCCTCCCTTACTGCTCCCTTACTGCTCGCTGGCTCCCCCTCCCTTACTGCTCGCTGGCTCCACCTCCCTTACTGCTCGCTGGCTCCCCCTCCCTTACTGCTCGCTGGCTCCACCTCCCTTACTGCTCGGTGGCTCCACTTCCCTAACTGCTCCCTTACTTCTTACTGGCTCCCCCTCCCTTATTGCTCGCTGGCTCCCCCTCCCTTACTGCTCGCTGGCTCCCCCTCCCTTACTGCTCGGTGGCTCCACCTCCCTAACTGCTCCCTTACTGCTTTCTGGCTCGCCCTCCCTAACTGCTCCATTACTGCTTGCTGGCTCCCCCTCCCTTACTGCTCGGTGGCTCCACCTCCCTAACTGCTTGTTTGCTCCCCCTCCCTTACTGCTCGCTGGCACCACCTCCCTTACTGGTTTCTGGCTCCCCCTCCCTTACTGCTCGCTGGCTCCACCTCCCTAACTGCTCCCTTACTGCTCGCTGGCTCCCCCTCCCTTACTGCTGCCTTACTGGTTGCTGGCTCCCCCTCCCTTACTTCTCCCTAACTGCTCGCTGGCTCCCCCTCCCTTACTGCTCGCTGGCTCCACCTCCCTTACTGCTCGCTGGCTCCCCCTCCCTTACTGCTCGCTGGCTCCACCTCCCTTACTGCTCGGTGGCTCCACTTCCCTAACTGCTCCCTTACTGCTTACTGGCTCCCCCTCCCTTACTGCTCGCTGGCTCCCCCTCCCTTACTGCTCGGTGGCTCCACCTCCCTAACTGCTCCCTTACTGCTTGCTGGCTCCCCCTCCCTTACTGCTCGGTGGCGCAACCTCCCTAACTGCTCCCTTAGTGCTTGCTGGCTCCCCCTCCCTTACTGCTCGCTGGCTCCCCCTCCCTTACTGCTCGGTGGCTCCACCTCCCTAACTGCTCCCTTACTGCTTTCTGGCTCGCCCTCCCTTACTGGATGCTGGCTCCCCCTCCCTTACTGCTCCCTTACTGCTCGCTGGCTCCCCCTCCCTTACTGCTCGGTGGCTCCCCCTCCCTTACTGCTGCCTTACTGCTCGCTGGCTCCCCCTTCCATACTGCTCGCTGGCTCCACCTCCCTTACTGCTCGCTGGCTCCCCCTCCCTTACTGCTCGGTGGCTCCACCTCCCTAACTGCTCCATTACTGCTTGCTGGCTCCCCCTCCCTTACTGCTCGGTGGCTCCACCTCCCTAACTGCTTGCTGGCTCCCCCTCCCTTACTGCTCGCTGGCACCACCTCCTTTACTGGTTTCTGGCTCCCCCTCCCTTACTGCTCGCTGGCTCCACCTCCCTAACTGCTCCCTTACTGCTCGCTGGCTCCACCTCCCTAACTGCTCCCTTACTGCTCGCTGGCTCCCCCTCCCTTACTGCTGCCTTACTGGTTGCTGGCTCCCCCTCCCTTACTGCTCCCTTACTGCTCGCTGGCTCCCCCTCCCTTACTGCTCGCTGGCTCCACCTCCCTTACTGCTCGCTGGCTCCCCCTCCCTTACTGCTCGCTGGCTCCACCTCCCTTACTGCTCGGTGGCTCCACTTCCCTAACTGCTCCCTTACTTCTTACTGGCTCCCCCTCCCTTATTGCTCGCTGGCTCCCCCTCCCTTACTGCTCGCTGGCTCCCCCTCCCTTACTGCTCGGTGGCTCCACCTCCCTAACTGCTCCCTTACTGCTTTCTGGCTCGCCCTCCCTAACTGCTCCATTACTGCTTGCTGGCTCCCCCTCCCTTACTGCTCGGTGGCTCCACCTCCCTAACTGCTTGTTTGCTCCCCCTCCCTTACTGCTCGCTGGCACCACCTCCCTTACTGGTTTCTGGCTCCCCCTCCCTTACTGCTCGCTGGCTCCACCTCCCTAACTGCTCCCTTACTGCTCGCTGGCTCCCCCTCCCTTACTTCTCCCTTACTGCTCGCTGGCTCCCCCTCCCTTACTGCTCGCTGGCTCCACCTCCCTTACTGCTCGCTGGCTCCCCCTCCCTTACTGCTCGCTGGCTCCACCTCCCTTACTGCTCGGTGGCTCCACTTCCCTAACTGCTCCCTTACTGCTTACTGGCTCCCCCTCCCTTACTGCTCGCTGGCTCCCCCTCCCTTACTGCTCGGTGGCTCCACCTCCCTAACTGCTCCCTTACTGCTTGCTGGCTCCCCCTCCCTTACTGCTCGGTGGCGCAACCTCCCTAACTGCTCCCTTAGTGCTTGCTGGCTCCCCCTCCCTTACTGCTCGCTGGCTCCCCCTCCCTTACTGCTCGGTGGCTCCACCTCCCTAACTGCTCCCTTACTGCTTTCTGGCTCGCCCTCCCTTACTGGTTGCTGGCTCCCCCTCCCTTACTGCTCCCTTACTGCTCGCTGGCTCCCCCTCCCTTACTGCTCGGTGGCTCCCCCTCCCTTACTGCTCCCTTACTGCTCGCTGGCTCCCCCTCCCATACTGCTCGCTGGCTCCACCTCCCTTACTGCTCGCTGGCTCCCCCTCCCTTACTGCTCGGTGGCTCCACCTCCCTAACTGCTCCCTTACTGCTTGCTTGCTCCCCCTTACTGCTCGGTAGCTCCACCTCCCTAACTGCTCCCTTACTGGTTGCTGGCTCCCCCTCCCTTACTGCTCCCTTACTGCTCGCTGGCTCCCCCTCCCTTACTGCTCTGTGGCTCCCCCTTCCTTACTGCTCCCTTACCGCTCGCTGGATCCACCTCCCTTACTGCTGCCTTACTTGTTGCTGGCTCCCCCTCCCTTACTGCTCCCTTACTGCTCGGTGGCTCCACCTCCCTTACTTCTCCCTTACTGCTCGCTGGCTCCCCCTCCCTTACTGCGCGGTGGCTCCCCCTCCCTTACTGCTCCCTTGCTGCTCACTTACTGCTCGCTGGCTCCACCTCCCTTACTGCTCGCTGGCTCCCCCTCCCTTACTGCTCGCAGGCTCCACCTGCCTTACTGCTTGCTGGCTCCCCCTTCCTTACTGGTCGCTGGCTCCCCCTCCCTTACTGCTCCCTTACTGCTCGCTGGCTCCACCTCCCTTACTGCTGCCTTACTGGTTGCTGGCTCCCCCTCCTTTACTGCTCCCTTACTGCTCGCTGCCTCCCCCTCCCTTACTTCTCGGTGGCTCCACCTCCCTTACTGCTCCCTAACTGCTCGCTGGCTCCCCCTCCCTTACTGCTCGCTGGCTCCCCCTCCCTTACTGCTCGGTGGTTCCACCTTCCTTACTGCTCCCTTACTGCTCGCTGGCTCCCCCTCCCTTACTGCTCGCTGGCTCCCCCTCCCTTACTGCTCCCTTACTGCTCGCTGGCTCCACTTCCCTTACTGCTCCCTTACTGCTTGCTGGCTCCCCCTCCCTTACTGCTCGGTGGCTCCACCTCCCTAACTGCTCCCTTACTGCTTGCTGGCTCCCCCTCCCTTACTGCTCGGTGGCTCCACCTCCCTAACTGCTCCCTTACTGCTCGCTGGCTCCCCCTCCCTTACTGCTCCCTTACTGCTCGCTGGCTCCACCTCCCTTACTGCTCGGTGGCTCCACCTCCCTAACTGCTCCCTTACTGCTCGCTGGCTCCCCCTCCCTTACTGCTCCCTTACTGCTCGCTGGCTCCACCTCCCTTACTGCTCGGTGGCTCCACCTCCCTAACTGCTCCCTTACTGCTCGCTGGCTCGACCTCCCTTACTGCTGCCTTTCTGGTTGCTGGCTCCCCCTCCCTTAATGCTCCCTTACTGCTCGCTGGCTCCCCCTCCCTTACTGCTCGGTGGCTCCACCTCCCTTACTGCTCCCTTACTGCTCGATGGCTCCCCCTCCCTTACTGCTCGCTGGCTCTCCCTCCCTTACTGCTCCCTTACTGCTCGCTGGCTCCACTTCCCTTACTGCTCACTTACTGGTCGCTGGCTCCCCCTCCCTTACTGCTCGGTGGCTCCCCCTCCCTTACTGCTCCCTTACTGCTCCCTTACTGCTCACTGGCTCCCCTCCCTTACTGCTCCCTAACTGCTCCCTTACTGCTCGCTGGCTCCCCCTCCCTTACTGCTCGCTGGCTCCCCCTCCTTTACTGCTCCCTTACTGCTCCCTTACTGCTCGCTGGCTCCCCCTCCCTTACTGCTCGCTGGCTCCCCCTCCCTTACTGCTCGGTGGCTCCACCTCCCTAACTGCTCCCTTACTGCTCGCTGGCTCCCCCTCCCTTACTGCTCGCTGGCTCCACCTCCCTTACTGCTCTCTTACTGCTCGCTGGCTCCCCTTCCCTTACTGCTCGCTGGCTCCACCTCCCTTACTGCTCCCTTACTGCTCGCTGGCTCCCCCTCCCTTACTGCTCCCTTACTGCTCGCTGGCTCCCCCTCCCTTACTGCTCGCTGGCTCCCCCTCCCTTACTGCTCGGTGGCTCCACCTCCCTAACTGCTCCCTTACTGCTCGCTGGCTCCCCCTCCCTTACTGCTCGGTGGCTCCACCTCCCTAACTGCTCCCTTACTGCTCGCTGGCTCCCCCTCCCTTACTGCTCGGTGGCTCCACCTCCCTAACTGCTTGCTGGCTCCCCCTCCCTTACTGCTCGCTGGCTCCACCTCCCTTACTGCTCCCTTACTGGTTTCTGGCTCCCCCTCCCTTACTGCTCGCTGGCTCCACCTCCCTTACTGCTGCCTTACTGCTCGCTGGCTCCCCCTCCCTTACTGTTCGCTGGCTCCACCTCCATTACTGCTCTCTTACTGCTCGCTGGCTCCCCTTCCCTTACTGCTCGCTGGCTCCACCTCCCTTACTGCTCCCTTACTGCTCGCTGGCTCCCCCTCCCTTACTGCTGCCTTACTGGTTGCTGGCTCCCCCTCCCTTACTGTTCGCTGGCTCCACCTCCCTTACTGCTCTCTTACTGCTCGCTGGCTCCCCTTCCCTTACTGCTCGGTGGCTCCACCTCCCTAACTGCTCCCTTACTGCTTGCTGGCTCCCCCTCCCTTACTGCTCGCTGGCTCCACCTCCCTTACTGCTCCCTTACTGCTCGCTGGCTCCCCCTCCCTTACTGCTCCCTTACTGCTCGCTGGCTCCCCCTCCCTTACTGCTCTGTGTCTCCACCTCCCTAACTGCTCCCTTACTGCTCGCTGGATCCACCTCCCTTACTGCTGCCTTACTGGTTGCTGGCTCCCCCTCCCTTACTGCTCCCTTACTGCTCGCTGGCTCCCCCTCCCTTACTGCTCGGTGGCTCCCCCTCCGTTACTGCTCCCTTACTGCTCGCTGGATCCACCTCCCTTACTGCTCGCTGGCTCCCCCTCCCTTACTGCTCGCAGGCTCCACCTGCCTTACTTCTTGCTGGCTCCCCCTCCCTTACTGGTCGCTGGCTCCCCCTCCCTTACTGCTCCCTTACTGCTCGCTGGCTCCACCTCCCTTACTGCTGCCTTACTGGTTGCTTGCTCCCCCTCCTTTACTGCTCCCTTACTGCTCGCTGGCTCCCCCTCCCTTACTGCTCGGTGGCTCCACCTCCCTTACTGCTCCCTTACTGCTCGCTGGCTCCCCCTCCCTTACTGCTCGCTGGCTCCCCCTCCCTTACTGCTCGGTGGCTCCACCTTCCTTACTGCTCCCTTACTGCTCGCTGGCTCCCCCTCCCTTACTGCTCGCTGGCTCCCCCTCCCTTACTGCTCCCTTACTGCTCGCTGGCTCCACCTCCCTTACTGCTGCCTTACTGCTCGCTGGCTCCCCCTCCCTTACTGCTCGCTGGCTCCCCCTCCCTTACTGCTCGGTGGCTCCACCTTCCTTACTGCTCCCTTACTGCTCGCTGGCTCCCCCTCCCTTACTGCTCGCTGGCTCCACCTCCCTTACTGTGGAGTTCTGGATTCTCTAAAGCCCAAACACAGTATGGCAGAAGGCTGCTTTTTCTATTCTTTTATGATCCAAAAAGATGTTGCTGCTCCAGTAACCACTAATCTGTCTCCTTTTCTCCCTAACTCACAGAGTTGCTTAATTGATCTTGATTGATAATTTGATCTTTTAATGTTGGTCATTGTCTTTTGTGTTTCTTTTTTAAATACATATATGATCCATATGTCTATAAAAGTCATCCATCTCCTCCACTTATCAGGGTTGCAGGGGGGCTGACCACCTTGCACACTCACATTCGTACCTATGGGAAAATTAGAAACACTGATTAACCTAACCACACTAATTGCATGTCTTTGAGCTGTGGGAAGAGGCCAGAGTACCTGGGGAGAACCCCTGAAAACACAAGGAAAACAACCATGCTGCCCAATTTATGCTTTAAAATTTATGAATTTATGAATTTAAAATGTATGCCTGTATGTATGTTTTTTTTTTGTGGCATTGTTAGCCTATGTGTGTTCCATTGCTAACATTCATAGTGGAAAATTTAAAGACTGCTACTGATCTTTCTCAGGCTGTAATTGCTGAAAAAAAGGACTTCATGTTAACATATTCTTAACAAAATTGACACCCTATTCTCGAAGAGAAGCCGATGTGATGTTTGTGTATTGTATTTATGGTCAGAAGAGGTCCAGTTTTGCTGCAGGCAACTGCAAGTGACAAATAAATGGCTTCATCATCATTGTCATAGCAGAAAACGTATCTTTATAAATACATTATATGGATATTATAAATATCTTTATAAATACTCTTTGTAAAACATGCAGTTTTGTGTTGAGTTGTTGAGTTGAGTGTTCTGTACTGCTCTTTGCAAAATCAAATAAAAGTAATAAAGACAACCTGGTTTCATGCACCACCATTTATTTAAAATTTCTACAACACCTCTCTCCACCCTGTATACAAAAGAATCAGCACACTGTTTACGTATGAATGTTCCTCGTTTATTGCCCATATCGGTTCCACATTACACGCACCGTGACAGTTTCACTTTCTGAACTATGTGTTTAGATTCTTTGTTAGAAAAGAGAGAATCGTCTTGCAGAGAATATCAGGATACTGACACTTCAACACGATGCTCCTGATTCCATGTTACAAACAGAAGTTTTACAAAAGTCAGAGCTAAAAGTGAAAGTAAGTTTGAAGAAACGTCCTGAGTGGACGTCTCTTTGTTTTCATTGTTGTCACTCCAGGACAAAATGTCTTCCCAGTCTGAAAATGATCTCTCCTGTCCCATTTGCCACGACATCTATAGAGATCCTGTCATCCTGTCATGCAGCCACAGCTTCTGTCGATTCTGTTTGCAGACGTGGTTGAGAGAGAATCTAGAACACAACTGCCCACTTTGTAAGAAGATACATTTTTCAAATGATTCACCAGGTAACTTGGTGTTAAAGGACCTGTGTGAGGCTTTCTTACTGCAGAGAGATAAAAAAGCTTCTGCAGTCTGCACCATGAGAAACTCAAACTTCTCTGCTTGGATCATCAGCAGCTGGTGTGTGTCGTCTGTCGAGATTCAAAAGCACACAAAGACCACAGATTCAACCCAACTGAAGAAGCTGCCCAGGATCACAGAGAGGAGTTTCAGAAACACCTGAAGCCCTTACAAGATAAACTGAAGGTGTTTGAAAAAGTCAAGTCAGCTGGGAGTCTGTTAAAGGTAGTGATTAGTGAACTGCACTTCCGAGGTATTATTACTCAACTTTGAGGATAGGATCAAAGGATAAGCATTCATAAATAACCACAGGTATCACATCGCTTAGATTTAGTTTTTAAAAAATTAACTTATCCTTACATGGGAGTCTCCTCACAGGCTGTTAGAAGCAACGACAGAATCAGGGAAGCTCTTATTTGATATGATACATTACAATCTGTAAGCAAATACTAAATAGCAAAAAGCAAATAGCAAATAATAAATTAAAACAAAATCACTGTTTAATAAATTAATCGCAGTGTTTGGTGAGAACGAATGGCTGAAGTGAAACTGCGTTGAATGGCAAAAAATATGTAGATATAGGGAAATGTTCCTTCTATTTGTCTTCCTCTTTCGATGTGGAGATAAATCACATGATAGGCTTTATCTTGTGAGCAATGTGCCAAAACTAACCATCAAAGCAGACACAGCCAGAGGAATTACAACTGCTGAGGGAAGAAAGCTGGGAACACGGAAACAAAGGATGGCTGGGGTACATCTGAACCTGCTGCTGATTCCTTCTTATGAACAGGAGCTTTAAAGAAAATACAGCTAAAGTGGAAGTAAGTTTCAGTTTTATGAAACAGTTCATTAGTACACCATTTCCATCGTTCATCCACACTGTAAACCCAAACAATCAAAATATTTTAAAACTTCTCTTACTATTCTGAATTGCATATATATATATATATTTATTACATTTTACAATTTACTTTTTAGTAAACTTGAATATAACTTTCTTCAAATTTAAGTGACTTACACCTGAAAGTTTAATTTCAGAGTTTTTATTCCCGCTGTATGGGTCTTCTGTAATCTGCTATATTGCTCATCAATACTGTAGCATTCAATCAATCAATTCAATCAATTCAATCCTAATGCCTTTTTTACACTGCTGGAATTGAAGCTAATACATTTCAGTTTCATGTTTCTTTTACTAAGTTGCAGGACAGAGTCAGACCTGAACAGACTGAGGATCCTGTAATGTTCATAGGCACCAATTTTCTATTTTACTAATATAGTTTTTTATAGTGTTTATAGATGTTATTGCAGCGTAAAAGAAAAACTATATAATTGACTTTACTGTGATAGCACAAAAAGGAGTGAAAAGTGAGGCTCTCTTTTTTTTTTTTTTTTTTTTAAAGAATAAATAAGAAAGAATAATGTCTTGATGCATGCTCAATCATCCAGGTAAGGAGAACCCAAAAGGTTGATTCTGTTCATCTGGACGTTTTCAGTGGAAGAAATATCCAAGGGACTTCTAAATTGTTGGACTTTATCCTGGTAAGTCATGCTACCATAGAGTAATTTAAAAAGAAAAAAAATCTAGCACTATGAAAGCATGTGCTAGAGAACTAAACTATTTGGGTTAAATGAAGTGGTTGGTTGTAATCACTATATTAACAAATTGTTTATATAATAATAACAATAAATTGTATTTATAGAGCGCCTTTCAAGACACTCAAGGACACTTAACAATAGAATAAAACATATTATAGACATGACAAAGTGAAGAACAATAGAAACCAAGGGTGTAGATTTGGCTTTGGCATTGGTGGGGACGGATGATTCAACCACCGAACCCTGCCCCGTTTCTGCTTTTTTTTTCTTTCCTTTTGGTCTTTGCTTCTTCATAAAAAAAAAAAGGAGAAATATACTTGCCTACATATGCTATTCTACATTTTTTAACCATTTAAAATTACAATTCATAGTTTTATATGTGAATTGCATAATGTTAAATTACTATTAAACAAATGATTGACTAAGTATTTTAGGTTTAGTTTACTTCAGCCATATTCCATATAACTCAGGTATCATACAAAAATAAAAATAGTTTCAAATACAGTCATGACAATAAAATAATATCCCTTTAACAACATTAGTTCAGTTATAGTACACCAACATCTGTTATACTTTGGCACTAAGGGAACACTGAATGACCTGCTGGTTTATGTCCATAAAACTACTCGTCTAAGTTTACCACAAAGTAAAAGATCTCTCAGCAAAATTATGCAACATTTTAGGTGGACTGTTGCCCCGAACAAGTCAGTGAGCTGAGATTTTTTATTCTAAACATAAACTACTGTTACAGCAACAGACATGGACTACTGGTGCCCCACACAACAACTCAATGTCCACTATGTGAAGTCTCTCCTGGTGGACATGGCAACCTACCAAATATAAATGGTAAATGGTAGGTTTCTTTGAAAAATACTTTCTTATATCCAGGTTCTTCCTTTTTGCTGCCATCCTCCTCTCCTCCTCGCAGGTCTTCCCAACGCAGGTTTGCCGCTGCTAAAACTAAACAGAGCTCCCTGAAAGGCACAGCCAATCACATTGGCCATATTTGTCACATGACGTAGGACTTCAGTAGAGAACGTAACTTAACTCTTTGTGCTCCGCTGGGTGCAGATCGTTTTTTTCTTTCTATCGGGTTTGTTTTTCTTTACTCGAAGAGATCAAATTATTGGTGGGGACAATTCAACAATCGCTGGATATTGGTGGGGACACGTCCCTTTCGTCCATGCCAAATCTACGCCCTTGATAGAAACAAAAGCACAAGATAAAATGAACAAACAGTGGGTTCACAGTGAATATGCAGATTTGAACAGATGGGTTTTGAGTTGAGAGTTAAACTGGGGGAGAGAACCAATATTTCTTATATCTGTGGGTAGAGAGTTCCACAGCTGATGACACCAAGGCTCTTAACCTGATGTGAAGGGAAAACTGTGGAGTTATCTAAAGTGAGTGAGAAATGCTTTGCCTTCAGTAGGTTAAAGGTTAGTGCCAACAGGGAGGGTTTCAGTTTTATCCTCATTGAGGTTAAGAAAATTAGAACTGAACCAGGATTTTAATTCAGATAGGCATTCTGTAAGGGAAGAAGGTGGGAGGGAGGAATCAGGCCTACAGGAGAGATATAACTGGGTGTCATCAGCAAAACAGATCAAATTTGCAGAAAATGGTACCAAGACGGAGGATGTAAATAATGAAGAGACGAGGGTCGAAGACTGAACCTTGGGGTACACCAGAAGTGACTGGGAATAGACGAGAGCGAACTGATATAAGCCGAATAAACTGGGAGCGGTCAAGGAGATATGACTGGAACCAAGCTAGGGGTGTTTCAGAGACAACAAGAGAGGAAAGTCTGCTTAGAAGGACGGAGTGAGAGATTGTGTCAAAGGCTGAGCTCAAATCCAAAAGGACGAGAATGGTGAGAAGACCAGAGTCAGCTCTGATTAGACGATCATTAGTGTAAAGTAAAGCAGTTTCTGTGCTATGACATGAGCGAAAACTATATTTAAACCTCTTGTAGATGTTATTATTAACCAGGTGTAAATTAAGTTGAGCTGCAACAGTTTTTTCAAGAAATTTAGAAATGAAGATTAGATTAGAGATCGGAGGGAGGTTGTTAAAGTTGTTAGGATCTAAAGAAGTTTTTTTCAGTATGGGAGTGACTGAAGCAATCTTGAATAATGAGGGTACGATGCTGGTGGTGAGTGAAGAGTGAATGACAGCAGAGATGAGTGGGAGTAGGGAAAAGACGCAGGATTTCACAGAGCCTGTAGGCATAGGGTCATAGGCGGGCTTGGATTTACATATGAACTCAGAAATATCAGATATATCAGGAAGATGAAAAGTGGAAAAACGGCGCAAAATAGAGAAAAGGTTCTGGAGAGGGGGTAGACACAACATTCGAACTGAGTTGCTGATGAATGTTATGAATTTTTGAAGTGAAGAACTGCATCAAGGAGTTACAGGTTTCAGAAGAAATGTGGTGGTAAAGCATTGGGGGGTTGAAGAAGTTTGTTGACAACTGCAAACAGAATCCTTGTGTTACCCTCATATTTACTGATAATACCAGAGTAGGAGCTTTATTTGGCCTTGTTGATGGAATCTTTTTACTGGAGTACAACAAATATTTTTTTAAAAAACGAAATAAAAAATTTTTTTTTAAAGGAAAGAACCGTCTTCAGTTTATCAGGTATATTACCTTGTGGGATATTTACATGTGTCTTGTCTTGTGTTTTTCAATCCCAAGCACAATGTCTTCTCAGTCTGAAAAGGATCTCTCCTGCCACGACATCTTCAAAGATCCTGTCATCCTGTCATGCAGCCACAGCTTCTGTAAAGACTGTATGCAGCTGTGCTGGAGAGACAAACAAATAAAATCCTGCCCAATATGCAAGACGATTCCTTTACTGAATGATCCGCCCCGTAACTTGGCATTAAAGAACCTGTGTGAGGCTTTCTTACTGCAGAGAGATAAAAAAGCTTCTGCAGTGTCTGAGCCTCTCTGCAGTCTGCACCATGAGAAACTCAGACTTTTCTGTTTGGATCATCAGCAGCCGGTGTGTGTCGTCTGTCGAGATTCACTAGCACACAAAAACCACAGCTTCAGACCTATTGATGAAACTTCACACGGTCACAGAAAAGAGCTAAAGAAATTGCTGACACCCTTAAAGTTGTTAAAGATGAACACTGAATACACTAAAGGAGAGTTTGACCAAATAGCAGAAACCATTAAGGTCCAGGCCCAGCAGACAGAAGAGCAAATTCATGAGGAGTTTAAAAAGCTTCAGCTGTTTCTACAAAAGGAAGAAAATGCCAGGATCACTGCTCTGAGGACAGAAGAGAAACAGAAGAGTCAGAGGATGAAGGAGAAGACTGAGGATCTGAACAGGAAAATGGAAACTCTTTCAGAAACAATCAGAGCCACAGAGGAGCAACTGAGAGCTGAAGACGTTGTGTTTCTCCAGAGCTACAAGGCTGTAGTGATCAGAGTCAAGCAGCTCCCCCTGCTGGATGCTCCACAGCTGGACTCAGGAGCTCTGATGGATGTGGCCAAACACCTGGGCAACCTGACCTACAACATCTGGAATAAGATGAAGGAGATGGTCTCCTACACTCCTGTGATTCTGGATCCAAACACAGCTCATCCACAACTCATCTTATCTGACGATTGGACCAGTGTGACATTTGGAGGGAGACAGAAGGTTCCTGATAATCCAGAGAGGTGTCACTATTTTAAAGTTGTTGTGGGCTCTGAGGGCTTCGACTCAGGGACTCACATTTGGGATGTTGAGGTTGGAGAAGAGGGATTTTGGGCCTTTGGTGTTATAAATGAGTCTTTTGAGAGAAAGGTAGAAGCACTGTCAGGATACTGGCAATTATGTTTCCAGTATGAAAAATACAGAGTACAAACAACACCAGATACATATAAATATTTGTCAGTAAAGAAGCTGCAGAGGGTCAGAGTTCAGCTGGAGTATGACAGAGGGACGCTCTCATTCTATGATCTGGATGCCAACACACTCATACACACCTTCAAACACAATTTCACTGAGAAGCTGTTTCCTTTTGTTGAGACTGAGAAGAAACAACTGAAGATATTACCAGTGATCTTGAAAGTGGACGAGCATATAACTCCTCTATCAACAGGTTTTTGGTCTCATTTTTAAACCAGTAAAAAGTCCTAGCATAAATAGTTGCAAGATACTAAGAAAGAGCAAATGCTTTCACAGATTTTTCACTTATTCATTGTTTGTCCTATTTTAAGATCTGATTTCTGAATGATTCTTTCTTCTTTTTCTAGCTACTAGGAAATAAATTTGGCGTTTGAGAAAAACTATCATGGTTTTTTGTCCTAAAGTTAAAATGTGACCTGTTGTACAAGATATAAACGATTGATCAAGTCTGAGCTGCAGTTTTGTATTTGAAGTTCTTGTTTCTTTTACAACATGAAGATACCATTACAGAAATATTCAGCTACGGTATTTGCTGCTGAGATTTGAATTTTAACAATATAATATAAAATACACCCAACAAACACACATACACAACTTTATCTGGGAATAAGGAAAAACAAAAACAACCCAGACATGAACATAAGCATGAGGAGCGTCTACAGAACAGCAGGGGGCGCTCTTCAACCATTAAACGTGGCTGACTATAATAAATCATGTGGTTCTCCTACTCTATACCTTTACTGTAAAAAATCAATCCATAAATTGAATAAATAAATTAAATATCTAATGGTATATGCCTAACAAGCACTGGGTTTAAAGCTTCCACAATTATTTTAAAAAGTGATTTTGCCAAACTGGAAAATTGAAAACAAAAAAATGTCAGTTTTATTAAACTGCTAAACTGTCTTCAATAATCTGTTGTTTGTAAAGACTTTTATTTTTGGCCTCTTCAGATCAACTTCAACTTTTTGTTTTCTGTCAAGAAGACTGTCAGCTGTTCACTTGTGCTGGGCTCTGAGGGCTTTGACTCAGAGATTGTGATCTTGAAGTCACAAATGATGAGGACTGAACCCTTGGCCTGGTGACGGGGTCTTGTCTAAGAAAGGGACAAACACAGACTGGATTCTGGGAAATATATTTGTTTGAAGGAACTAACGCGGCAGCCTCTTCATCACTTCCATGTAAAGTTGTAAAGTGGTTTCAAAACCAGCAAAACGTTGCTTCATTCTTCTCAGGAGAAAACAGAAATATAACATGTTCCTTCACACTGAAATACATCACTGTGTCAGGCATACAGGAAGCACACCAGGTGGTGGAGATATGAACATATGCATATAGGCCATGACTATGATAATTGTTTGATATTTTCTGTCTTTGATATTTAGTGCTGAAATCTGCTTTAAAAAAAAGGATGGGATTAATTATACTAATATATTTTAGGATGGTATTGTACAAAAGTCTTGAGCCACCACACATTTTATTATATTTTGCTGGGAAAATAATTGGCACATATTATTAAAACATTTACATTATATGCTATATCTGTGTAGATATAGCATATAAGGAAAAGACAGCTTTTTAAAAAAAATAATTCCCATTAGCTTGAAAGTCAGTATGATCTCACACTGCTTCAGTAATGTTACTGCTGCTATTTTAATTTTTAACAGTGGAATTTAAAGGTTTAACTAAATAAACTGGAAGTAATTATGTCCTTATATAGCAGACTGTTGTTTAAAAAAGTGCCAGAAGATACAATTTATTTATACTATGTTGTCTGTTATGTGCAAACACATCTCTGGGCCATCCCTTGAGTTAGGGGACTTGTTATGCTTGAATAAATAATTTACGATTTGTCACAATGAGGAACATTTTGGATTTTATGTCTTTCATCTATTTTTTATTCAAAAAAGAAAAGAAAAAAAGAAAACTGAGGTCAGAGCAGTGAAAAATTGCTGATTGACCATATTAAGGAAAACATAACATGAGACAGCTGCACAATAAAAGCATAAAAACCCCACAGTGCTTGGGTTGTGTTACTTTGCTTAACAAAGAACAAAGTGCATTATCAGATATATCCAATAAAAGCTGATTTTTACAAAACACCTAAATTAAGCTGCAGCTTTTTTTAAACTGATCAATAACACAATAAAAATAGTCTGTTACAACAAGGTTAAACAGGAGGAGCTACTCACTGTAGCGACCTCTTTTTACATAAACAATCAGTCAAAAGATGTTTTCATGCTGTGGTAAACAAAGTACAAAAACAATACGATTATTATAAAAAGAACAAATCAAAACTGTACAATAGGGAAGCATTAAAATGAAATTTAAAAATAGAGACTAACAGTTTAACTAATCCAAACATATTTACCAGCGTATTTCATTCTTGTGCAGATTCATTTACAGAGGAACTGCAGGCATCATGAAAAGCAAATTAAACATCAGGAGAAAAGTGTAACAAGCACAAGCAGAAATTATTTGTTTTGACTAAACAATTCATCTACATTTGAGTAAACTTTAAAACAACGCAAAAATCCCGTCCTGCTGATATTAAGCTGCACAGAAAACAAAAGCTGTAAAAATAACATAATTTTATCCATCTGTGGGATTTAGAGCATAACTGCACCAAAATAAGTGTTATTTTGTACAATCTTTGAGATATTGTTTACAGTCACAAAAATTCTGTCATGTTCATTCAGATGAAAAATTCCACTCAGAAAACTGTCTGATCCGCTTTCTTTGCTCGCTGTGGGGTGTTTTCTCGATTGCAAGAGTGGTACGTTTTTTAAAGACTTTTTGCTGGAAAGTGTAACAGAGTGCTGAAACACACCACTGTCACTGAAGGGAACTTTGGAGTAAACAAAGTAATTTCCCTCCTTCGGAATGATAAGCCCTCCATCTTTGTCGATCATTCCCTGTAGAGGAGGGTCAGATACTTTCCGGCGCATCACTGCCTTTTCATGAAGTGCAGCTGATCCAGCTGTAGAGATTAAGAAAAAAACACACATAAATAGACAGTTTGTCACTGTACTGGGTCGTGTGACCCAGTGTGTGGGTTTTAATGTATTCATTCAATTTTATATATATAGCGCCAAATCACAACAACAGTCACCTCAAGGCGCTTTATATTGTACAGTAGAACGTACAATAACAGATACAGAGAAAAACTCATCAATCATATGACCCCTATGAGCAAGCACTTTGTGGGAAGGAGGGAAGGAAAAACTCCCTTTTAACAGGAAGAAGCCTCCAGCAGAACCAGGCTCAGGGAGGGGCGGGGCCATCTGCTGCGACCGGTTGGGGTGAGAGAAGGAAGACAAGATAAAGACATGCTGTGGAAGAGAGACAGAGGTTAATAACAGATATGATTCAATGCAGAGAGGTCTGTTAACACATAGTGAGTGAGAAAGGTGACTGGAAAGGAAAAACTCAATGCTTCATGGGAATCTCCCGGCAGCCTACGTCTATTGCAGCATAACTAAGGGAGGATTCAGGGTCACCTGGTCCAGCCCTAACTATATGCTTTAGCAAAAAAAGTTTGAAGCCTAATCTTGAAAGTAGAGATAGTGTCTGTCTCCTGAATCCAAACTGGAAGCTGGTTCCACAGAAGAGGGGCCTGAAAACTGAAGGCTCTGCCTCCCATTCTACTTTTAAATACTCTAGGAACAACAAGTAGGCCTGCAGAGCGAGAGCGAAGTGCTCTAATAGGGTGATATGGTACTACAAGGTCATTAAGATGGGGCCTGATTATTTAAGACCTTGTATGTGAGGAGCAGGATTTTGAATTCAATTCTGGATTTAACAGGAAGCCAATGAAGGGAAGCCAAAACAGGAGAAATCTGCTCTCTCTTTCTAGTCCCTGTCAGGACTCTTGCTGCAGCATTTTGGATTAACTGAAGGCTTTTCAGTGAGTTTTCTGGACATCCTGATAATAATGAATTATAGTCGTCCAGCCTGGAAGTAATAAATGCATGAACTAGTTTTTCAGCGTCACTCTGAGACAGGATATTTCTAATTTTAGAGATGTTGCGCAAATGGAAGAACGCAGTTTTACATATTTGTTTAATATGTGCATTGAAGGACATATCCTGGTCATAAATGACTCCAAGGTTCATCACAGTGTTACTGGAGGCCAAGGTAATGCCATCCAGAGTAAGAATCTGGTTAGATACCATATTTCAAAGATTTTCAGTGCCGAGTACAATGACCTCAGTTTGATCTGAATTAAGAAGCAGAAAGTTAACGGCCATCCAGGTCTTTATGTCTTTAAGACATTCCTGCAGTTTAACTAATTGGTGTGTGTTATCTGGCTTCAGATAGAGCTGGGTGTCATCTGCATAGCAGTGAAAATGTATGCTATGTCTTCTAATGATACTGCCCATGGCAGGGATCGCATGTGGCTCTTTAGTCCTTACAGTGTGGTGCCGCGTGGTTTGAGAAAATAAATTAGTAATAAACAAGTATTTAGCTGAAGTGTATTTTATTTATGTTAGTTCTTTTTTTTAACTTGTAGTTCTAAATTGGAAGATTATTGTGATATTGAAATATAAAAATAAAATTATATTCTATTATTTTTTCATCGCTCAAAATAAGCGTCACACTCACGGAAGCCGGTGTACCCGCCGAAACGCCGTGCATTTATCGAGACTTTCAACCCAGGTAGGTCAATTATGGATCTACGGATCCACATTATGTCAGCAGCTCCACTGTGAACTATGTTAAAAACAAACACCGCTCACGCCTCACAGATGACAGCTTACAGTCCTGCTGTTCAGAGGTTCAGGAGCAGAAGTCCCATTGTAAACATATCACGACAGACCCGATGATGTTTGCATCAACACGCTTTTCAGCATCTCTTTACTGACCACTTTTCACACACGGTTGCTGTACGCATACAGCCGGCTGTAGGTTTTCAGCTACACAGCCCAACCAACAACAACACAACAGCATAGATGGCACAGACGTTAAGGGGGCGAGGCGTGATTGCGGGTGCCGCTCAGGTGCGTCCGCCTCCCCTGCAGCGGTGCTGCAGACCACGCCCCGCCACACACATTAACCAGGTTAGATACATATTTAGGAAGAATTTTCAAATATCTATTTTTCTTTTTTCAGCAGCATGGTGCTTTTCTTTTAAATTATGTTTTAAAAGTCAGGTCAAGGCTCCAAAAGCACAAAGGCGATATAAGGGTGGCGGCTCACAACAGTTTTTGTTTGCTACATGGATCATTTTAGTTCAGATGGGTGTCTTTCCTTTTGTTATATTTCTTCAGTTCAAAATGTGTTAATTACATAAATAAAATGTAATTTCCTCTGTAGCACTTCAGTGATTTCATAAGCAACAAACCTTAGTTGTTCACACAAAGCATAAATGTAAAAAACAATATATACAGTGTTATCTTCATTTTAGATGTTAAAAAGTATTTGCGGCTCCCAGTGTTTTCTTTTTCGTGGGAACTGGGTCCAAATGGCTCTTTGGGTCCTAAAGGTTGCTGACCCCTGGCCTAGGGGAAGCATGTATAATGTAAACAGAATTGGTCCTAGCACTGAACCATGTGGAACACCAGTGTGTGAAGAGGACTCTCCATTTACATGCACAAATTGGAGTCTATTAGATAGATATGATACAAACCACTGCAGCACTGTACCTGTAATACCTACAGCGTGCTCTAATCGCTCTAATAGGATATTATGGTCAACAGTATTGAACGCTGCACTGAGGTCTAGCAGGACAAGCACAGAGATGAGTCCACTGTCAGAGGCCATAAGAAGATCATTTGTAACCTTCACTAAAGCCGTTTCTGTGCTGTGATGAGCTTTGAAACCTGACTGAAACTCTTCAAATAAGCCATTCCTCTGCAGATGATCTGTTAGCTGTTTGACAACTACTCTTTCAAGGATTTTTGATATGAAAGGAAGGTTGGAGATTGGCCTATAATTAGCTAAGACTGCTGGGTCTAGAGCTGCTCTGCTCTGTGTTGGTACAGGGCATTGAAGATGACAACAGTGGGTGGATTAGATTCTTAAACTTACAGCGCTTTCAGAAAGACATCTACTGTGATAAAGTCTACTCTCCACTGCTGTGTAATCAATTATTGTAAATGTTATCAGGAAATGATCAGACAGGAGAGGGTTTTCAGGAAACACCGTTAAATGTTCAGTTTCTATGCCATATGTTAAAACAAGATCTAGAGTGTGATTAAAGTGGTGGGTGTGTTCTTTTACATTTTGAGAGAAGCCAATTGAGTCTAATAACAGATTAAATGCCATGTTGAGGCTGTCATTTTTAGCATCTACATGAATGTTGAAATCACCCACAATAATTATTTTATCTGAGCTGAGAACTAAATCAGATAAAAAGTCTGAGAAATCAGACAGAAACTCTGTGTAAGGCCCAGGTGGACGATAGATGATAACAAGTAAGACTGGTTTCTGAGTTTTACAGCTGGGGTGGACGAGGCTAAGCATCAGGCTTTCAAATAGGGGGGGGGGGATTGGGGGGGTAGCAGGAGGAGAGAAGCTGCAGAGAGGCGTGTAAGACTACAACTCTGCTTTTTGGTCCCAACTCTGGATAGTCATATTTTGGGGGGTTTAATAAATTTGTCCATATTTCTAGAAATGACAGCTGCTCCATCCAAAGTGGGATGCTACAGACCCTACAGGCTAGCTACGGGGGAATCAAGGGTGCGAAGCAGAGTCTCCAATTCAGTAATCCTGGCCTCCAGAGCTGCACATATGCTACATTTGTTACAAGTGTCATTACTGCTAAAAGAGACCAGGGAGTAACTAAACATCTGACACAATGAGCAGGAAAGTGCAGAAAGGACAGGTGAAGTAGCCATGGTGCTAGCGAGTCGGCTACGAGCTAAGCTAAGCTAGCGAAACAGTAAAGACACAGTGAGTAAATACTTTGGCTGTAAATTCGGTAGTGAGTACACAGAAAGTGTGCTTCGGATGAAGCACGTGAAGATTGTATTATGAAAAAGAATGTAAAAGTTTTTAATTAAATTGCTAAGAAGATAAGCTACTCAAAAACACCACTGTCTGTGTTTGAACAGGAACAGGAAGTGATACTCTACCGCAGAGAGAGAAAACGCCAAGTGACAGCACCACCAAAACACCTCTCAGTAATTGCCATGGCATCATTTTGTATTCACTGGTGTTCTAGTTTCAGTTTAGCTAGTGATGTGTCCTGTATGTCGAAGCTTCGAAGCGTGTGTCGGGTAATCTCGGGGGAGTTTTTTGTGAAGCGCGTATCGAGGCTTGCGTTGATTACGTATGCAGTGACGTTAGAGGCCTCGTGGGCAGTCCGTACCATGTGACTGATTCAGGAAGTGGCTCGCCGGTTCGCGGCGCCAGATGCAAAATAAAATGGGCAGCAAAACACAGCTGATTTCCCCCATCACATTGTGTTGTGGAATTGGATTTCGTACGTGCTACATAGTTACTTGAGCATTTCTTCTTCGATGGAACCAGCAAGGAAGATTTTTTTTAAATCTCATCTCTCCTAATAAAGTATGCACACAGTAATAAATGTCACAAATAATAAGTACCATAATATAAATAAACAACACTGCAGATCCTATAATCTGATTTCTGTCTTTTAGTTTATTAAAAAGTGAAGCACCACACACTAGTTTGTGTTATTTCCCAGATGTACATAAGCATGATTACACAGTTACACAATCATACCAAAACTCTGTCCTGATAGTTTCCACTTTCTCTTTTGTATCAGACATACTGAGACAATATTCGGGATAAATAAACATGAAAACAATTTATTTATTCAGTTTAGAGGTTTTTACATCACATCATCATAACCAAAGGGCCTGTTTCACTTGAATCATCCACTTGATGGCGCCGTAGAGCAAATGAATCATCACAATGCTTCGACGAGTTGGATGGAAAGCTTCAGTTCATCATGAGGCTTCATCTCACCATCAATAAGTTTAGCTCATTTAGTTAATTTCCAGGTTGCTGTTTAGGCCTTTGTTTCTTAATTCCTTTTGTCAACTCCCCCTGTACTCAGTCTCACTGGTTCATGCACTTACCTGATATGTGTCATCAGTGGCTGTGGGCGCACCGAGGGCTCTCGAGGGCTTTCAAAAAAACATCGGTGCAAATTATAAGTCTGTATCATGATGTCTGGTGTTTTCGTGTTCGTTTGTTTGTTTTTATTTTGTTTTATTTTGCGAGTTGGTTATTAGACGCTGCTCCAGCCACCAGAGAATCCCCCGCCGCCCCGCCCTCTCCTCCTTGTGCCGCAAGCAGCAGGTGCACCTCGCAAATGGAGGGCGCCCTTACTCCCAGCAAATGGGCGATAGAAAACCGATTGGTGCCTGTGCCATTCACAATATGCGCTGGCTGACGTCGGGGCAGCATGAGTACGAGCATTTTTTTTTTTTTTTGCCGATGCCCGTGATGCCGCCCCCACCACGATGCCGCCCCGGGCAACCGCCCGTGTCGCCCGTATCTAAAACCGCTACTGATTAGGGGTACTAAATGAGATGAGAGCTAAATTTAAGCAGAAAGTGGTTAAGTTAGTACACTGGTCAAATGTCCTGTGAATAAACTACAATTCCTTAACGAGTGAACTGAGTTTGTTTCTCCTTAAAACAAATGCAGGTTTGGCTGGGCACCACCAACAGAACCAGCTTAGGCAGCATAATAACATAACTTACATTAACATTAGTGTAATTGATCCTGATGTTTGTGCGGGACTGTAAAGTGATATTCATTCATCCATCTCTAACTTCCTTTTTTCTATTTCCGTTTTCTTTTTTTCTAATTTGTTTTCCTTTTTCCTATTTCTATTGTGTTTTGTGTGCTTTTTTGAGTTTTTCTATTTGCTTTTGCTTTCTTGAGTTGCAGTTGTGTGTGGACCCTCAGGGCCACCATATCCATATTCATATGGGTGTCAAATTACATTCACCGTGACACTTTCACTTTCTGAACTATGTATTTAGATACTTTGTTAGAAAAGAGAGGAAGTTCAACGACAGAAGGATATGGGGAACACTGAAATACAGGGAATATCAGGATACTGACACTTCAACACGATGCTGCTGATTCCATGTTACAAACAGAAGTTTTACAGAAGTCACAGCTAAAAGTGAAAGTAAGTTTGAAGAAACTTCTTGAGTGGACGCCTCATTGTTTTTATTGTTGTCACTCAAGGACAAAATGGCTTCTCAGTCGGAAAATGACCTCTCCTGTCCCGTCTGCCACGACATCTATAGAGATCCTGTCATCCTGTCATGCAGCCACAGCTTCTGTCGATTCTGTTTGCAGACGTGGTGGAGCAAGAATCTAAAACATAACTGCCCACTTTGTAAGAAGATAAACCTGTCAAATGATCCGCCCCGTAACTTGGTATTAAAGAACCTGTGTGAGGCTTTCTTACTGCAGAGAGATAAAAAACCTTCTGCAGTGTCTGAGCCTCTCTGCAGTCTGCACCATGAGAAACTCAGACTTTTTTGTTTGGATCATCAGCAGCCGGTGTGTGTCGTCTGTCGAGATTCAAAAGCACACAAAGACCACAGATTCAACCCAACTGAAGAAGCCGCCCAGGATCACCGAGAGGAGCTTCAGAAACACCTGAAGCCCTTACAAGATAAACTGAAGGTGTTTGAACAAGTCAAAGGAAACTTTGATCAAACAGCAGAACATATAAAGGTCCAGGTACAGCAGACAGAGAAGCAGATAAAGGAGGAGTTTAAAAAGCTTCAGCAGTTTCTCCAAAATGAAGAGGAGGCCAGGCTGGCTGCTCTGAGGCAGGAAGAAGAGCAGAAGTTAAGAAAAATGGAGAAGAAGATTAAGTCTCTGAGTAGAGAGATAAAAACTCTTTCAGAAACAATCAGAGCCACAGAGGAGCAACTGAGAGCTGAAGACGTCTCATTCCTCCACAACTACAAGGTTTCAGTGATCAGAGTCAAGCAGCGCCCCCTGCTGGATGCTCCACAGCTAGACTCAGGAGCTCTGATAGATGTGGCCAAACACCTGGGCAACCTGACCTACAACATCTGGAATAAGATGAAGGAGATGGTCTCCTACACTCCTGTGATTCTGGATCCAAACACAGCTCATCCACAACTCATCCTGTCTGACAATCTGACCAATGTGACATTTGGAGGGAGACAGAAGGTTCCTGATAATCCAGAGAGGTTTGACAATTATAAAATTGTTGTGGGCTCTGAGGGCTTCGACTCAGGGACTCACATTTGGGATGTTGAGGTTAGAGAAGAGGGATTTTGGGCCTTTGGTGTTGTAAATGAGTCTTTTGAGAGAAAGGTAGATACACTGTCAGGATACTGGCAATTATGTTTCGAGGATGAAGAGTACAGAGTAGCAACAACAGCAGATACATATAAAGCTTTGTCAGTAAAGAAGCTGCAGAGGGTCAGAGTTCAGCTGGAGTATGACAGAGGGAAGCTCTCATTCTTTGATCTGGATGCCAACACACTCATACACACCTTCAAACACAATTTCACTGAGAAGCTGTTTCCTTATGTTGGTACTGAGAAGAAACAACCGAAGATATTACCAGTGATCTTGAAAGTGGACGAGCATATAACTCCTCTATCAACACGTTTTAGATCTCATTTTGAAACCAGTAAAAAGTCCCAGCATAAATAGCTCCAAGATACTAAGAAAGAGCAAAAAAAGAATCCACACACATCCTCCTCATCCTGTACATATTTGTTTCCAGGCAGTTCTTGTTTCTTTAACAACATGAAGATACAGTTACATAAATATTCAGCTACGGTATTTTCTGCTGAGATTTTAACAATATAATATAAAATACACCCAACAAACTCACATACACAACTTTATCTGGGAATAAGAAAAAAACAGACATGAATACAAGCGTGAGGAGCGTCTACAGAACAGCAGGGGGCGCTCTTCAACCATTAGATGCAGCTGAATATAATAATGTAGGTGGTTCCACCGACCACCTACATGTTTATGCCTAACAAGCACTGAGTTTAAAGCCTCCACAATTATTTTAAAAAGTGATTTTGCCAAACTGGGAAATTGGAAAAAAAAAGTCAGTTTTATTAAACTGCTAAACTGTCTTCAATAATCTGTTGTTTGTAAAGACTTTTATTTTTGGCCTCTTCAGCTCAACTTCAACTTTTTGTTTTCCTTTCTAAGAAGACTGTCAGCTGTTCACTTGTGCTGGGCTCTGAGGGCTTTGACTCAGAGATTGTCATCTTGAAGTCAGAAATGATGAGGACTGAACCCTTGGCTTGGTGACGGGTCTTGTCTAAGAAAGGGACAAACACAGACTGGATTCTGGGAAATATATTTGTTTGAAGGAACTAACGCAGCAGCCTCTTCATCACTTCCATGTAAAGTTGTTTCAGTGAAGAAGGTCCAGAGGGTGGGAGGTTAGCTGGACTGTAACAGAGAGATGCTCTCATTCTTTGACGTGAACATTAACACACACCTACATGCCTTCAAGCTCAGTTTCACAGAGAAGTTGTTTCCACACTGTTGTGATTGAAAATGTTTGATTTATTTGACTAAATTAGGTGGTTATAATCATTTTCATACACTTACTGCAAATGTGCTCATAATGAGTTGGCACTCAGTCTTCTGAAGGTCATAAGCTTTGTTCGGCTTTACTGTCCGGACTGATATATTGTAGGAAATGACTTAGAGTGCAGAGGGGTAATTGCAAACACGCTTACACACATAGATTATGATTAGAATAAGTCTTTGGGTCAGAGAGTTCTGAATATGATTTTCTAAACCAACTTTGAATCACTAGAAGAACAATGGATAATAGCATTAGATTATCAAGGCTAGGCAGAGAGGTGTTTCGCTTTTCTGTCTCTTACAGAGGAGGGAGCAGATACCAGACGAGGTCATGGAGATATGAGGATGCTTCGGAGCAGACACCAAGACTGCGTCCATGCGGGAGGAAGTTAGCTGTTATAATCGATGTTTTTGTCTCACTATATAATGTTGTACAGCCCGTTTGAGGGTCATCCTTTTTGTCAAACATGCTGTTGGTTCACATAGAAGTCCTCAGCGCTGTGTAAACTTTCAACTGCAAAAAGCAAAATAAATCCTTTTTAAAGAGACATACCTTTTTTCTGAGATTCTTTCCAAAAAGTATGAACACAACAATACACTGAAACCAAAGCATGAACCACAGAAGAAATCACCCCTCACTCAGAGTCTCATGACCCCTTTATCATCAGGTTTTGGGTTTGGTTTCAAAACCAGCAAAACGTTGCTTCATTCTTCTTAGGAGAAAACAGAAATATAACATGTTCCTTCACACTGAAATACATCACTGTGTCAGGTATACAAGAAGCACACCGGGTGGTGGAGATATGAACATATGCATATAGGCCGTGACTAAGATTGAAGAAGTTTGATATTTTCTGTCTTTGATATTTAGTGCTGAAATCTGATTAAAAAAAACGATGGGACTATTTATACTAATATATTTTAGGATGGTATTGTGCAAAAGTCTTGAGAGACTGAACATTTTATTAGATTTTGCTGGGAAAATAATTGGCACATATTATTAAAACATTTACAAACATCTGTGTAGATATAGCATATAAGGCAAAGACAGCTTTTTAAAAAAAATATTCTCATTAGCTTGAAAGTCAGTATGATCTCACACTGCTTCAGTAATGTTGCTGCTGCTGTCTTAATTTTTAAATGTGGAATTTTAAGCTTTAACTACACAAATTTGAAGTAATTATGTGTGTATACAGCAGACTGTTGTTTAAAAAAGTGCCCGAAGATACAATTTATTTATACTATGATGTCTGTTATGTGCAAACAAACCTCTGGGCCATCGCTTGAGTTAGGGGACTTGTTATGCTTGAATAAATAATTTACGATTTGTCACAATGAGGAACATTTTGGATTTTATGTCTTTCATCTATTTTTTATTCAAAAAAGAAAATAAAAAAAAGAAAACTGAGGTCAGAGCAGTGAAAAATTGCTGATTGACCATATTAAGGAAAACATAACATGAGACAGCTGCACAATAAAAGCATAAAAACCCCACAGTGCTTGGGTTGTGTTACTATTAATTTTGTCTCATTCCATTATTGACCCTGGAACTGAAGCTTTGAGTCTCCAACAGGTGGAGCTACTCACTGTAGCGACCTCTTTTTACATAAACAATCAGTCAAAAGATGTTTTCATGCTGTGGTAAACAAAGTACAAAAACAATACAATTATTATAAAAAAGAAGAAATCAAAACTGTACAATAGGGAAGCATTAAAATGAAATTTAAAAATACAGACTAACAGTTTAACTCATCCAAACATATTTACTAGCGTATTTCATTCTTGTGCAGATTCATTTACAGAGGAACTGCAGGCATCATGAAAAGCAAATTAAACTTCAGGAGAAAAGTGTAACAAGCACAAGCAGAAATTATTTGTTTTGACTAAACAATTCATCCACATTTGAGTAAACTTTAAAACAATGCAAAAATCCCGTCCTGCTGATATTAAGCTGCACAGAAAACAAAAGCTGTAAAAATAACATAATTTTATCCATCTGTGGGATTTAGAGCATAACTGCACCAAAATAAGTGTTATTTTGTACAATCTTTGAGATATTGTTTACAGTCACAAAAATTCTGTCATGTTCATTCAGATGAAAAATTCCACTCAGAAAACTGTCTGATCCGCTTTCTTTGCTCGCTGTGGGGTGTTTTCTCGATTGCAAGAGTGATACGTTTTTTAAAGACTTTTTGCTGGAAAGTGTAACAGAGTGCTGAAACACACCACTGTCACTGAAGGGAACTTTGGAGTAAACAAAGTAATTTCCCTCCTTCGGAATGATAAGCCCTCCATCTTTGTCGATCATTCCCTGTAGAGGAGGGTCAGATACTTTCCAGCGCATCACTGCTTTTTCATGAAGTGCAGCTGATCCAGCTGTAGCGATTAAGAAAAAAACACACATAAATAGACAGTTTGTCACAGTACTGGGTCGTGTGACCCAGTGTGTGGGTTTTAATGTATTCATTCAATTTTATATATATAGCGCCAAATCACAACAACAGTCGCCTCAAGGCGCTTTATATTGTACAGTAGATCGTACAATAACAGATACAGAGAAAGCCCAACAATCATATGACCCCCTATGAGCAAGCACTTTGGCGACAGTGGGAAGGAAAAACTCCCTTTTAACAGGAAGAAACCTCCAGCAGAACCAGGCTCAGGGAGGGGCGGGGCCATCTGCTGCGACCGGTTGGGGCGAGAGAAGGAAGACAGGATAAAGACATGCTGTGGAAGAGAGACAGAGGTTAATAACAGATATGATTCAATGCAGAGAGGTCTATTAACACATAGTGAGTGAGAAAGGTGACTGGAAAGGAAAAACTCAATGCATCATGGGAATCCCCCGGCAGCCTACGTCTATGGCAGCATAACTAAGGGAGGATTCAGGGTCACCTGGTCCAGCCCTAACTATATGCTTTAGCAAAAAGGAAAGTTTGAAGCCTAATCTTGAAAGTAGAGATAGTGTCTGTCTCCTGAATCCAAACTGGAAGCTGGTTCCACAGAAGAGGGGCCTGAAAACTGAAGGCTCTGCCTCCCATTCTACTTTTAAATACTCTGGGAACAACAAGTAGGCCTGCAGTGTGAGAGCGAAGTGCTCTAATAGGGTAATATGGTACTACAAGGTTATTAAGATAAGATGGGGCCTGATTATTTAAGACCTTGTATGTGAGGAGCAGGATTTTGAATTCAATTCTGGATTTAACAGGAAGCCAATGAAGGGAAGCCAAAACAGGAGAAATCTGCTCTCTCTTTCTAGTCCCTGTCAGGACTCTTGCTGCAGCATTTTGGATTAGCTGAAGGCTTTTCAGGGAGTTTTTAGGGCATCCTGATAATAATGAATTACAGTCGTCCAGCATGGAAGTAATAAATGCATGAACTAGTTTTTCAGCGTCACTCTGAGACAGGATATTATTTAGAGATGTTGCGCAAATGGAAGAAAGTAGTCTTACATATTTGTTTAATATGTGCGTTGAAGGACATATCCTGGTCAAAAATGACTCCAAGGTTCCTCACAGCGTTACTGGAGGCCAAGGTAATGCCATCCAGAGTAAGAATCTGGTTAGATACCATATTTCTAAGATTTTCAGTGCCAAGTACAATAACCTCAGTTTGATCTGAATTAAGAAGCAGAAAGTTAGCGGCCATCCAGGTCTTTATGTCTTTAAGACATTCCTGCAGTTTAACTAATTGGTGTGTGTTATATGGCTTCAGATAGAACTGTGTGTCATCTGCATAGCAGTGAAAATGTATACTATGTCTTCTAATGATACTGCCCATGGCAGGGATCGCATGTGGCTCTTTAGTCCTTATAGTGCAGCTCCGCATGGTTTGAGAAAATAAATTAGTAATAAACAAGTATTTAGCTGAAGTGTATTTTATTTATGTTAGTTCTTTTTTTTAAACTTGTAGTTCTCTAGTCCGCCTCCCCTGCAGCGGTGCTGCAGACCACACCCCGCCACACACATTAACCAGGTTAGATACATATTTAGGAAGAATTTTCAAATATCTATTTTTCTTTTTTCAGCAGCATGGTGCTTTACTTTTAAATTATTTTTTAAAAGTCAGGTCAAGGCTCCTAAAGCCCAAAGGCGATATAAGGGTGGCGGCTCACAGCAGTTTTTGTTTGCTACATGGATAATTTTAGTTCAGCTGGGTGTCTTTTCTTTTGTTATATTTCTTTAACAGTTCAAAATGTGTTAATTACATAAATAAAATATAATTTCCTCTGGAGCACTTCATGGATTTCATAAGCAACACATCTTAGTTGTTCACACAAAGCATAAAGGTAAAAAACAATATATACAGTGTTATCTTCATTTTAGATGTTAAAAAGTATTTGCGGCTCCCAGTGTTTTCTTTTTTGTGGGAACTGGGTCCAAATGGCTCTTTGGGTCCTAAAGGTTGCTGACCCCTGGCCTAGGGGAAGCATGTATAATGTAAACAGAATTGGTCCTAGCACTGAACCCTGTGGAACACCATAATTAACCTCAGTGTGTGAAGAGGACTCTCCATTTACATGCACAAATTGGAGTCTATTAGGTAGATATGATACAAACCACTGCAGCACAGTACCTGTAATACCTACAGCATGTTCTAATCGCTCTAATAGGATATTATGGTCAACAGTATCGAACGCTGCACTAAGGTCTAGCAGGACAAGCACAGAGATGAGTCCACTGTCAGAGGCCATAAGAAGATCATTTGTAACCTTCACTAAAGCCGTTTCTGTGCTGTGATGAGCTCTGAAACCTGACTGAAACAGCCATTCCTCTGCAGATGATCTGTTAGCTGTTTGACAACTACTCTTTCAAGGATTTTTGATATGAAAGGAAGGTTGGAGACTGGCCTACAATTAGCTAAGACTGCTGGGTCTAGAGCTGCTCTGCTCTGTGTTGGTACAGGGCATTGAAGATGATAACAGTGGGTGGATTATATTCTTAAACTTACAGCGCTTTCAGAAAGACATCTACTGTGATAACGTCTACTCTCCACTGCTGTGTAATCAATTATTGTAAATGTAAATGTTATCAGGAAATGATCAGACAGGAGAGGGTTTTCAGGAAACACTGTTAAATGTTCAGCTTCTATGCCATATGTTAAAACAAGATCTAGAGTGTGATTAAAGTGGTGGGTGGGTTCTTTTACATTTTGAGAGAAGCCAATTGAGTCTAATAACAGATTAAATGCCATGTTGAGGCTGTCATTTTTAGCATCTACATGAATGTTGAAATCACCCACAATAATTATTTTATCTGAGCTGAGAACTAAATCAGATAAAAAGTCTGAGAAATCAGACAGAAACTCTGTGTAAGGCCCAGGTGGACGATAGATGATAACAAGTGAGACTGGTTTCTGAGTTTTACAGCTGGGGTGGACAAGGCTAAGCATCAGGCTTTCAAATAGGGGGGGGGTAGCAGGAGGAAAGAAGCTGCAGAGAGGCGTGTAAGACTACAACTCTGCTTCCTGGTCCCAACTCTGGATAGTCATATTTTGGGGGGTTTAATAATTTGTTCATATTTCTAGAAATGACAGCTGCTCCATCCAAAGTGGGATGCTACAGGGGCCTGGCTAGCTACGGGTGAATCAAGGGTGCAAAGCCGAGTCTCCAATTCAGTAATCCTGGCCTCCAGAGCTGCACATATGCTACATTTGTTACAAGTGTCATTACTGCTAAAAGAGACCAGGGAGTAACTAAACATCTGACACAATGAGCAGGAAAGTGCAGAAAGGACAGGTGAAGTAGCCATGGTGCTAGCGAGTCGGCTACGAGCTAAGCTAAGCTAGCGAAACAGTAAAGACAGTGAGTAAATACTTTGGCTATAAATTCGGTAGTAAGTACACAGAAAGTGTGCTTCAGATGAAGCACGTGAAGATTATATTATGAAAAAGAATGTAAAAGTTTTTAATTAAATTGCTAAGCAGATAAGCTACTCAAAAACACCACTGTCTGTGTTTGAACAGGAACAGGAAGTGATACTCTACCGCAGAGAGAGAAAACGCCAAGTGACAGCACCACCAAAACACCTCTCAGTAATTGCCATGGCATCATTTTGTATTCACTGGTGTTCTAGTTTCAGTTTAGCTAGTGATGTGTCCTGTATGTCGAAGCTTCGAAGCGTGTGTCGGGTAATCTCGGGGGAGTTTTTTGTGAAGCGCGTATCGAGGCTTGCGTTGATTACGTATGCAGTGACGTTAGAGGCCTCGTGGGCAGTCCGTACCATGTGACTGATTCAGGAAGTGGCTCGCCGGTTCGCGGCGCCAGATGCAAAATAAAATGGGCAGCAAAACACAGCTGATTTCCCCCATCACATTGTGTTGTGGAATTGGATTTCGTACGTGCTACATAGTTACTTGAGCATTTGTTCCTCGATGGAACCAGAAAGGAAGATTTTTTTTAAATCTCATCTCTCCTAATAAAGTATGCACACAGTAATAAATGTCACAAATGATTAGCACCATAATATAAATAAACAACACTGCAGATCCTATAATCTGATTTCTGTCTTTTAGTTTATTAGAAAGTGAAGCACCACACACTAGTTTGTGTTATTTCCCAGATGTACATAAGCATGATTCCACAGTTACACAATCATACCAAAACTCTGTCCTGATAGTTTCCACTTTCTCTTTTGTATCAGACATACTGAGACAATATTCGGGATAAATAAACATGAAAACAATTTATTTATTCAGTTTAGAGGTTTTTACATCACATCATTATAACCAAAGGGCCTGTTTCACTTGAATCATCCACTTGATGGCGCCGTAGAGCAAATGAATCATCACAATGCTTCGAACCATGAGTCTACGAGTTGGATGGAAAGCTTCAGTTTATCATGAGGCTTCATCTCACCATCAATAGGTTTAGCTTATCTAGTTAATTTCCAGGTTGCTGTTTAGGCCTTTGTTTCTTAATTCTTTTTGTCAACTCCCCCTGTACTCAGTCTCCCTTGTTCATGCACTTACCTGACATGTGTCATCAGTGGCGATCCTAGCCTGTTTGGCGCCCTGGGCGAACATTCCCTCTGGCGCCCCCACCCCACACACACACACACAGACAAAACATATTAATGATTGTACATTAACATAAAGCTGTTGTACACACACACATATGAAGAGAGAGAGAGTATGCATAGTATGCAAACAGCTACCAAACAGCCATCATAATTCGTCATACAATGAGAACAGGACAAATCAACAACTGACAATGACTAATTAATATTAAAATCTGTAACATAATGTATTGTTTGGAGTTTAGTCTGTTACTGTTGCTATTTTTACCATTTCTTCTTGGAGCAACTGTAACGCACATAATTTCCTTAGGGATTAATAAAGTATTCTTATTCTGATTGTTTCAGGATGACCTGCCATTATCCAATCACACATCTGCTTACCTGTATCTTTTGCTCCTTTCTCCTCCTCTTCTTTTCTCTTTTTTCTAAACTGAGGACCTGATGGCTTTGAACTTTTCTTGTCCATCTTCCATTGGTTTTAATTTTGCACTCCAGTATGAAAACAAATCCCCCAACCCGATTCTAAGAGCCAAAGTCAATGTTTATGTTTTGCCTTTTTGTTATGGTGGCACAGGTGTATAGCCTTACCTGTATCTCCGGTGATGGCATGTGGGTGTGGTCACAGTCTATTTACCTGATCTCGGTGTTCGCAGCAGGTGTTGTTGGGTGAGTGGTTTGTGGGCAAACTTTTCTGTTGACCGTCATTTTTTGGCACATCAGTTAATCCATGCGCCCTTTGTTAATTGATTGAAAGCGCAAACATTTGTTTTTGTTTCGTTCTTAAAATAAATGCGCAAAGTACAAGTACGACTCATTATGGATTATTGGAGGCGCGTCACAGGGACACAACCAACTCAGCCGGCCGCGGCTTTATTTACGGATGAAAGTCGCAACACCGAGGATCACCACAACATAACCTAACAGACCTACACCTTAGTTCACAGATTCACTTTGTCTAAGGTGCATTTCTGGGATTTCACACAACCCAGAATTCAAATCATGAATCCATAATGGGCTTGGATTTACAACATTATGAATGAAATGTGCTCTATTTGGAAGCCCCTCCCCTTTCGACGGGTCGTGTGTGAGACTTTAAATCATCAAACTGTAAATTTTAAATTGTTATTGATCCCTTTACCCCGAGTCCTAAAGTGTATATTTATTTTCTTACTCTTCTTATATTTATTGTTGGTTTACTTGCACTGCTGTAACTGGAGCCTCGTCGTCTCGTCTCTCTATGTACTGGACTTATGTAGCGGAGATGACAATAAAGTTTACTTTGAATTCAGCAGCAAGCAGGCGCACCGAGGGTTCTCGCGCTCACTTTTCGCTTACAGAATTTCAAAAAAAACATCGGTGCAAATTATAAGTCTGTATCATGATGTCTGGTGTTTTCGTGTTCGTTTGTTTGTTTTTATTTTGTTTTATTTTGCGAGTTGGTTATTAGACGCTGCTCCAGCCACCAGAGAATCCCCCGCCGCCCCGCTCTCTCCTCCTTGTGCCGCAAGCAGCAGGTGCACCTCGCAAATGGAGGGCGCCCTTACTCCCAGCAAATGGGCGATAAAAAACCGATTGGTGCCTGTGCCATTCACAATATGCGCTGGCTGACATCGGGGCAGCATGAGTACGAGCATTTTTTTTTTTTTTTGCCGATACCCATGATGCCGCCCCCCACCACGATGCCGCCCCGGGCAACCGCCCGTGTCGCCCGTATCTAAAACCGCTACTGATTAGGGGTACTAAATGAGATGAGAGCTAAATTTAAGCAGAAAGTGGTTAAGTTATTACACTGGTCAAATGTCCTGTGAATAAACTACAATTCCTTAACGAGTGAACTGAGTTTGTTTCTCCTTAAAACAAATGCAGGTTTGGCTGGGCACCACCAACAGAACCAGCTTAGGCAGCATAATAACAGAACTTACATTAACATTAGTGTAATTGATCCTGATGTTTGTGCGGGACTGTAAAGTGATATTCATTCATCCATCTCTAACTTCCTTTTTTCTATTTCCGTTTTCTTTTTTTCTAATTTGTTTTCCTTTTTCCTATTTCTATTGTGTTTTGTGTGCTTTTTTGAGTTTTTCTATTTGCTTTTGCTTTCTTGAGTTGCAGTTGTGTGTGGACCCTCAGGGCCACCATATCCATATTCATGTGGGTGTCAAATTACATTCACTGTGACACTTTCACTTTCTGAACTATATATTTAGATTCTTTGTTAGAAAAGAGAGGAAGTTCAACGACAGAAGGTTACGGTGAACACTGAAATACAGGGAATATCAGGATACTGACACTTCAACACGATGCTGCTGATTCCATGTTACAAACAGAAGTTTTACAGAAGTCACAGCTAAAAGTGAAAGTAAGTTTGAAGAAACTTCTTGAGTGGACGCCTCATTGTTTTTATTGTTGTCACTCAAGGACAAAATGGCTTCTCAGTCGGAAAATGACCTCTCCTGTCCCGTCTGCCACGACATCTATAGAGATCCTGTCATCCTGTCATGCAGCCACAGCTTCTGTCGATTCTGTTTGCAGACGTGGTGGAGCAAGAATCTAGAACACAACTGCCCACTTTGTAAGAAGATAAACCTGTCAAATGATCCGCCCCGTAACTTGGTGTTAAAGAACCTGTGTGAGGCTTTCTTACTGCAGAGAGATAAAAAACCTTCTGCAGTGTCTGAGCCTCTCTGCAGTCTGCACCATGAGAAACTCAGACTTTTTTGTTTGGCTCATCAGCAGCTGGTGTGTGTCGTCTGTCGAGATTCAAAAGCACACAAAGACCACAGATTCAACCCAACTGAAGAAGCCGCCCAGGATCACAGAGAGGAGCTTCAGAAACGCCTGAAGCCCTTACAAGATAAACTGAAGGTGTTTGAACAAGTCAAAGGAAACTTTGATCAAACAGCAGAACATATAAAGATCCAGGCACAGCAGACGAAAGCAGATAAAGGAGGAGTTTAAAAAGCTTCAGCAGTTTCTACAAAATGAAGAGGAGGCCAGGCTGGCTGCTCTGAGGCAGGAAGAAGAGCAGAAGTTAAGAAAAATGGAGGAGAAGATTGAGTCTCTGAGTGGAGGGATAAAAACTCTTTCAGAAACAATCAGAGCCACAGAGGAGCAACTGAGAGCTGAAGACGTCTCATTCCTGCACAACTACAAGGTTTCAGTGATCAGAGTCAAGCAGCGCCCCCTGCTGGATGCTCCACAGCTGGACTCAGGAGCTCTGATAGATCTGGCCAAACACCTGGGCAACCTGACCTACAACATCTGGAATAAGATGAAGGAGATGGTCTCCTACACTCCTGTGATTCTGGATCCAAACACAGCTCATCCACAACTCATCCTGTCTGACAATCTGACCAATGTGACATTTGGAGGGAGACAGAAGGTTCCTGATAATCCAGAGAGGTTTGACAATTATAAAGTTGTTGTGGGCTCTGAGGGCTTCGACTCAGGGACTCACATTTGGGATGTTGAGGTTAGAGAAGAGGGAGTTTGGTCCGTTGGTGTTGTAAATGAGTCTTATGAGAGAAAAGGACAAGCACTGTCAGGTTTCTGGCAATTATGTTTCGAGGATGAAGAGTACATAGTAAAAACAACACCAGATACAGGTACATTTGTGTCAGTAAAGAAGCTGCAGAGGGTCAGAGTTCAGCTGGAGTATGACAGAGGGAAGCTCTCATTCTTTGATCTGGATGCCAACACACTCATACACACCTTCAAACACAATTTCACTGAGAAGCTGTTTCCTTATGTTGGTACTGAGAAGAAACAACCGAAGATATTACCAGTGATCTTGAAAGTGGACGAGCATATAACTCCTCTATCAAAAGGTTTTTGATCTCATTTTGAAACCAGAAAAAAGTCCTAGCATAAATAGTTCCAAGATACTAAGAAAGAGCAAAAAAAGAATCCACACACATCCTCCTCATCCTGTACATATTTGTTTCCAGGCAGTTCTTGTTTCTTTAACAACATGAAGATACAGTTACAGAAATATTCAGCTACGGTATTTGCTGCTGAGATTTTAACAATATAATATAAAATACACCCAACAAACTCACATACACAACTTTATCTGGGAATAAGAAAAAAACAGACATGAATACAAGCGTGAGGAGCATCTACAGAACAGCAGGGGGCGCTCTTCAACCATTAGATGCAGCTGAATATAATAATGTAGGTGGTTCCACCGACCACCTACATGTTTATGCCTAACAAGCACTGAGTTTAAAGCCTCCACAACTATTTTAAAAAGTGATTTTGCCAAACTGGAAAATTGAAAAAAAAAGTCAGTTTTATTAAACTGCTAAACTGTCTTCAATAATCTGTTGTGTGTAAAGACTTTTATTTTTGGCCTCTTCAGCTCAACTTCAACTTTTTGTTTTCCTTTCTAAGAAGACTGTCAGCTGTTCACTTGTGCTGGGCTCTGAGGGCTTTGACTCAGAGATTGTCATCTTGAAGTCAGAAATGATGAGGACTGAACCCTTGGCCTGGTGACGGGGTCTTGTCTAAGAAAGGGACAAACACAGACTGGATTCTGGGAAATATATTTGTTTGAAGGAACTAACGCAGCAGCCTCTTCATCACTTCCATGTAAAGTTGTTTCAGTGAAGAAGGTCCAGAGGGTGGGAGGTTAGCTGGACTGTAACAGAGAGATGCTCTCATTCTTTGATGTGAACATTAACACACACCTACATGCCTTCAAGCTCAGTTTCACAGAGAAGTTGTTTCCACACTGTTGTGATTGAAAATGTTTGATTTATTTGACTAAATTAGGTGGTTATAATCATTTTCATACATTTACTGCAAATGTGCTCATAATGAGTTGGCACTCAGTCTTCTGAAGGTCATAAGCTTTGTTCGGCTTTACTGTCCGGACTGATATATTGTAGGAAATGACTTAGAGTGCAGAGGGGTAATTGCAAACACGCTTACACACATAGATTATGATTAGAATAAGTCTTTGGGTCAGAGAGTTCTGAATATGATATTCTAAACCAACTTTGAATCACTAGAAGAACAATGGATAATAGCATTAGATTATCAAGGCTAGGCAGAGAGGTGTTTTGCTTTTCTGTCTCTTACAGAGGAGGGAGCAGATACCAGACGAGGTCATGGAAATGTGAGGATGCTTTGGAGCAGACACCAAGACTGCGTCCATGCGGGAGGAAGTTAGCTGTTATAATCGATGTTTTTGTCTCACTGTATAATGTTGTACAGCCCGTTTGAGGGTCATCCTTTTTGTCAAACATGCTGTTGATTCACATAGAAGTCCTCAGCGCTGTGTAAACTTTCAACTGCAAAAAGCAAAATAAATCCTTTTTAAAGAGACATACCTTTTTTCTGAGATTCTTTCCAAAAAGTATGAACACAACAATACACTGAAACCAAAGCATGAACCACAGAAGAAATCACCCCTCACTCAAAGAGTCTCATGACCCCTTTATCATCAGGTTTTGGGTTTGGTTTCAAAACCAGCAAAACGTTGCTTCATTCTTGTCAGGAGAAAACAGAAATATAACATGTTCCTTCACACTGAAATACATCACTGTGTCAGGCATACAAGAAGCACACCGTGTGGTGGAGATATGAACATATGCATATAGGCCGTGACTATGATAATTGTCTGATATTTTCTGTCTTAAGTGCTGAAATCTGATTTTTTTTTTTTTTTTTAAATGACGGGACTAATTATACTAACACATTTTAGGATAGAATTGTGCAAAAGTCTTGAGCCACCACACATTTTATTATATTTTTCTGGGAAAATAAGTGCCACATATCATTAAACCATTTACAAACATCTCTGTAGATACAGCATATAAAGCAAAGACAGCTTTAAAAAAATAATTCTCATTAGTTTGAAAGTCAGTATGATCTCACACTGCTTCAGTAATGTTGCTGCTGCTGTCTTACTTTTTAAATGTGGAATTTTAAGCTTTAACTAAACAAATTTGAAGTAATTATGTCCTTATATAGCAGACTGTTGTTTAAAAAAGTGCCCGAAGATACATTTTATTTATACTATGTTGTCTGTTATGTGCAAACACACCTCTGGGCCATCCCTTGAGTTAGGGGACTTGTTATGCTTGAATAAATAATTTACGATTTGTCACAATGAGGAACATTTTGGATTTTATGTCTTTCATCTATTTTTTATTCAAAAAAGAAAAGAAAAACAGAAAACTGAGGTCAGAGTAGTGAAAAATTGCTGATTGACCATATTAAGGAAAACATAACATGAGACAGCTGCACAATAAAAGCATAAAAACCCCACAGTGCTTGGATTGTGTTACTTTGCTTAACAAAGAACAAAGTGCATTATCAGATATATCCAATAAAAGCTGATTTTTACAAAACACCTAAATTAAGCTGCAG
This sequence comes from Neolamprologus brichardi, assembly GCF_056152115.1. Taxonomy (NCBI): domain Eukaryota; kingdom Metazoa; phylum Chordata; class Actinopteri; order Cichliformes; family Cichlidae; genus Neolamprologus; species Neolamprologus brichardi. The sequence goes on along the minus strand of NC_142108.1, from coordinate 31,652,720 downwards.
TGTTTTTTAAACTGATCAATAACACAATACAAATAGTCTGTTACAACAATGTTAAACAGCTGACTTCAGACAACAAGAAAAAAATCCTTTTGTCTCATTCCCTTATTGACCCTAGAACTGAAGCTTTGAGTCTCCAAGCGACATAAAGAGATCCAGACGCTTTTTTCTTTCCAAGCTCCTTAGATAATTTTGTCTTATACCGTTTTTTATTGGACTTTAGATCCCTGGTTAAGTCTCAAATCACTTTGCTGTTGCATGGTGGGGGTGGGGGGGCATCCTCTGCCAGGTTAAACAGGAGGAGCTACTCACTGTAGCGACCTCTTTTTACATAAACAATCAGTCAAAAGATGTTTTCATGCTGTGGTAAACAAAGTACAAAAACAATACGATTATTATAAAAAGAAGAAATGAAAACTATACAATAGGGAAGCATTAAAATGAAATTTAAAAATAGAGAAAAACAGTTTAACTAATCCAAACATATTTACCAGCGTATTTCATTCTTGTGCAGATTCATTTACAGAGGAACTGCAGGCATCATGAAAAGCAAATTAAACATCAGGAGAAAAGTGTAACAAGCACAAGCAGAAATTATTTGTTTTGACTAAACAATTCATCCACCATCCATCCATCCATCCATCCATCTTCATCCGCTTTATCCGGGGCCGGGTCGCGGGGGCAGCAGCCTAAGCAAAGAGGCCCAGACCTCCCTCTCCCCAGCCACCTCCTCCAGCTCATCCGGGGGAACACCAAGGCGTTCCCAGGCCAGCCGAGAGATATAATCTCTCCAGCGTGTCCTGGGTCTGCCCCGGGGCCTCCTCCCGGTGGGACATGCCTGGAACACCTCAACCAGGAGGCGCCCAGGGGGCATCCTTACCAGATGCCCAAACCACCTCAGCTGGCTCCTTTCGATGTGGAGCAGCAGCGGCTCTACTCTGAGCCCCTCCCGGATGGCCGAACTTCTCACCCTATCTCTAAGGGAGATGCCAGCCACCCTTCGGAGGAAGCTCATTTCCGCCGCTTGTATCCGCGATCTCGTCCTTTCGGTCACTACCCACAGCTCGTGGCCATAGGTGAGGGTAGGGACGTAGATCGACCGGTAAATTGAGAGCTTCGCTTTTACACTCAGCTCCCTCTTCACCACGACGGACCGGTGCAGCGTCTGCATTACTGCAGCTGCAGCCCCAATCCGTCTGTCGATCTCCGGCTCCCTTCTCCCATCACTCGCGAACAAGACCCCGAGATACTTGAACTCCTCCACTTGGGGCAGGACCTCATCCCCGACCCGGAGTGGGCACTCCACCCTTTTCCGGCTGAGAACCATGGCCTCAGATTTGGAGGTGCTGATCCTCATTCCCGCTGCTTCACACTCGGCTGCGAACCGCTCCAGTGCGAGCTGGAGGCCCTCACCCGATGAAGCCAACAGAACCACATCATCCGCAAAGATCAGAGATGAGATCCTGAGGCCACCAAAGCGAAAGCCCTCCGCCACTTGGCTGCGCCTAGAAATCCTGTCCATAAAAATTATGAACAGAACCGGTGACAAAGGGCAGCCCTGGCGGAGCCCATCACCCACCGGGAACGAGTCCGACTTATTGCCGGCAATGCGAACCAAGCTCTTGCAACGGTTGTATAGGGATCGAATGGCCCGTAGCAATGGGCCAGACACCCCATACTCCCGCAACACCTCCCACAGGACACCCCGAGGGACACGGTCGAATGCCTTCTCCAAGTCCACAAAACACATGTAGACTGGTTGGGCAAACTCCCATGCACCCTCAAGTATCCTCGAGAGGATGAAGAGCTGGTCCAGTGTTCCGCGACCAGGACGAAAACCGCATTGTTCCTCCTGCATCAGAGGTTCGACTAGTGGACGAACTCTCCTTTCCAGCACCCTGGCATAGACTTTCCCGGGGAGGCTGAGGAGTGTGATCCCCCTGTAGTTGGGACACACCCTCCGGTCCCCCTTCTTAAAGATGGGGACCACCACCCCGGTCTGCCAATCCACGGGTACTGCCCCTGATCTCCACGCAACATTGCAGAGGCGTGTCAGCCAGGACAGCCCTACAACGTCCAGAGCCTTCAGGAACTCGGGGCGGACCTCATCAACACCAGGGGCTCTGCCACCAAGGAGTTGTTTAACTGCCTCAGTGACCTCGCCCCCAGAAATTGGCGGGTCATTCCCCTCATCCCCAGACTCTGCTTCCTCCTTGGAAGACGCGTCAGTGGGATTAAGGAGGTCCTCGAAGTATTCCTTCCACCGCCTGACAATTTTCTCAGTCGACGTCAGCAGCGCTCCGCCAGCACTATACACAGTGCAGGTAGAGCACCGCTTTCCCCTCCTGAGACGCCTGACGGTTTGCCAGAACCTCTTCGAGGCAGTCCGAAAGTCTTTTTCCATGGCCTCTCCGAACTCCTCCCACACCCGAGTTTTTGCTTCAGCCACTGCCCGAGCCGCATTCCGCTTGGCCTGTCGATACCTGTCGGCTGCCTCCGGAGTCCCACAGGCTAACCAAGCCCGATAGGACTCCTTCTTCAGCCTGGTGGCTCCCTTCACCTCTGGTGTCCACCATTTGGCTAGGGGATTACCACCACGGCAGGCACCAACCACCTTGCGGCCGCAGCTCAATGCAGCAGCTTCGGCAATGGAGGCGCTGAACATGGTCCATTCGGACTCGATGTCCCCCGCCTCCCTCGGAATGCTGTTGAAGCTCTGCCGGAGGTGTGCGTTGAAGATCTCGCGGACTGGGGCCTCTGCTAGTCGTTCCCAGCACACCCTCACAACGCGTTTAGGTGCACCAGGTCTGTCCAGCGTCCTCCCCCGCCACCTGATCCAACTCACCACGAGGTGGTGATCAGTTGACAGCTCAGCCCCTCTCTTTACCCGAGTGTCCAGAACATATGGTCGCAGGTCTGGTGATACGATTACAAAATCGATCATCGACCTACGGCCTAGAGCGTCCTGGTGCCACGTGCACTTATGGACACTCTTATGTTCGAACAAGGTGTTCGTTATGGCCAAACTGTGATTAGCACAGAAGTCCAATAACAAAGCACAGCTCGGGTTCAGATCAGGGAGGCCGTTCCTCCCAATCACGCCCCTCCAGGTCTCGCTGTCGTTACCCACGTGAGCATTGAAGTCTCCCAGCAGGACAACAGAGTCTCCAGGTGGAGCACCTTCCAGCACCCCCCCCCAGGGACTCTAAGAAGGCTGGGTACTCCGAACTGCCACTCGGCGCATAAGCGCAGATGACAGTCAGGACCCGTCCCCCGACCCTAAGGCGCAGGGAACAAACCCTCTCGTCCACCGGGAAAAACCCCAACGTACCGGCAGCAAGCCGAGGGGATATTAGAATACCCACCCCAGCCCGCCGCCTCTCACCAGGGGCAACTCCAGACTGAGACAGAGTCCAGCCCCTCTCCAGGAGACTGGTTCCAGAGCCCAAGCCGTGCGTAGAGGTGAGCCCGACTATATCTAGATGGTACCTCTCAACCTCACGCACTAACTCAGGCTCCTTCCCCACCAGAGAGGTGACATTCCATGTCCCTATTGCCAGTCTTGGCAGCCGGGGGTCAGTCCGCCACGGCCTCCGCTCCTGGCCGCCACCCGGCACACAATGCACCCGACCCCTATGGCGCCTCCTGCGGGTGGTGGGCCTGCGGGAGGATGGGCCCATGTCTCCTCTTCAGACTGTGCCCGGCCGGGCCCCATGGACTAAGGCCCGGCCACCAGACGCTCGCCCTCGGGCACCCTCCCCGGGCCTGGCTCCAGGGCGGGGCCCCGGTAACCCTATCCCGGGCAGGGTAAACTGTTCCCTCTGTGTTTTTTTCATAGGGGGTCTTCTGAATCGCTCTTTGTCTGGTCCCTCACCCAGGACCAATTTGCCATGGGAGACCCTACCAGGGGGCAAAAGCCCCCAGACAACATAGCCCCTGGGATCCCTGGGACACACAAACCCCTCCACCACGATAAGGTTGCGATTCACGGAGAATTCATCCACATTTGAGTAAACTTTAAAACAACGCAAAAATCCCGTCCTGCTGATATTAAGCTGCACAGAAAACAAAAGCTGTAAAAATAACATAATTTTATCCATCTGTGGGATTTAGAGCATAACTGCACCAAAATAAGTGTTATTTTGTACAATCTTTGAGATATTGTTTACAGTCACAAAAATTCTGTCATGTTCATTAAGATGAAAAATTCCACTCAGAAAACTGTCTGATCCGCTTTCTTTGCTCGCTGTGGGGTGTTTTCTCGATTGCAAGAGTGGTACGTTTTTTAAAGACTTTTTGCTGGAAAGTGTAACAGAGTGCTGAAACACACCACTGTCACTGAAGGGAACTTTGGAGTAAACAAAGTAATTTCCCTCCTTCGGAATGATAAGCCCTCCATCTTTGTCGATCATTCCCTGTAGAGGAGGGTCAGATACTTTCCAGCGCATCACTGCTTTTTCATGAAGTGCAGCTGATCCAGCTGTAGAGATTAAGAAAAAAACACACACATAAATAGACAGTTTGTCACTGTACTGGGTCGTGTGACCCAGTGTGTGGGTTTTAATGTATTCATTCAATTTTATATATATAGTGCCAAATCACAACAACAGTCGCCTCAAGGTGCTTTATATTGTACAGTAGAACATACAATAACAGATACAGAGAAAAACCCATCAATCATATGACCCCCTATGAGCAAGCACTTTGGCGACAGTGGGAAGGAAAAACTCCCTTTTAACAGGAAGAAACGTCCAGCAGAACCAGGCTCAGGGAGGGGCGGGGCCATCTGCTGCGACCGGTTGGGGTGAGAGAAGGAAGACAGGATAAAAGACATGCTGTGGAAGAGAGACAGAAGTTAATAACAGATATGATTCAATACAGAGAAGTCTATTAACACATAGTGAGTGAGAAAGGTGACTGGAAAGGAAAAACTCAATGCATCATGGGAATCCCCCGGCAGCCTACATCTATTGCAGCATAACTAAGGGAGGATTCAGGGTCACCTGGTCCAGCCCTAACTATATGCTTTAGCAAAAGGGAAAGTTTGAAGCCTAATCTTGAAAGTAGAGATAGTGTCTGTCTCCTGAATCCAAACTGGAAGCTGGTTCCACAGAAGAGGGGCCTGAAAACTGAAGGCTCTGCCTCCCATTCTACTTTTAAATACTCTAGGAACAACAAGTAGGCCTGCAGTGTGAGAGCGAAGTGCTCTAATAGGGTGATATGGTACTACAAGGTTATTAAGATAAGATGGGGCCTGATTATTTAAGACCTTGTATGTGAGGAGCAGGATTTTGAATTTAATTCTGGATTTAACAGGAAGCCAGTGAAGGGAAGCCAAAACAGGAGAAATATGCTCTCTCTTTCTAGTCCCTGTCAGTACTCTTGCTGCAGCATTTTAAATTAACTGAAGGCTTATCAGGGAGTTTTCTGGACTTCCTGATAATAATGAATTACAGTAGTCCAGCCTGGAAGTAATAAATGCATGAACTAGTTTTTCAGCGTCACTCTGAGACAGGATATTTCTAACTTTAGAGATGTTGCGCAAATGGAAGAAAGCAGTCTTACATATTTGTTTAATATGTGCGTTGAAGGACATATCCTGGTCAAAAATGACTCCAAGGTTCCTCACAGCGTTACTGGAGGCCAAGGTAATGCCATCCAGAGTAAGAATCTGGTTAGATACCATATTTCAAAGATTTTCAGGGCCGAGTACAATAACCTCAGTTTGATCTGAATTAAGAAGCAGAAACTTAGCGGCCATCCAGGTCTTTATGTCTTTAAGACATTCCTGCAGTTTAACTAATTGGTGTGTGTTATCTGGCTTCAGATAGAACTGTGTGTCATCTGCATAGCAGTGAAAATGTATGCTATGTCTTCTAATGATACTGCCTAGGGCAGGGATCGCATGTGGCTCTTTAGTCCTTATAGTGCGGCTCCGCATGGTTTGAGAAAATAAATTAGAAGTATTTAGCTGAAGTGTATTTAATTTATGTTAGTTCTTTTTTTTAACTTGTAGTTCTAAATTGGAAGATTATTGTGATATTGAAATATAAAAATAAAATTGTATTCTATTAATTTTTTTTTGATATGAAAGGAAGGTTGGAGATTGGCCTATAATTAGCTAAGACTGCTGGGTCTAGAGCTGCTCTGCTCTGTGTTCAAAGGAGCTTGCAAAGAAAAGGGTCTGGACTTCTTTAAGTTACTTGAAGACGTTTCACCTCTCATCCGAGAGGCTTCTTCAGTTCTAAGGTCAAATGGTGGAGAGTCCCAGATATAAACCTGGTGGGAGTGTCCCACAGACCCTTTTCTTTGCAAGCTCCTTTGACTACGATGACCTGGATGACTGAGAACCTTCACAGACATTCTGCTCTGTGTTGGTACAGGGCATTGAAGATGATAACAGTGGGTGGATTATATTCTTAAACTTACAGCGCTTTCAGAAAGACATCTACTGTGATAAAGTCTACTCTCCACTGCTGTGTAATCAATTATTGTAAATGTTATCAGGAAATGATCAGACAGAAGAGGGTTTTCAGGAAACACTGTTAAACGTTCAGCTTCTATGCCATATGTTGAAACAAGATCTAGAGTGTGATTAAAGTGGTGGGTGGGTTCTTTTACATTTTGAGAGAAGCCAATTGAGTCTAATAACAGATTAAATGCCATGTTGAGGCTGTCATTTTTAGCATCTACATGAATGTTGAAATCACCCACAATAATTATTTTATCTGAGCTGAGAACTAAATCAGATAAAAAGTCTGAGAAATCAGACAGAAACTCTGTGTAAGGCCCAGGTGGACGATAGATGATAACAAGTAAGACTGGTTTCTGAGTTTTACAGCTGGGGTGGACAAGGCTAAGCATCAGGCTTTCAAATGAGGGGGGGGGGATTGGGGGGGTAGCAGGAGGAGAGAAGCTGCAGAGAGGCGTGTAAGACTACAACTCTGCTTCCTGGTCCCAACTCTGGATAGTCATATTTTGGGGGGTTTAATAAATTTGTCCATATTTCTAGAAATGACAGCTGCTCCATCCAAAGTGGGATGCTACAGGGGCCTGGCTAGCTACGGGTGAACCAAGGGTGCGAAGCAGAGTCTCCAATTCAGTAATCCTGGCCTCCAGAGCTGCACATATGCTACATTTGTTACAAGTATCATTACTGCTAAAAGAGACCAAGGACTAACTAAACATCTGATACAATCAGCAGGAAAGTGCAGAAAGGACAGGTTAAGCGCCTTGAGGCGACATTTGTTGTGATTTGGCGCTATATAAATAAAATTGAATTGAATTGAATTGAAAAGTAGCCATGGTGCTAGAGAGTCGGCTACGAGCTAAGCTAAGCTAGCGAAACAGTAAAGACACAGTGAGTAAATACTTTGGCTATAAATTCGGTAGTGAGTACACAGAAAGTGTGCTTCGGATGAAGCACGTGAAGATTGTATTATGAAAAAGAATGTAAAAGTTTTTAATTAAATTGCTAAGCAGATAAGCTACTCAAAAACACCACTGTCTGTGTTTGAACAGGAACAGGAAGTGATACTCTACCGCAGAGAAAGAAAACACCAAGTGACAGCACCACCAAGACACCTCTCAGTAATTGCCATGGCATCATTTTGTATTCACTGGTGTTCTAGTTTCAGTTTAGGTAGTGATGTGTCCTGTATGTCGAAGCTTCGAAGCGTGTGTCGGGTAATTTCGGGGGAGTTTTTTGTGAAGCGCGTATCGAGGCTTGCGTTGATTACGTATGCAGTGACGTTAGAGGCCTCGTGGGCAGTCCGTACCATGTGACTGATTCAGGAAGTGGCTCGCCGGTTCGCGGCGCCAAATGCAAAATAAAATGGGCAGCAAAACACAGCTGATTTCCCCCATCACATTGTGTTGTGGAATTGGATTTCGTACGTGCTACATAGTTACTTGAGCATTTCTTCTTCGATGGAACCAGAAAGGAAGATTTTTTTTAAATCTCATCTCTCCTAATAAAGTATGCACACAGTAATAAATGTCACAAATGATAAGCACCATAATATAAATAAACAACACTGCAGATCCTATAATCTTATTTCTGTCTTTTAGTTTATTAGAAAGTGAAGCACCACACACTAGTTTGTGTTATTTCCCAGATGTACATAAGCATGATTCCACAGTTACACAATCATACCAAAACTCTGTCCTGATAGTTTCCACTTTATTTTTTGTATCAGACATACTGAGACAATATTTGGGATAAATAAACATGAAAACCATTTATTTATTCAGTTTAGAGGTTTTTACATCACATCATTATAACCAAAGGGCCTGTTTCACTTGAATCATCCACTTGATGGCGCAGTAGAGCAAATGAATCATCACAATGCTTCGACGAGTTGGATGGAAAGCTTCAGTTCATCATGAGCAGTGTTGGGGAGTAACGGAATACATGTACCGCCGTTACGTATTTAAAATACAAAATATGAGTAACTGTATTCCGTTACAGTTACCGTTTAAAAAGGTGGTATTTAGAATACAGTTACTTTGTTGAAATAAATGGATTACACGGCGGTACTTCCCTGTTTCATGTTGTGGCGGGTCAGGACTGTTTGGGTTTTGTTTGACAGCTACGTTCTGTTGTTCCAGGCGGCAGCGTTACGGTTGCCATGGTTACAGGGTGATGCTCTCTCTCTGCGTGTTTCCTGGGTGAGAGAGCGCCTGTTGTTGTTGTGCTAAGCTAACAGGCAGAATGCTACAGGTATAGCTCTAAAGAATGTAGCATCATAGGCAGTGTAGTCCGTGCTGCAGGGAGAATGGACTGCCATACCCGTTATGTGTCTGTGAGCGAGGGAGGGAGAAAAAGGAAAAGTACGAGCTGTCATCGAGCAAAAACGGGAGCTGGAAGCATGTAAATATAATAATAACCACTGCAGCCAAGAAGAGAGCCTGACGAGCCCAGTTGTAAGTAAGCTATTAAGACTCGACTGTACACCGTGTTCGTGTTTTCCTCCGAAACAATAAGTTCCGTTGGAGCAGCCTTTCAACGCCTCTCTCTGTCTCTGGCTAGCAAACTTGACCCAGACAACAAAGTAAAGCTAGTTTTCGGCTACGAGCCCGACACAGAAGCCACCGTATTAGCCAGAAGTCTCTTTACTACGGTTCGGAGCCGCGGACCTTCAGTAACAGTAATAAATCACAGCAATAGTACATTCACGTAGTTGTAAACAGCATGATAATATATTAAGTAATCCAAAGTATTCAGAATACGTTACTCTCATTGAGTAACGTAACGGAATACGTTACAGAATACATTTTGGGGCATGTATTCTGTATTCTGTAATGGAATACATTTTAAAAGTAACCTTCCCAACACTGATCATGAGGCTTCATCTCACCATCAATAGGTTTAGCTTATCTAGTTAATTTCCAGGTTGCTGTTTAGGCCTTTGTTTCTTAATTCCTTTTGTCAACTCCCCCTGTACTCAGTCTCACTGGTTCATGCACTTACCTGACATGTGTCATCAGTGGCGATCCTAGCCTGTTTGGCGCCCTGGGCGAACACTCCCTCTGGCGCCACTTCCCCCCCCCACACACACACACACAGACAAAACATATTAATGATTGTACATTAACATAAAGCTGTTGTACACACACACATATGAAGAGAGAGAGAGTATGCATAGTATGCAAACAGCTACCAAACAGCCATCATAATTCGTCATACAATGAGAACAGGACAAATCAACAACTGACAATGACTAATTAATATTAAAATCTGTAACATAATGTATTGTTTGGAGTTTAGTCTGTTACTGTTGCTATTTTTACCATTTCTTCTTGGAGCAACTGTAACGCACATAATTTCCTTAGGGATTAATAAAGTATTCTTATTCTGATTGTTTCAGGATGACCTGCCATTATCCAATCACACATCTGCTTACCTGTATCTTTTGCTCCTTTCTCCTCCTCTTCTTTTCTCTTTTTTCTAAACTGAGGACCTGATGGCTTTGAACTTTTCTTGTCCATCTTCCATTGGTTTTAATTTTGCACTCCAGTATGAACACAAATCCCCCAACCCGATTCTAAGAGCCAAAGTCAATGTTTATGTTTTGCCTTTTTGTTATGGTGGCACAGGTGTATAGCCTTACCTGTATCTCCGGTGATGGCATGTGGGTGTGGTCACAGTCTATTTACCTGATCTCGGTGTTCGCAGCAGGTGTTGTTGGGTGAGTGGTTTGTGGGCAAACTTTTCTGTTGACCGTCATTTTTTGGCACATCAGTTAATCCATGCGCCCTTTGTTAATTGATTGAAAGCGCAAACATTTGTTTTTGTTTCGTTCTTAAAATAAATGCGCAAAGTACAAGTACGACTCATTATGGATTATTGGAGGCGCGTCACAGGGACACAACCAACTCAGCCGGCCGCGGCTTTATTTACGGATGAAAGTCGCAACACCGAGGATCACCACAACATAACCTAACAGACCTACACCTTAGTTCACAGATTCACTTTGTCTAAGGTGCATTTCTGGGATTTCACACAACCCAGAATTCAAATCATGAATCCATAATGGGCTTGGATTTACAACATTATGAATGAAATGTGCTCTATTTGGAAGCCCCTCCCCTTTCGACGGGTCATGTGTGAGACTTTAAATCATCAAACTGTAAATTTTAAATTGTTATTGATCCCTTTACCCCGAGTCCTAAAGTGTATATTTATTTTCTTACTCTTCTTATATTTATTGTTGGTTTACTTGCACTGCTGTAACTGGAGCCTCGTCGTCTCGTCTCTCTATGTACTGGACTTATGTAGCGGAGATGACAATAAAGTTTACTTTGAATTCAGCAGCAAGCAGGCGCACCGAGGGTTCTCGCGCTCACTTTTCGCTTACAGAATTTCAAAAAAAACATCGGTGCAAATTATAAGTCTGTATCATGATGTCTGGTGTTTTCGTGTTCGTTTGTTTGTTTTTATTTTGTTTTATTTTGCGAGTTGGTTATTAGACGCTGCTCCAGCCACCAGAGAATCCCCCGCCGCCCCGCTCTCTCCTCCTTGTGCCGCAAGCAGCAGGTGCACCTCGCAAATGGAGGGCGCCCTTACTCCCAGCAAATGGGCGATAAAAAACCGATTGGTGCCTGTGCCATTCACAATATGCGCTGGCTGACGTCGGGGCAGCATGAGTACGCCGCCCCCCACCACGATGCTGCCCCGGGCAACCGCCCGTGTCGCCCGTATCTAAAACCGCTACTGATTAGGGGTACTAAATGAGATGAGAGCTAAATTTAAGCAGAAAGTGGTTAAGTTAGTACACTGGTCAAATGTCCTGTGAATAAACTACAATTCCTTAACGAGTGAACTGAGTTTGTTTCTCCTTAAAACAAATGCAGGTTTGGCTGGGCACCACCAACAGAACCAGCTTAGGCAGCATAATAACAGAACTTACATTAACATTACTGTAATTGATCCTGATGTTTGTGCGGGACTGTAAAGTGATATTCATTCATCCATATCTAACTTCCTTTTTTCTATTTCCGTTTTCTTTTTTTCTAATTTGTTTTCCTTTTTCCTATTTCTATTGTGTTTTGTGTGCTTTTTTGAGTTTTTCTATTTGCTTTTGCTTTCTTGAGTTGCAGTTGTGTGTGGACCCTCAGGGCCACCATATCCATATTCATATGGGTGTCAAATTACATTCACCGTGACACTTTCACTTTCTGAACTATGTATTTAGATTCTTTGTTAGAAAAGAGAGGAAGTTCAACGACAGAAGGATACGGTGAACACTGAAATACAGGGAATATCAGGATACTGACACTTCAACACGATGCTGCTGATTCCATGTTACAAACAGAAGTTTTACAGAAGTCACAGCTAAAAGTGAAAGTAAGTTTGAAGAAACTTCTTGAGTGGACGCCTCATTGTTTTCATTGTTGTCACTCAAGGACAAAATGGCTTCTCAGTCGGAAAATGACCTCTCCTGTCCCGTCTGCCACGACATCTATAGAGATCCTGTCATACTGTCATGCAGCCACAGCTTCTGTAATAACTGTCTGCAGCTGTGGTGGAGAGAAAGAGAAATAAAAACCTGTCCACTTTGTAAGAAGATAAACCTGTCAAATGATCTGACCTGTAACTTGGCGTTAAAGAACCTGTGTGAGGCTTTCTTACTGCAGAGAGATAAAAAAGCTTCTGCAGTGTCTGAGCCTCTCTGCAGTCTGCACCATGAGAAACTCAAACTTTTTTGTTTGGATCATCAGCAGCCGGTGTGTCTCGTCTGTCGAGATTCAAAAGCACACAAAGACCACAGATTCAACCCAATTGAAGAAGCCGCCCAGGATCACAGAGAGGAGCTTCAGAAACGCCTGAAGCCCTTACAAGATAAACTGAAGGTGTTTGAACAAGTCAAAGGAAACTTTGATCAAACAGCAGAACATATAAAGGTCCAGGCACAGCAGACAGAGAAGCAGATAAAGGAGGAGTTTAAAAAGCTTCAGCAGTTTCTCCAAAATGAAGAGAAGGCCAGGCTGGCTGCTCTGAGGCAGGAAGAAGAGCAGAAGTTAAGAAAAATGGAGGAGAAGATTAAGTCTCTGAGTAGAGGGATAAAAACTCTTTCAGAAACAATCAGAGCCACAGAGGAGCAACTGAGAGCTGAAGACGTCTCATTCCTCCACAACTACAAGGTTTCAGTGAACAGAGTCAAGCAGCGCCCCCTGCTGGATGCTCCACAGCTGGTCTCAGGAGCTCTGATCGATGTGGCCAAACACCTGGGCAACCTGACCTACAACATATGGAATAAGATGAAGGAGATGGTCTCCTACACTCCTGTGATTCTGGATCCAAACACAGCTCATCCACAACTCATCTTATCTGAAGATCTGACCAGTGTGAGTCTTGGAGGGAGACAGAAGGTTCCTGATAATCCAGAGAGGTGTCACTCTTGTGAAATTGTCCTGGGCTCTGAGGGCTTCAAATCAGGGACTCACATTTGGGATGTTGAGGTTGGAGAAGAGGTAGTTTGGGCTGTTGGTGTTATAAATGAGTCTTATGAGAGAAAGGGACGAGCACTGTCAGGTTTCTGGCAATTAAGTTTCCATGATGAAAAGTACATAGTAGCAACAACACCAGATACATATAAAGTTTTGTCGGTAAAAAAGCTGCAGAGGGTCAGAGTCCAGCTGGAGTATGACAGAGGGAAGCTCTCATTCTATGATCTGGATGCCAACACACTCATACACACCTTCGAACACAATTTCAATGAGAAGCTGTTTCCTTATCTTTTGACTGAGAAGAAACCACTGAAGATATTACCAGTGATCTTGAAAGTGGACGAGCATATAACTCCTCTATCAACACGTTTTAGATCTCATTTTGAAACCAGTAAAAAGTCCTAGCATAAATAGCTCCAAGATGCTAAGAAAGAGCAAAAAAAGAATCCACACACATCCTCCTCATCCTGTACATATTTATTTGTACCGGGGTGGCTGTAGCTCAGGTGGCAGAGCGGATCAGCCACTAACCAGAAGGTCAGTGGTTCAATCCCAGGCTGCCCCAGTCTGCATGCCAAATATCCTTGGGCAAGATACTAACCCCATGTTGCTCTCCGATGCATCCATCGGAGTGTGAATGTGTATGAATGTTAGATACTTAGCACTTAAACTTAGAAGTGCTTGTGTGAATGGGTGTGATTGGGTGAATGAATTGGCTGTATAAAGCGCTTTGAGTGCTCGGACAGAGTAGAAAAGCGCTATATAAGAACCAGTCCATAAGAACCAGTCCATATTTCCAGGCAGTTCTTGTTTCTTTAACAACATGAAGATACAGTTACATAAATATTCAGCTACGGTATTTGCTGCTGAGATTTTAACAATATAATATAAAATACACCCAACAAACTCACATACACAACTTTATCTGGGAATAAGAAAAAAAACAGACATGGATACAAGCGTGAGGAGCGTCTACAGAACAGCAGGGGGCGCTCTTCAACCATTAGATGCAGCTGAATATAATAATGTAGGTGGTTCCACCTACCACCTACATGTTTATGCCTAACAAGCACTGAGTTTAAAGCCTCCACAATTATTTTAAAAAGTGATTTTGCCAAACTGGAAAATTGAAAAAAAAGTGTCAGTTTTATTAAACTGCTAAACTGTCTTCAATAATCTGTTGTGTGTAAAGACTTTTATTTTTGGCCTCTTCAGCTCAACTTCAACTTTTTGTTTTCCTTTCTAAGAAGACTGTCAGCTGTTCACTTGTGCTGGGCTCTGAGGGCTTTGACTCAGAGATTGTAATCTTGAAGTCAGAAATGATGAGGACTGAACCCTTGGCCTGGTGACGGGGTCTTGTCTAAGAAAGGGACAAACACAGACTGGATTCTGGGAAATATATTTGTTCGAAGGAACTAACGCGGCAGCCTCTTCATCACTTCCATGTAAAGTTGTTTCAGTGAAGAAGGTCCAGAGGGTGGGAGGTTAGCTGGACTGTAACAGAGAGATGCTCTCATTCTTTGACGTGAACATTAACACACACCTACATGCCTTCAAGCTCAGTTTCACAGAGAAGTTGTTTCCACACTGTTGTGATTGAAAATGTTTGATTTATTTTACTAAATTAGGTGGTTATAATCATTTTCATACATTTACTGCAAATGTGCTCATAATGAGTTGGCACTCAGTCTTCTGAAGGTCATAAGCTTTGTTCGGCTTTACTGTCCGGACTGATATATTGTAGGAAATGACTTAGAGTGCAGAGGGGTAATTGCAAACATGCTTACACACATAGATTATGATTAGAATAAGTCTTTGGGTCAGAGAGTTCTGAATATGATATTCTAAACCAACTTTGAATCACTAGAAGAACAATGGATAATAGCATTAGATTATCAAGGCTAGGCAGAGAGGTGTTTTGCTTTTCTGTCTCTTACAGAGGAGGGAGCAGATACCAGACGAGGTCATGGAAATGTGAGGATGCTTTGGAGCAGACACCAAGACTGCGTCCATGCGGGAGGAAGTTAGCTGTTATAATCGATGTTTTTGTCTCACTATATAATGTTGTACAGCCCGTTTGAGGGTCATCCTTTTTGTCAAACATGCTGTTGGTTCACATAGAAGTCCTCAGCGCTGTGTAAACTTTCAACTGCAAAAAGCAAAATAAATCCTTTTTAAAGAGACATACCTTTTTTCTGAGATTCCTTCCAAAAAGTATGAAGACAATAATACACTGAAACCAAAGCATGAACACAGAAGAAATCACCCCTCACTCAAAGAGTCTCATAACCCCTTTATCATCAGGTTTGGGGTTTGGTTTCAAAACCAGCAAAACGTTGCTTCATTCTTCTCAGGAGAAAACAGAAATATAACATGTTCCTTCACACTGAAATACATCACTGTGTCAGGTATACAAGAAGCACACCGGGTGGTGGAGATATGAACATATGCATATAGGCTGTGACTAAGATTGAAGAAGTTTGATATTTACTGCTGAAATCTGATTTAAAAAACACAATGGGACTAATTATAGTAATATATTTTAGGATGGTATTGTGCAAAAGTCTTGAACCACTGAACATTTTATTAGATTTTGCTGGGAAAATAATTGGCACATATTATTAAAACATTTACAAACATCTGTGTAGATACAGCATATAAGGCAAAGACAGCTTTTTGAAAAAAATAATTCTCATTAGTTTGAAAGTCAGTATGATCTCACACTCCTTCAGTAATGTTGCTGCTGCTGTCTTAATTTTTAAATGTGGAATTTTAAGCTTTAACTAAACAAATTTGAAGTAATTATGTGTGTATACAGCAGACTGTTGTTTAAAAAAGTGCCCGAAGATACACTTTATTTATACTATGTTGTCTGTTATGTGCAAACACACCTTTGGGCCATCTCTTGATTTAGGGGACTTGTTATGCTTGAATAAATAATTTACGATTTGTCACAATGAGGAACATTTTGGATTTTATGTCTTTCATCTATTTTTTATTCAAAAAAGAAAAGAAAAAAAGAAAACTGAGGTCAGAGCAGTGAAAAATTGCTGATTGACCATATTAAGGAAAACATAACATGAGACAGCTGCACAATAAAAGCATAAAAACCCCACAGTGCTTGGGTTGTGTTACTTGCTTAACAAAGAACAAAGTACATTATCAGATATATCCAATAAAAGCTGATTTTTACAAAACACCTAAATTAAGCTGCAGTGTTTTGTAAACTGATCAATAACACAATACAAATAGTCTGTTACAACAAGGTTAAACAGCTGACTTCAGACAACAAGAAAAAAAAAATCATTTTGTCTCATTCCATTATTGACCCTGGAACTGAAGCTTTGAGTCTCCAGGCGACATAAAGAGATCCAGACGCTTTTTTCTTTCCAAGCTCCTTAGATAATTTTGTCTTATTCTGTTTTTTATTGGACTTTAGATCCCTGGTTAAGTCTCAGAAGAAGACACAAATCACTTTGCTGTTGCATCGGGGGGGAGGGGGGGGGGGGGGGGGGGGATCCTCTGCCAGGTTAAACAAGAGGAGCTACTCACTGTAGCGACCTCTTTTTACATAAACAATCAGTCAAAAGATGTTTTCATGCTGTGGTAAACAAAAGTACAAAAAC
Organism: Neolamprologus brichardi; assembly: GCF_056152115.1. Classification (NCBI taxonomy): domain Eukaryota; kingdom Metazoa; phylum Chordata; class Actinopteri; order Cichliformes; family Cichlidae; genus Neolamprologus; species Neolamprologus brichardi. The sequence continues at coordinate 31,636,146 of NC_142108.1, read as the reverse complement.
AATACAATTATTATAAAAAGAACAAATCAAAACTGTACAATAGGGAAGCATTAAAATGAAATTTAAAAATAGAGACTAACAGTTTAACTAATCCAAACATATTTACCAGCGTATTTCATTCTTGTGCAGATTCATTTACAGAGGAACTGCAGGCATCATGAAAAGCAAATTAAACATCAGGAGAAAAGTGTAACAAGCACAAGCAGAAATTATTTGATTTGACTAAACAATTCATCCACATTTGAGTAAACTTTAAAACAACGCAAAAATCCCGTCCTGCTGATATTAAGCTGCACAGAAAACAAAAGCTGTAAAAATAACATAATTTTATCCACCTGTGGGATTTAGAGCATAAATGCACCAAAATAAGTGTTATTTTGTACAATCTTTGAGATATTGTTTACAGTCACAAAAATTCTGTCATGTTCATTCAGATGAAAAATTCCACTCAGAAAACTGTCTGATCCGCTTTCTTTGCTCGCTGTGGGGTGTTTTCTCGATTGCAAGAGTGGTACGTTTTTTAAAGACTTTTTGCTGGAAAGTGTAACAGAGTGCTGAAACACACCACTGTCACTGAAGGGAACTTTGGAGTAAACAAAGTAATTTCCCTCCTTCGGAATGATAAGCCCTCCATCTTTGTCGATCATTCCCTGTAGAGGAGGGTCAGATACTTTCCGGCGCATCACTGCTTTTTCATGAAGTGCAGCTGATCCAGCTGTAGAGATTAAGAAAAAAACACACATAAATAGACAGTTTGTCACTGTACTGGGTCGTGTGACCCAGTGTGTGGGTTTTAATGTATTCATTCAATTTTATATATATAGCGCCAAATCACAACAACAGTCGCCTCAAGGTGCTTTATATTGTACAGTAGATCGTACAATAACAGATACAGAGAAAAACCCATCAATCATATGACCCCCTATGAGCAAGCACTTTGGCGACAGTGGGAAGGAAAAACTCCCTTTTAACAGGAAGAAACCTCCAGCAGAACCAGGCTCAGGGAGGGGCGGGGCCATCTGCTGCGACCGGTTGGGGTGAGAGAAGGAAGACAGGATAAAGACATGCTGTGGAAGAGAGACAGAGGTTAATAACAGATATGATTCAATGCAGAGAGGTCTGTTAATACATAGTGAGTGAGAAAGGTGACTGGAAAGGAAAAACTCAATGCATCATGGGAATCTCCCGGCAGCCTACGTCTATTGCAGCATAACTAAGGGAGGATTCAGGGTCACCTGGTCCAGCCCTAACTACATGCTTTAGCAAAAGGGAAAGTTTGAAGCCTAATCTTAAAAGTAGAGATAGTGTCTGTCTCCTGAATCCAAACTGGAAGCTGGTTCCACAGAAGAGGGGCCTGAAAACTGAAGGCTCTGCCTCTCATTCTACTTTTAAATACTCTAGGAACAACAAGTAGGCCTGCAGTGTGAGAGCGAAGTGCTCTAATAGGGTGATATGGTACTACAAGGTTATTAAGATAAGATGGGGCCTTAAATTTTAAGACCTTGTATGTGAGGAGCAGGATTTTGAATTCAATTCTGGATTTAACAGGAAGCCAATGAAGGGAAGCCAAAACAGGAGAAATCTGCTCTCTCTTTCTAGTCCCTGTCAGGACTCTTGCTGCAGCATTTTGGATTAACTGAAGGCTTTTCAGGGCGTCTTTATAACTTCCTGATAATAATGAATTACAGTCATCCAGCCTGGAAGTAATAAATGCATGAACTAGTTTTTCAGCGTCACTCTGAGACAGGATATTTCTAACTTTAGAGATGTTGCGCAAATGGAAGAAAGCAGTCTTAATATTTGTTTAATATGTGCGTTGAAGGACATTCATTGGTCAATACCAACTGCACGATTCCTCACAGCGTTACTGGAGGCCAAGGTAATGCCATCCAGAGTAAGAATCTGGTTAGATACCATATTTCAAAGATTTTCAGGGCCGAGTACAATAACCTCAGTTTGATCTGAGTTAAGAAGCAGAAAGTTAGCGGCCATCCAGGTCTTTATGTCTTTAAGACATTTCTGCAGTTTAACTAATTGGTGTGTGTTATCTGGCTTCAGATAGAACTGAGTGTCATCTGCATAGCAGTGAAAATGTATGCTATGTCTTCTAATGATGCTGCCTAGGGCAGGGATCGCATGTGGCTCTTTAGTCCTTATAGTGCGGCTCCGCGTGGTTTGAGAAAATAAATTAGAAGTATTTAGCTGAAGTGTATTTTATTTATGTTAGTTCTTTTTTTTAATTTGTAGTTCTAAATTGGAAGATTATTGTGATATTGAAATATAAAAATAAAATTATATTCTATTAATTTTTTTTTTATATGAAAGGAAGGTTGGAGATTGGCTTATAATTAGCTAAGACTGCTGGGTCTAGAGCTGCTCTGCTCTGTGTTGGTACAGGGCATTGAAGATGATAACAGTGGGTGCATTAGATTCTTAAACTTACAGCGCTTTCAGAAAGACATCTACTTTGATAAAGTCCACTCTCCACTGCTGTGTAATCAATTATTGTAAATGTAAATGTTATCAGGAAATGATCAGACAGGAGAGGGTTTTCAGGAAACACTGTTAAATGTTCAGTTTCTATGCCATATGTTAAAACAAGATCTAGAGTGTGATTAAAGTGGTGGGTGGGTTCTTTTACATTTTGAGAGAAACCAATTGTGTCTAATAACAGATTAAATGCCATGTTGAGGCTGTCATTTTTAGCATCTACATGAATGTTGAAATCACCCACAATAATTATTTTATCTGAGCTGAGAACTAAATCAGATAAAAATGTCTGAGAAATCAGACAGAAACTCTGTGTAAGGCCCAGGTGGACGAGAGATGATAACAAGTAAGACTGGTTTCTGAGTTTTACAGCTGGGGTGGACAAGGCTAAGCATCAGGCTTTCAAAGGGGGGGGGGGGGGGGGGGGGCGGTAGCAGGAGGAGAGAAGCTGCAGAGAGGCGTGTAAGACTACAACTCTGCTTCCTGGTCCCAACTCTTTATAGTCATATTTTGGGGGGTTTAATAAATTTGTCCATATTTCTAGAAATGACAGCTGCTCCATCCAAAGTGAGATGCTACAGGGGCCTGGCTAGCTACGGGTGAATCAAGGGTGCGAAGCCGAGTCTCCAATTCAGTAATCCTGGCCTCCAGAGCTGCACATATGCTACATTTGTTACAAGTGTCATTACTGCTAAAAGAGACCAGGGAGTAACTAAACATCTGACACAATGAGCAGGAAAGTGCAGAAAGGACAGGTGAAGTAGCCATGGTGCTAGCGAGTCGGCTACGAGCTAAGCTAAGCTAGCAAAACAGTAGAGACACAGTGAGTAAATACTTTGGCTATAAATTCGGCAGTGAGTACACAGAAAGTGTGCTTCGGATGAAGCACGTGAAGATTGTATTATGAAAAAGAATGTAAAAGTTTTTAATTAAATTGCTAAGCAAATAAGCTACTCAAAAACACCACTGTCTGTGTTTGAACAGGAACAGGAAGTGATACTCTACCGCAGAGAGAGAAAACACCCAGTGACAGCACCACCAAAACACCTCTCAGTAATTGCCATGGCATCATTTTGTATTCACTGGTGTTCTAGTTTCAGTTTAGCTAGTGACGTGTCCTGTATGTCGAAGCTTCGAAGCGTGTGTCGGGTAATCTCGGGGGAGTTTTTTGTGAAGCGCGTATCGAGGCTTGCGTTGATTACGTATGCAGTGACGTTAGAGGCCTCGCGGGCAGTCCGTACCATGTGACTGATTCAGGAAGTGGCTCGCCGGTTCGCGGCGCCAGATGCAAAATAAAATGGGCAGCAAAACACAGCTGATTTCCCCCATCACATTGTGTTGTGGAATTGGATTTCGTACGTGCTACATAGTTACTTGAGCATTTGTTCCTCGATGGAACCAGAAAGGAAGATTTTTTTTAAATCTCATCTCTCCTAATAAAGTATGCACACAGTAATAAATGTCACAAATGATTAGCACCATAATATAAATAAACAACACTGCAGATCCTATAATCTGATTTCTGTCTTTTAGTTTATTAGAAAGTGAAGCACCACACACTAGTTTGTGTTATTTCCCAGATGTACATAAGCATGATTCCACAGTTACACAATCATACCAAAACTCTGTCCTGATAGTTTCCACTTTCTCTTTTGTATCAGACATACTGAGACAATATTCGGGATAAATAAACATGAAAACCATTTATTTATTCAGTTTAGAGGTTTTTACATCACATCATTATAACCAAAGGGCCTGTTTCACTTGAATCATCCACTTGATGGCGCCGTAGAGCAAATGAATCATCACAATGCTTCGAACCATGAGTCTACGAGTTGGATGGAAAGCTTCAGTTTATCATGAGGCTTCATCTCACCATCAATAGGTTTAGCTTATCTAGTTAATTTCCAGGTTGCTGTTTAGGCCTTTGTTTCTTAATTCTTTTTGTCAACTCCCCCTGTACTCAGTCTCCCTTGTTCATGCACTTACCTGACATGTGTCATCAGTGGCGATCCTAGCCTGTTTGGCGCCCTGGGCGAACATTCCCTCTGGCGCCCCCACCCCACACACACACACACAGACAAAACATATTAATGATTGTACATTAACATAAAGCTGTTGTACACACACACATATGAAGAGAGAGAGAGTATGCATAGTATGCAAACAGCTACCAAACAGCCATCATAATTCGTCATACAATGAGAACAGGACAAATCAACAACTGACAATGACTAATTAATATTAAAATCTGTAACATAATGTATTGTTTGGAGTTTAGTCTGTTACTGTTGCTATTTTTACCATTTCTTCTTGGAGCAACTGTAACGCACATAATTTTCTTAGGGATTAATAAAGTATTCAGATTCTGATTCTGATTGTTTCAGGATGACCTGCCATTATCCAATCACACATCTGCTTACCTGTATCTTTTTCTCGTTTCTCCTCCTCTTCTTTTCTCTTTTTTCTAAACTGAGGACCTGATAGCTTTGAACTTTTCTTGTCCATCTTCCATTGGTTTTAATTTTGCACTCCAGTATGAACACAAATCCCCCAACCCGATTCTAAGAGCCAAAGTCAATGTTTATGTTTTGCCTTTTTGTTATGGTGGCACAGGTGTATAGCCTTACCTGTATCTCCGGTGATGGCATGTGGGTGTGGTCACAGTCTATTTACCTGATCTCGGTGTTCGCAGCAGGTGTTGTTGGGTGAGTGGTTTGTGGGCAAACTTTTCTGTTGACCGTCATTTTTTGGCACATCAGTTAATCCATGCGCCCTTTGTTAATTGATTGAAAGCGCAAACATTTGTTTTTGTTTCGTTCTTAAAATAAATGCGCAAAGTACAAGTACGACTCATTATGGATTATTGGAGGCGCGTCACAGGGACACAACCAACTCAGCCGGCCGCGGCTTTATTTACGGATGAAAGTCGCAACACCGAGGATCACCACAACATAACCTAACAGACCTACACCTTAGTTCACAGATTCACTTTGTCTAAGGTGCATTTCTGGGATTTCACACAACCCAGGATTCAAATCATGAATACATAATGGGCTTGGATTTACAACATTATGAATGAAATGTGCTCTATTTGGAAGCCCCTCCCCTTTCGACGAGTCGTGTGTGAGACTTTAAATCATCAAACTGTAAATTTTAAATTGTTATTGATCCCTTTACCCCGAGTCCTAAAGTGTATATTTATTTTCTTACTCTTCTTATATATATTGTTTGTTTACTTGCACTGCTGTAACTGGAGCCTCGTCGTCTCGTCTCTCTATGTACTGGACTTATGTAGCGGAGATGACAATAAAGTTTACTTTGAATTCAGCAGCAAGCAGGCGCAGGGAGGGCTCTCGCGCTCACTTTTCGCGTACAGAATTTCAAAAAATCATCGGTGCAAATTATAAGTCTGTATCATGATGTCTGGTGTTTTCGTGTTCGTTTGTTTGTTTTTATTTTGTTTTATTTTGCGAGTTGGTTATTAGACGCTGCTCCAGCCACCAGAGAATCCCCCGCCGCCCCGCCCTCTCCTCCTTGTGCCGCAAGCAGCAGGTGCACCTTGCAAATGGAGGGCGCCCTTACTCCCAGCAAATGGGCGATAGAAAACCGATTGGTGCCTGTGCCATTCACAATATGCGCTGGCTGACGTCGGGGCAGCATGAGTACGCCGCCCCCCACCACGATGCTGCCCCGGGCAACCGCCCGTGTCGCCCGTATCTAAAACCGCTACTGATTAGGGGTACTAAATGAGATGAGAGCTAAATTTAAGCAGAAAGTGGTTAAGTTAGTACACTGGTCAAATGTCCTGTGAATAAACTACAATTCCTTAACGAGTGAACTGAGTTTGTTTCTCCTTAAAACAAATGCAGGTTTGGCTGGGCACCACCAACAGAACCAGCTTAGGCAGCATAATAACAGAATTTACATTAACATTAGTGTAATTGATCCTGATGTTTGTGCGGGACTGTAAAGTGATATTCATTCATCCATCTCTAACTTCCTTTTTTCTATTTCCGTTTTCTTTTTTTCTAATTTGTTTTCCTTTTTCCTATTTCTATTGTGTTTTGTGTGCTTTTTTGAGTTTTTCTATTTGCTTTTGCTTTCTTGAGTTGCAGTTGTGTGTGGACCCTCAGGGCCACCATATCCATATTCATGTGGGTGTCAAATTACATTCACCGTGACACTTTCACTTTCTGAACTATGTATTTAGATTCTTTGTTAGAAAAGTGAGGAAGTTCAACGACAGAAGGATACGGTGAACACTGAAATACAGGGAAAATCAGGATACTGACACTTCAACACGATGCTGCTGATTCCATGTTACAAACAGAAGTTTTACAGAAGTCAAAGCTAAAAGTGAAAGTAAGTTTGAAGAAACTTCTTGAGTGGACGCCTCATTGTTTTCATTGTTGTCACTCAAGGACAAAATGGCTTCTCAGTCGGAAAATGACCTCTCCTGTCCCGTCTGCCACGACATCTATAGAGATCCTGTCATCCTGTCATGCAGCCACAGCTTCTGTAATAACTGTCTGCAGCTGTGGTGGAGAGAAAGAGAAATAAAAACCTGCCCACTTTGTAAGAAGATAAACCTGTCAAATGATCTGACCTGTAACTTGGTGTTAAAGAACCTGTGTGAGGCTTTCTTACTGCAGAGAGATAAAAAACCTTCTGCAGTGTCTGAGCCTCTCTGCAGTCTGCACAATGAGAAACTCAAACTTTTTTGTTTGGATCATCAGCAGCCGGTGTGTGTCGTCTGTCGAGATTCAAAAGCACACAAAGACCACAGATTCAACCCAATTGAAGAAGCCGCCCAGGATCACAGAGAGGAGCTTCAGAAACACCTGAAGCCCTTACAAGATAAACTGAAGGTGTTTGAACAAGTCAAAGGAAACTTTGATCAAACTGCAAAACATATAAAGGTCCAGGCACAGCAGACAGAGAAGCAGATAAAGGAGGAGTTTAAAAAGCTTCAGCAGTTTCTCCAAAATGAAGAGGAGGCCAGGCTGGCTGCTCTGAGGCAGGAAGAAGAGCAGAAGTTAAGAAAAATGGAGAAGAAGATTGAGTCTCTGAGTAGAGAGATAAAAACTCTTTCAGAAACAATCAGAGCCACAGAGGAGCAACTGAGAGCTGAAGACGTCTCATTCCTGCACAACTACAGGGCTGCAGTCAACAGAGTCAAGCAGCGCCCCCTGCTGGATGCTCCACAGCTGGACTCAGGAGCTCTGATGGATGTGGCCAAACACCTGGGCAACCTGACCTACAACATCTGGAATAAGATGAAGGAGATGGTCTCCTACACTCCTGTGATTCTGGATCCAAACACAGCTCATCCACAACTCATCATGTCTGAAGATCTGACCAGTGTGAGTCTTGGAGAGGGACAGAAGGTTCCTCATAATCCAGAGAGGACTGATTCACACCACTGTGTTCTGACATCTGAGGGCTTCGACTCAGGGACTCACAGCTGGGATGTGGAGGTTAGAAATGATCAGAATCGGTTTTGGGGTGTTGGTGTGGTAAAGGAGTCTGTTCGGAGACACGGAATAGTACAGAGTGGCTACTGGGAATTATGTCTCCTTGATGGAAAATACACAGCAGCCACCCCTCCACCTCCGTTTAAGCCTCTCCCAGTGATGAAGCTGCAGAGAGTCAGAGTTCAGCTGGACTGTGACAAAAAGAAGCTCACATTCTTTGATCTGGACACTAACACACACATACACACCTTCAAGCTCAGTTTCACTGAGAAGCTGATTCCATACATTGGCAATCACAGCAATCTACCACTGAAGATCTTACCGCTGACTTTAAAAGTGGAGCAGCACATGCCCCCTCTATCAGCAGGTTTTTGGTTTAGCTAGCTAGCTTTAGACTAATGAAGCAAAATCACATCGACACAGTTTGAAATTTATTTTCACTCCTTCTTATAGTTTGTAGTTTGGTTTTCATTAACTGTTGTAAACTCGGTCAGTGGTCAACTGTAAAAGTATAAACACCAGCCCTGATACAAAACTACCTGCATGTCTATCATGTCTGATAGATAAGCCTGCATTAATCAAAATTCAAATGGATGTATTCTGTATTCTCAGTTTGTGAAACTTCCTGCAAAACGAACTAAGTAAACCAATTTTGTGTTATTCAAAATTTGCATTAAAATACTGGGTAGTTTTGTCCAGGATAAACAGGTTAGCTCTTTTGATGTGGTGAATTCACAGTAAAGCATTGTGTTGGACTGGTGCACAGTGGCTGTGGTGCTCATGATCAGATTTAGGTTACATCAAGCAGAGATGAATTTTAATATTTTCATGTGTGTGCAGATGCATGGGTATGTTGGTATGGGTATATATAGGTTGTGTATCCTTTGAAGTGTTACTGGGGTTATTGAAAATGTGTAAATGTGTGTATGGGTATATATGTATGTATGGATAGATAGATAGATAGAAACACACACACACACACACACACACACACATATATATATATAATTAAAAAATACATGTAACATATAATGCAATTAGGTATTTCTGTAGTCTATTGATTACTAGATAGTGGAAAAGGGGTGGGATTAAATAAGCTTATGCTTCTTCCTGCTCCTTTTTGAACATGAAAGTTATTTGTAGTTGTGGTTGCTCGTTTTCCTTTTGTTTTGCTTTGTTTATTTGTCTCTTTTAATTCTATGTTGTTGTACTTTTTCAACATGTTCAAAATAAAGATTCAATCAATCAATCAAGCTGAGGATGATTAGATCAATTCATTGAAATGCAACTTTATACCAACAGTATTCTCTTTAGTGTGCAGATAACATACACGGTGTAGTGTCAGTATAGGGAATAGATATCAGCAAACATTATAGCTTGTGAGCTGTGATTCTTTTCCCTTTGTTGAGTCACTACACAGATCTTAGGGTTTTCTGACCTGGTGAATCTCACTGTAACCCTTGATTTTACCCATTTTACTGTTCAGGTGTGGAGGTAAAGTCCCCATCTACAATGCAGGCAACAGAAAATTCTCTTTCACTGCATGTGTCCTACATAAGAGATTCAAAGTTTATTCATTAGAATTAGATTTAAAATTTTAAATTCTAATATTATTTTATTATTATATTAATATGGAACAAGGTTCAGTTATCCTTGTATAGAAATTGTTAGAATTGTCCTTCGGGGAGCTACTTTTTTACTTTCTTACTTTGGGTTCATTTCAGAAACTGTACTTTTTCACTTTTACTTAAGTAAAAAAGTTGATTCAGTACTTCAACTTTTATTTTAAACCCAGATATCTGTACTAATACTTCAGTAAATAAAGTCTTTACTTTTGCCACCTCTGAGTTCTGGTAACTTGCATGCCTATATGGTGGGTGAAAGTATGAGGTGGGTGGCTGTAGCTCAGGTGGCAGAGCAGGTCAGTCGCTAATCTGAAGGTCAGTGGTTCGATCCCAGGCTGCCTCCTGGCAGCATGCTAAATATCCTTGGGCAAGATACTAACCTACTGGTGGTGCCTACCGGTTGGCTACAATGTAGCTTGCCATCGCCAGTGTGTGAATGTGTGTGTGAATGACTGAATGTAGTGTGAAGCGCTTTGGGGTCCTTAGGGACTAGAAGCCCTATACAAATGCAGGCCATTTACCATTTACCATCCATCTTCATCCGCTTATCCGGGCAGCAGCCTAAGCAGAGAAGCCCAGACCTCCCTCTCCTCCAGCTTATCCGGGGGCGTTCCCAGGCCAGCCAAGAGATATAATCTCTCCAGCGTGTCCTGGGTCTGCCCTGGGGCCTCCTCCCGGTGGCATGCCGGCCCTTGTCAGATGCCCGAACCACCTCAGCTGGCCTTTCAATGTGGAGCAGCAGCGGCTCTACTCTGAGCCCCTCTCGGATGGTCGAACTTCTCACCCTAGCTCTAAGGGAGAGGCCAGCCACCCTTCGGAGGAAGCTCATTTCCGACAGTTTGCCAGAATCTCTTCTATGGTAGGTCTTAAAGGGTTAATGTGTTATATCTTGTTCTATTTAATTGTTCAGATTTGTGAACAATATTTGATAATAATGGGTCCTTTGTGTATGATGAAAATGTTTCAGATCTTTTAATTCAGCTCATGAAAAATGGGAGCAAAAACAAAAGCGTTTATATTTTGTTCAGTGTACTTAGATGGAAGCTAGCGAGCTAACTCCCTGCTAACTTCTAACTCGGTTAAATGTCATAAATTCCATTTTCATGGATGCCTAGATGTTAAACTTAATTGTTACACCTGGTAGAGCAGCCACACTCATCATTTTATTACAGATGAAAGAATTTAGATAGTTTTTCAGCTGTCAGTGATGCCACAGTGATCGTTTGCTGAGCGGAGTTTGGGCCCAGACAAGGCTAATGATGTTAGACTTAAAGACCGGATAGGAATGGTAGTGTACTTGAAGACATGACATCACAGCTCCGGAGTTTTCACTGCCATCCCCTCTTAGTTTAACTGCGATTAATATTTCCAATGGAAATTACACATGACGTGAAAAAAATATATACATAATGTAGTATGTTTCTTTAAGGAAAAAAGGATAATTTGAACTGATTTGAATTGAACAAATATTTTTGATCAGATTATCTCCATGTTAACCAGCATTAACAACCTGCTAGCTGCAAATAATAATGTGCACTTCCACATGATGATTAACAGACAAAAAGAAAACATATTACTGATACAGAAATAGTTTTCTATATGAGATCACTGCAAAAAGTGCAGCCTTCCCTAATGTTCACCCTACTGTTACTCATTTTATATTAAGATTTAAAAATCTAGGTATTGGTATGGCGAGTAGCCTTCAGTAATAGTAATAAATCCCACAGCAATAGTACATTCATGTAGCATGATAATATATTAGTAATCCAAAGTATTCAGAATACGTAACTTAACGGAATACGTTACAGAATACATTTTGGGGCATGTATTCTGTAATCTGTAGTGGGATACATTTTAAAAGTAACCTTCCCAACACTATCTATCACTGAGCTGCTGTGTGGCAGCTAAGGTGTGAAAATATTACTTTTCAAAAGCTAAGAATTGTTTATAAAATTTTGACATCAACAAATGAAAGCAACATCTAAATGACTAAAAATATTGTCATTATTTTACTCTGAAAAGTTTATATAAATGCTGATAAATGAATAATGTCATAAAACACGCTAATAACCTGTTTGGTAATTGCAAATCCTGCAAATCATGGTCTATGACATATGGCTGCTCCTGATGTTTGCTGTCAGAAACAGTCTTTGTGTGAGATAAAATGTGGATTGCTGTCAACTGAGTTCTGTTTTCTTATCCCTGCCAATTCAAGTGTATAACCTTAGCCATGGTGGCTGCTAGAGGACAAACATGTTTTAGCCAGTCAAGAGAAATAAAAAACTAAGATAAAATTTAGCCTGTACATCATAATGCTTGCTGCAATCCAGCAAGGTTACAGCTTACTAGTGCTTGGAGTGGATTCAGATCCACAATTTTTAAATTGTGTTGATAGGCCACGGAAAACCAGAGTCATGATACAAAACATATACAGTGGGGCAAAAAAGTATTTAGTCAGCCACCGATTGTGCAAGTTCCCCCACTTAAAATGATGACAGAGGTCAGTAATTTGCACCAGAGGTACACTTCAACTGTGAGAGACAGAATGTGAAAAAAAAATCCATGAATTCACATGGTAGGATTTGTAAAGAATTTATTCGTAAATCAGGGTGGAAAATAAGTATTTGGTCAATAACAAAAATACAACTCAATACTTTGTAACATAACCTTTGTTGGCAATAACAGAGGTCAAACGTTTACTATAGGTCTTTACCAGGTTTGCACACACAGTAGCTGGTATTTTGGCCCATTCCTCCATGCAGATCTTCTCAAGAGCAGTGATGTTTTGGGGCTGTCGCCGAGCAACACGGACTTTCAACTCCCGCCACAGATTTTCTATGGGGTTGAGGTCTGGAGACTGGCTAGGCCACTCCAGGACTTTCAAATGCTTCTTACGGAGCCACTCCTTTGTTGCCCGGGCGGTGTGTTTTGGATCATTGTCATGTTGGAAGACCCAGCCTCGTTTCATCTTCAAAGTTCTCACTGATGGAAGGAGGTTTTGGCTCAAAATCTCACGATACTTGGCCCCATTCATTCTGTCCTTAACACGGATCAGTCGTCCTGTCCCCTTGGCAGAAAAACAGCCCCATAGCATGATGTTTCCACCCCCATGCTTCACAGTAGGTATGGTGTTCTTGGGATGCAACTCAGTATTCTTCTTCCTCCAAACACGACGAGTTGAGTTTATACCAAAAAGTTCTACTTTGGTTTCATCTGACCACATGACATTCTCCCAATCCTCTGCTGTATCATCCATGTGCTCTCTGGCAAACTTCAGACGGGCCTGGACATGCACTGGCTTCAGCAGCGGAACACGTCTGGCACTGCGTGATTTGATTCCCTGCCGTTGTAGTGTGTTACTGATGGTGACCTTTGTTACTTTGGTCCCAGCTCTCTGCAGGTCATTCACCAGGTCCCCCCGTGTGGTTCTGGGATCTTTGCTCACCGTTCTCATGATCATTTTGACCCCACGGGATGAGATCTTGCGTGGAGCCCCAGATCGAGGGAGATTATCAGTGGTCTTGTATGTCTTCCATTTTCTGATGATTGCTCCCACAGTTGATTTTTTCACACCAAGCTGCTTGCCTATTGTAGATTCACTCTTCCCAGTCTGGTGCAGGTCTACAATTCTTTTCCTGGTGTCCTTCGAAAGCTCTTTGGTCTTGGCCATGGCGGAGTTTGGAGTCTGACTGGTTGAGGCTGTGGACAGGTGTCTTTTATACAGATGAGGAGGTCAAACAGGTGCCATTCATACAGGTAACGAGTGGGGGACAGAAAAGCTTCTTACAGAAGACGTTACAGGTCTGTGAGAGCCAGGGATTTTCCTTGTTTGAGGTGACCAAATACTTATTTTCCACCCTGATTTACGAATAAATTCTTTACAAATCCTACCATGTGAATTCATGGATTTTTTTTTCACATTCTGTCTCTCACAGTTGAAGTGTACCTCTGGTGCAAATTACTGACCTCTGTCATCATTTTAAGTGGGGGAACTTGCACAATCGGTGGCTGACTAAATACTTTTTTGCCCCACTGTATATGTGGTGTTTTTTCCTGAATACTATTGTCACTTTAACTGTCTAAGGACAGTGCTAGCAAGCACTCTCTGCTTACGAGCGATAAAAAAGAAAGAAAGAAAAGAAAAAAACATCCCTTTAGTATTAGTGGGAAAATGCACTATGTTGACCAATGGAAAAAAAAAAATATGGCAACATAACATTTGGTTGTTTTGGAGGAGGGGGAAGTTTGCCATACAGTATGTCAAAATGATCACATTCATACATGTGAGGTTGTGCTGAAAAGAATGATAACAAACAAAGGTAAACAGTTTTTAAAGGTGAAATGTAGAGGTAAAATAAAAAGTAGTCAAAAACGGCCAATTATACCCTGAACCCCAGAGGGTTAAAGATTTTTTTTTTAAGTAACACAATAGTTACTTTTCCTAGTAATTAGTAACTCTGTTACAATTTTCTAAAACTAACTAAGTCAATTACTTTTTTGAAGACGTAACCAGTAACTATAACTAATAACTTTTTCAAAGTAACTTGCCCAACACTGCATCTTAAATTCATGTAATTGGTTTACCACGACTAATTTAATCTTCCTCAGTTACAAAATTACGCAGATTAGCTCTGCAGCAGTATTATTACAACAGTTACTGAAATGCATTAAAATATTTTACATTTAATGACAAATTACAGTAGGTGGAAATAAACATTGAAAAATAAAAAGCATCAAGCACTCTACTTAAAAATATTTTATTTACTTTAAGCTTCAAATTTGAACTTTGAACATTTTTCAACAAACCTAGTTGACCATGGATTTGGTTAATTAAATATTTCAATAAAGGAATTCCTGTAACACATTTTGCATAGACAAACTGAAAACTGACATCACTGCTAGAGAAACAGGATAAAAACATTTACCTACATTTTGGTTACATAGCCAGACTTTCCTCTTCCAGTCCACAGAGCAGCAAGATGATTGTGAAGATCCTGCTGGGTGTCTTGTATCTCTCAGGTCAGTGAATTCTTTTGTCTCCCTTTGCCAGTCCTTATTGCTCTGATATGTTGTAATACAGCCAGCTTACATGTTGAGAGATGTTCATGATTCATATTTTCCTCACAGGGTGGCTCGTCCTCTCCAAATGCCGTCGGTACCACTTTGTTAATAAGTCTTTTACTTGGTATGAGGCTCAGAGCTACTGCAGAAAGAACTACGTAGGCCTGGCCTGCATTGAAAACAGTGAAGAAATGAACCAGTTTATCGATACAGTTTCATCTGCGGGTTACAACTCTGAGGTCTGGATTGGTGTTTACATTCATTTACAACGGCGTTCTGCATCTCAGAATGATGATGACTCCTGGAACTGGAAAAAGCAAATTCAAAGTGAACCTTTCTTAGTTTCCTATTTTTGTCAAAGCCTTTCAGTGAGTGGACAGTGGTATTCCAACTGCTCAGTGGAACATCCATTCATCTGTTACAATGGTGAGAAAAAGCATTGTCTTTTCCAATAAAGACTGTTTTGATTCATTTTCATTTACCCAGAAAATTCAACATGACCTGTTCCTCTACCATTTCTAATTGCAGGAACTTCGCAGAGTCCTCAATATGTTCTTGTAAATGAAAGCATGGACTGGTTCCGAGCTCTGAGGTACTGCAGGGAGAACTTCACAGACATGGCCAGTTATTCGATATCTGACAGTCAGTTGCAAATGCTGCTGCCAAATGGGGATCGAGCGTGGATAGGTGTCATTTCACATCCTGAAATTCGCCAGAGAGATTGTGGCAACTCCTCATTCAGATACTGGGATGACTTCAGAAACATTCCCAGCATTTTTCGCTCATTGTTTGGTGTTGCAGATTTGCAGAGATCAGGAAAATGGAGGTTCATTGAGTATTTCACAAAAATCCCATTTGTCTGCTTTGACAACCTGCCAGCTCCTGGAAAGGAAAATGTTCAGAAAAAAGGTACGTACGTGTTAAGTTTTTAGTTTAAGTCATAATTTAGTCATTTTTTGTCATAATTTAGGCATCAATATTATTTTGGTAGTCTGGATTTAACTGAGTAAATATCATAAGATTACAGTAGACTAAATCAAAAGTTGTTTTAGTTCTCTAACATATAAAGTGTAAAAGCTTGCTGTGCTTTTACTGTTGAGAGTTTCTTCACAGGGTTTACAAAGAATCTTATTTTTTACATGAGATGCAAAATGTGTCCATATGTCTACTCTTCTCTTCCTCCAAACATTAGCATTTTATCATATTTTTTGAGAAACTGTGAGCAGGGGAACTGTGAGTCCCCATGCCTCGTTTCTCCTCCTTGTGTTTTATTCCAGCCCGTTATGTCTGTGCTCTCCCCGTGTTCTCTCCTCCCCTCCTTTCAGCGCCTCTGTGTACTTCCTGTTTAACTTTGACAGTCTCCCGTCAGTATGCGTCATGTTGTGTTTGCTCCTGCCCTGTCTCGTTATGAATATCAGTGTCAGCTGTGTCCCCTGTGTGTTCCCATGTCCCTCGTTATCCTTCTGTGTATTTATGTCCACGTCTCCCTCCGTTCTGTGTCGCATCCTCCCTCATGACTGTGAGCCCCGCCGTGTGTTTCCTCCTTTAGAATCTCCCAGTTTAGTTTTATATTATTTTGTCTCGCCTTACAGTGTGTTCACACCGTTAGTCTTCTGTCAGCAATAAAGCTGTATTTAGAGTTCAGTCCTGTTTCCTGTCAGTTTGCGTTTGGGTCCAATTCCTGCCTGCACACGGCCTGATCGTGACATTCGAAACTTATTGCAGATTATTTCTGATTGGATCACTTCCAAACTTTACGTGTCATTATAATTTTGTCCTTGCGCATTTGGGTTTTTTTTGGTAATGTTTTCTTTTTGTCAGAAAAAAATGTTATTGATTAAAAACTATGATGAAAATTATTTTTCAACAAAAATTTTGAGACCCAAAAATAATAAAACTGAAAACTCGTCAAGATTTCTTTTGTCTTCTCTTTCTCAGTAATAAAAATTAGCTTGAATGTGGAGAATGTGTCTGTGGATCTGAATGACAGAGCTGTCAAAGCAAACCTCCTAACAAAGGCAAGTCTCTGCAAGTTCTATAAGTGACAAAAATATTGTTAGGACTTCGCTGTAATAATGCAATATGATTTTGTGCCTTATCTAAATGCTGAGATATAAAATAATGTCAGAAATCAAGCTGATAATTTTGATAAATCCTTCAGTCTTCAGGACCTTTGCTGTCTTTTTTGTGTGTTTTTAGTCACCTGGATGGTTTAAAATGTTTACTGTTTGTGTTCCAGCTGCAGGACAAACTGGAGGAAAAAGGAGTGAATGGAGTCAATCTGGAGTGGAGAAAGCTGCCTGATGGAGCCGTCTTCCACAAAGAGGAGAAAAATACTAAGAAGGAAAAAAGAAGAAAACTGAGCTGTGAATTTTAAAACCAACTTTACTGCCGCTTACAGCTTAACAAATTTATCAGAGCACTATCTAGTGTAAGGTTGCTGATTCTCATTCCCACCGCTTCACAACTGGCTGTGAACCACTCAAGTGCGAGCTGGAGGCCATCACGTAATGAAGCCAAAAGGAACCACATCATCTGCAAAGAGCAGAAATGAGATTCTGAGACTGCCCAAGTGGAAGCCTTACGCCTAGCGCGTCGTTTGAAGCTTTGTAAGATCACAAAAGACGCAGGAATAAGTAGTAGGATTTAAGAGTGTAATAACGGACTGAAACAGAAGATGGCAGCACTGCATGTACAAGGATGCCAGCTGCCGTTAAACCCCGAAGAAGAAGAAGAAGCTCTGTCCCAGAATTCATAGCGCAGCCGAGCTCAGTTTACAACAATGGCGGCAGCTAGTTAGTTTTAATATTACTCTTATTATTCTTTCTGGGTCAAAAAATAAACGTTTAACATATTTTCAGGCGAGAATGTAGCTGTGTAAACCTCAAATATCTGCTCAGTTTATCAAGACACCACATATTTTCAAAAGCGCTCCGACGTTTTCGGAGACGTCTGTTACCCACTAGCTCGATAGCTAGCCGGGGGCTAGGCTAACTAGAGCCGTGAGAGCACCGGACTTCTGGCAAATCGTTTTCAAACCCACCACCGTCTTTCGCTACTTAGGTTAAACATATATAAGTCACTTAGATAACTTCAAAATGTTATTGTTTGGCTTTTTTTTAGTATTTTATTTGTTCCTGAGTAAATCGGTTTGGCTGAGATTAAAGTTATAGTTTTTACACAGCTGAATAAACATCAAGCAGACAGCTGATTATCAGAAGTGTGAGATGCTCGAGAATATACTCCGGTGTCCTGTTATATTTTAGATGGCAAGGAGTTTATTAAACTTCACCGAAACAATCTGCAAATTTCATTAAAATTTAATAAACTATCATCTTGTCTTTATTTTTAGTTAGCACATACCTTAAAAAGCTGTAAGCTAATGATAGTTATATAAGAGCAGATGCTGCTGGTGCAATAAGCTGTAAGTTTTACGTCCAATGGATGATGATCTGATTAGTCGACTATCAAAATAATCGTTTGTGGCAGCCCTACCCCATACTCCTCAAGATCCTCCCACAGAATATTCCAAGGGACATCGTCAAATACTTTCTCCAAATGCACAAAACACATGTAGACTGGTCGGAGAAAAAAAAAATTAAAATAAATAATATGAATATGACTGCTGCAAATTTCCCACCATGCATCACTTATCCCAGTTGGCCTGAAGCAAACATTACATTTAGGATAATCAGAAAGCATGCAACATGAAAATCACCATCATAAAGATCTCAGGAAGAAGCAGATTTTATTGTTTGATGTTCAGAATTGTCGGATGATCAGTTACTGGATGGTCCCAGTATATCCTATACTAAAGGAGGAAATAAAGTAAGCATATAAGCTCCCTTCCTTAGTATTTGGAGAATTTAGAAAACACTGTAGTGTGACGTTTTGTTTGTATGAAGCTGCTGTACCCAGTGAGGTTTGGCTCTGCTTCAACTTTTTATATATGTAAATGATGCTGTTAACAGTCCCTGCCTTGATAACAAAAAACAAATTTTATCAGAGCTTCACTGGGATACAGTTTCCACTCCTGACACATAGGAGGGAAGTTTAGGTTCTAAAAATATCTACTTTCAGTCATTTCCTTATTCACATGGCTTTGCCACCACATACAGTATCTCACAGAAGTGAGTACACTGCTCACATTTTTGTACATTTATTATATCTTTTCATGAGACAACATTGAAGATTTGGCACTTTGATACAATGTAAAGTCGTCAGTGTGCAGCTTGTACAACAGTGTAAATTTTCTGTCACCTCAAAATAACATCTGTTTTTCAGATCCTCACATATCTTTCCCAGGATGTGTCAAGTTAAACTTCCAAGGACCAGTATGAGAGGGTTTGAGAGCAATGACACCAAAATCAACACACCTGTTTCCCATTTGTGTTACAAGGTTATTATGACACCTTGTAACACTAACAATCACATGACACCAGGGAGGGAAAATGGCTAATTGAGCACCATTTGGACATTTTGATTTAGGGGTGCACTCACTCTAGTTGCCAGCGGTTTAGGCAGTAATGGCTGTATACTTAGAGGGGACAGCAAATTTACACTGTTATACAAGCTGCACACTGGCTACTTTACATTACATCAAAGTAAAAAGATATAATAAAATATTCACGATATTTACAAAAATGTGAGGGGTGTACTCACTTTTGTGAGATACTGTATGTATTGAAGTCTATAGAAAAATGTCACTCACTTATTTTATGACTTGCAGCTAAGGTGTAAAAATATGAATATTTTAAAATTGAGAAATGTTCAGAAATAAAAGAAACATCTAAATGACTAAAATTATTGTTATTTCTTCACTCTCAAAGGTTTCTGAACAATTAATTTAAAACATTCATCTTTTCAGTCAGATGCAGTCTTTGTGTGAGGTAAAATGTAGATTGCATTGCAGGTCTGTGAAAGATTAACAGCTGAGGTAAACAGCAGACTGACAATGCTGAGTGAGAAGTTTCCACCTTTAGTTTCTATGGAAGAGGCTGTGAAACTTTATGAAAGGAGTGCAGCACAGATCAACAGTCAGAGCAGCTCATTTCTAGCCGGTGACAGCTAGACCAGCTCCAGTACAGCCATTAACCAGCTGCCAGTTTAGATTTGAGAGACAGAAACCCTGAATTCTCTGCTCTGAAGCTTTTTTTTTATTTAATATCTCAGTGAATGAAGATGAAACAGGCCTCACTGGGCCATGTGATGGTCTGTAAATTGCCCAGTTACCTTTGAGTGTCTATAAAAGACTGCATTTTAAAGTGATTGATAATTTATCTGAGATGTGAGAAAAACATAAAATCTTCAAAAAACATATTTTATAGAGGCACAGAACCTAGATTAGGAGAAAAGGAGAGCTGTGGTCACTGGCTGATGCATTTTAAGTTCAGACGCATTGCTAAACGGGATGAAGCTAATGTAGTCATGTTATAATATTGTAGATATTGTCTGTGAAATTGGTTAATGGCAAAGTGTGCTGAAACACACATCAAGAGTAATTTGGGGTTAAGAATCTTGCCCAGAGTACTGGAGGAGCCAGCGATTGCACCACCAGCCTTCTAATTTTGTCCTTCTTTCTCTCCTCTTCAGAACTAGAAAAAGTCTCACGAATTGCTGAATTGTATCATCATGCCTAGATTATTGTTGTCTTTTAATTATGTTTTTTTTAAACCACACTAGCAAGTGAGCTCACATTACCTCTATTTTATTCTCTTCACATTGACTCCAAGCTGATTTAAGACTTCCTTTTAAAGCTCAAAATCTATCATTAGTTGTCCATATAAGAGTGAAGACAAAGGGCAACAGAGCATTTTACACATTAGGCATTGAGACTCTGGAACAGTTTACCACTCCAGCTCATTTTGGTTACTATGGAGTCTCTTATAAAACAGTTAAAGACTTTTATCTTTAAATCGGGCCTTCTGCTGACATTCCTTTGTTATGTAGCCACTCTGACGTCCACAGCAGTGTAATCCCAGCTTCTGGTGTGGTGTTCCAAATTCAAAACACTCCCTCCACAGCTACTCCCCAACTATTCACAAAAAGTCTCTGAGCTCTCTCCAACCTCACAGGTTTCCTGGACATTAAAGAAAATAGTAGGTAATCTTTACACAACTTTTTTTTTTTGAACCCATTTACACAGAGATGCTTTTAATGTTTTGAAAAATTATAGCAATGTTAGATATTATTACACAAGGAAAATCTCCAACCTGGCAGGAGTTTTTAAAAATCGAAAATTGAACATACAGATTAATTAAACTATACTTTTTAAGTAGGAATAAAGTGAACTCAAGCTTTGCAACATTTTCATTAAAGCATAAAAACAAATAAAGCAAACCTTTTACACACACATGCACACTGAAACTGATCACTGCTGTAAAACAGTGCTAGTGTTTAAACTCGTGACGTGGTTCCTAACTTTATTCATTCTTTCATTGATCTTTTATTTTCATGTGATTGAGGTGTTTAACATTACCCGTCTCACCTTGCTTGCCTCATCAGGGGTGAGAGACACAGAGTTATGTGCATAAGTGGTATGTGCTGCCACGCACCATTTAGACTACAGAGTAAACGTACAGTCTGTGGCTGAGCGAGTGGCATGTGTGGTTCTCAACACTTCATAAACTGTTTGCTGGTCAAACTGACTGGTGCTCCTGATAACCAGACACCTTACCATTAGGGCTGCCACAAATAATTATTTTGATAGTCGACTAGTCACCGATTAGTTTTGCGATTAGTCGAACAATCAGATCATGCATCCAATGGACGTAAAACGTACAGCTTATTGCAAATATGTGATGTCTTGATAAACCAAGCAGATATTTGAAGTTTACACAGCTACATTCTTGCCTGAAAATATCTTAAAAGTTTATTTTGTGACCCAGAAAGAGTAACCCTAACCCTAAATCTGGGGAAAAGGAGGACGCATTTGTTGGCTGCATTTGAGTCTTTGAATTTGGACAGCCTTTGTCGTGTCGCTGTAATGTAATTGGCCAACAAATGCGGCCTCAGGAGGATGCAGCCCCTGAATTTGGACACAGCTATGATGCTGGAGACTGCTTCTTCTTCTTCTTCTTTGGTGTTTAATAGCAGCTGGCATCCTTGTACATGCACTGCTGCCATCTTCTGTTTCAGTCCGTTATTACACTCTTAAATCCTACTACTTATTCCTGCATCTTTCAGGATCTTACTAAGCTTCAAACGACGCGTCAACTATTAAATTAGTCGTTGACGATTTTGAGAGTTGACGTAATCGTGGCAGCCATACATACCACACAGAGAGAGGATGGTAAAAAAGTACAGCTCAGTCAGCTTCAGTCGTCCTGCTTAAGAAAGGCAATAAAAGCAGCTTTTAACAACCATCTTTTCCTCACCACTGAAAAGTTCTCACTGCACTGGAACTTTAAAATTTTCACTATTAACTATTTTGCTGCTCAAAGCTAAAGCTACACATGACACAGTGCACTTAGGTTATCTCGTGGAAATTAAACTTTCAGTTTGTTTTTTGTTGTTACACTGATTTATTTTATCATCCAACATAACTCTAATACAAATAAATATTTTTCTTTTAAACGTTGAGAGGCTTTGTGAACTTAAAGTGCTGTTCAGTCTGCACTGAACACATAACCTGATCCAGAGCAAGTTTTGCTCAGAGTTTAGGTTGAAATCACATTTTCACAGCATGCTCGAAGTGTGATACTGAATGAAAAATGCTTATACCTTTGAGTCACACATGACTGAAACCATGAAACTAACTCATGCGGTTCAGTTACATCAGTACAAAATGCGTTGCATGGTTACAGGAATTTGCATGCTGCCAGGACTGATTTACATAACTGGAATTACAGTAAACAGAACGATTTATCAGTACTGTGTCTTTTTATCACCACAAATATTCAGTCAAATAATTTCACTTTGATCTGGCAACAAACTAAAGAGATGCCATTGCCATAGGGGCAACCGTGGCTCAGGGGTTTGGGAGGCATATCTGTAACCGGAAGGTCGCCGGTTCGATCCCCGGGCTCTCTGTCCTGGTCGTTGTGTCCTTGGGCACCTTACCCTACTGCCTCTTTTCTGTCAGTCTGCCCCAGGGCAACTGTGGCTACAACTGTAGCTTGAGAGTGAATGAATAGTGGCATTAAAAAGTGCAATATAAATCCAATCAATTATTATTATTTCCTTCATGAGACTATTGTAAAGCACCGATCAGTGACCTGAATACAGCGAGTAATGTTAAAGTTGAAATGTTCAGAGAGTTAAATGAGCGGCTGAAATAAAAAAAAAAAACACAAAACATTTATTTATATATACATTCAGAAAATTAAGAGTCTACAGGATTGCTCTCTTGTTTTGTTTGGAGCCACCAGTGTTTTCATTCATTTGTTTATCTAGTTTTTTTATGTTCTTTACAAATTTCTAACTACACATTAATTTGATATGACTGAAGTAGAACACATTCAGTTATTTTTTTCTAAAGAGTGAAAGGTGTCAAACACCTCCTTTTCATCCAGCACCTGTTATTTCTAATCAGGGTTTTATGTTTTCTTGAAGCAGCTAACACAAAGAAAGCCTCTCTATGTAAAACGTGTGCCACGCCTCGGGGCTTGCTTGCGTCACAGTATTGTCTCTGTCCGAAGCCACATCGGTGTTTGTTTTCTTGTCTTTATATGGAGTTTGTCTTGGAGACTGTGTTGTGCCGGGAGGCAGGCATTTGGTGACGTTGCTAAGGTAACATTGGCCAAAGTGACTCGCCTTTTTCAATAGGAGCAAGAGAGAGGTCTTGAGCCTCCAAGTAGTTAGAATAGTCACCTCTCTTAGAGTCAACAAGAGTCTGTTACATAGAAGCTAAACGACAAGCTATTAAAGACAACCAAGATAGTTAAGGAAGATTGATAAATGATAGGTGGACTCTACAGCTGGCTACAAAAGCAATAATCAGTAACATCTACAAGTAGTTTCTGTTTCTGACATGACATGCAGTTATGCAGTAACAGCTACTGCATAATAAAAGCCTAGTAAAGCATTTAAACAAAAACACAAAAGACAAAACAGTCACTCATCCACCTACTGGCTAAGTAGCTGAATGAATGGTGGCAAAAGCTGCTGCTTCTCATTCTACATGTGACCGTGTGCAACAGTTGGAGAAAGAAAGCCATTGCTCGTCGCCACGAACCAGTCATCGAATATAACAAACATCAACATCGGTGTCTAAACATGACTTGTAAACAGTCATGTGAAACCGTTCATCTATACATTATTCACTGCAAATGGATGTAGCCATGGATACATTTGAGACATTGTGACTCATACTGAGTTATTTGAGCCATTTAAACTGTTCCTCTGTTCCATCTGCACTTAGCCTGCAACTGTAAGAAATGTTGGCATTTCTTACAGTGGAGAAACACACAGGCGTTTCTCCGCAAAGCACTAAGCCATGTTTTGCTTGGGGATCTTATTTATTTCACTCAGTGATTTGCAGATTAATTTTTAAGTTTTATGGTAAATGGTCTGTATTTGTATAGCGCTTTACTAGTCCCTAAGGACCTCAAAGCGCTTTACACATTCAGTCATCCACCCATTCACACACTGGTATGGCAGCTACATTGTAGCCACAGCCACCCTGGGGCGCACTGACAGAGGCGAGGCTGCCGAACACTGGTGCCACCGGGCCCTCTGACTACCACCAGTAGACAACGGGTGAAGCCCAAGGACACAACGACCGAGAGTGTCCAAGCCGGGGCTCGAACCAGCAACCTTCCGATTACAAGGTGAACTCCCAACTCTTGAGCCACGATCACCCCGTTTATGTGATGCATACTTTTTTCTGGATCTGTTTGGTTAATATTCTGTCTCAATGAAAGCACAACACAATTACAGACTAAGCTATTGCCTCATTAAATATGGTCTCAGTGGAAAGGTGGCTGTCAAGAAGCCATTTTTAAGGAAGGGAAATGTGGGCAAAGAGTCCGAGTTATGTTCAATTACACATAAAACCGCACAGAAAGTCAGTGGCAACAGGTTTTGTGGAGTGCTGGATCCAAATTTAAAATTGTCAGTATGTATGGAGGATGTCAGGAGAGAGGTACAACAGTGAATGTAAAACACATCTGTAGAACATGGTGGAGGCTCTTTCATGCTTTGGGCTGCATTTCAGCAGGTGGTGCAGGGGATCGTGTCAAACTGACGAATAATAAATGCAGAAAAAACACATTTTGAGACAAAACACAATATTCAAGTGTCTCATTGGCAGTATTTTCATTATGTAGTACGACAATGATGGCAAGTACACTGTCGAGGCAGTAAAAGCATTCCTGGTTAGCAGTGTGGGACCATGTTGACTGAGAACAGAACAAAAAGCACCAACATGCAAATAAAAGCTTTGAATGTCCTTCAAAAAGCCTGCAGAGCTTTACATGAAAGCTGCCTTATTTCAGGCTGTACTGAAGAATAATTTGAATTATACAGACATTATTTTTGCCTTATATACTGTATACTTGTACATGTGTAAGCACTACACATCGCTACACCCATTTCCCCAACATAATGAAATGACAAGTGGCTCAAAACATTTACACTGTACTATAAAAATACTACTACAGGCAAAATATTAAAATTTAAAAACAACTTGATGATTTAACTGTTAGGTAAAAATGCATTTCACTGTGGTGGTTTGTCAGAAACAGCAAAGAGTTAAATGTACAATATTTCTGAAATATTGCGAATTACAAGTCTGTAAACTACTTTTTAAAATGCAAAGTAATAAGATAGAGTAAAATAATTAACAATGGTCACTGATATTCAAGCTAGTTAGCAGTGGGTAATATTACTATTCGGATACCCGAATAAATAAAATACGCAATAATTTTTACATTAGTTTAAATTGTAAAAAAGAGAAAAAAAATGTATTTTTTTCATCAGCTCAATAACTTACCGGAAAAAGACGACAAGAGGGAAGAATAACTTCCTCTGAGGAGGTCCGCTCGTGTCTGCAGCCTCGTCCCTTTAAACATTTCTGTTAACAATTTCTTAAAAGACTTTTTGTTCGCAGCTCGTAACCGGTTTCATACCGTCTATGGTGCAACCGTGTGTAAAGATGTGTTTACAGACCCGTGATTCTGCACAGTCCGTGGAATAAGTGTGTCAGTGGGCTGGAACACGAACTGAGTGAGGCGGCTTCGCGTATAGACGATCTGTGCAGCAGTCTCTGTGCGGATCAGGGTAACTGTCGGGGAAGATTCCCGGGTCCGTGAGTGAATCCGGGAAAGTTTTACACACGGACATGGCGTCAGGCCTGTGTTGTGCAGTCGTGCTGGCTCTGTTTGTGATCATGTCCCCTTGTGTATCCGGTAAGTTTAATTATGTTCATCCTTAAACGGCCGCTGTGTTTTCTTGTAGCCGCTGACCACCAAGCAGTCTGTGATGTTACTTCAGACCACGTTTAGGGCGAAGTCAGTGACGTAGCGTCTAAGTATCCGAAAACTTTTCATTTTTATGAAAGGCCATAAAACTAATCAAGACATCTTTTCTTTTCTTTTGTTTTTCTTAAGTTACAGCTTGTGTTTTAACCTTTTAATAACACTGTAGGATTAGTTTGTTACAGACCCATTAAAAAAAGAAATGAAAGTCATTTAAAAAAGAATATACAATCAGTCAGTGTCGGTGGCTATTTTCATATGTTTTAGGTTATATTTTTTTATCCACTATATTCTGGTCACTCGAGCTGCCCGCTAATTAACAAGAAACGTGTGAACGATCATTTAGCAGCAGTACAAACTACATCATTCAGAGACCACCAAGTGGAAGCAGCAGGGTTTCAAATTCAGGGCCGAGCATAGATAAGTGTGTGAAAACATCACCTCTGTACAGCGTAGTACACTTAAACACCACCAAGAGCTAAAGTGACAGTGAATCACCAATTCCCTAAAAGTCAAAATGTTGCAGTGCTGAAAAGTTAATTTTAATAACTAATTGATTGACCTGAAACGAGCTAACTTTTGCTGCCCCTCTCTGATTTTCTCGGTCTGCTCTGTTACAGCAGGAGGGGACGACTGCCTGGCCTACAGTGGTACGGAAGCCCAGAAATGCCACAGAAAATTTTGCTGTGGGGACTGCAACAGCAGATATTGTTGTTTAGATTCTTCAAAACGCTTTGACGAAGATCACCAAGAAGAGTGGTATGTTTTCATTTTCAATCTGCAATCCACAAAAAAAACTGCATTTGTGTAAAATTAACAATTTACTATTTTAGAAAGTGATTTCCAGTGTTGGTCAAGTTACTTGAAAAAAGTAATCAGTAACTAATTACCGATTACTTCCCCAAAAAGTAATCCCGTTACTTTACTGATTACTTATTTTCAAAAGTAATTAATTACTTAGTTACTTAGTTACTTTTTAACAACACGATTTACAACCTGAATAGGTGATAAAGTGATAGATCTTTCAGCCCAATTCTACTTTTTCTACATAATCCATCATACAAAATGTAATCAAATGGAAAAGTCTCTTTTTAAAACTTGTTTTATTAGTTTTAATCTTTTAACTTTATGCATCAAGCAAAAATTAAATTATATGCAACATTGTCTGACTGGAAGAAATTTGTTTAACATTTAAACTTATTTTCTGCACATTCCAGCACATAAAATAAAATATTTTTTTGTGTTTACACTCACTCTTTCAAATAGATGCAAGTAAAACACAGCAGAAAATAAAT
This sequence comes from Neolamprologus brichardi, assembly GCF_056152115.1. NCBI lineage: Eukaryota > Metazoa > Chordata > Actinopteri > Cichliformes > Cichlidae > Neolamprologus > Neolamprologus brichardi. The sequence goes on along the minus strand of NC_142108.1, from coordinate 31,608,781 downwards.
AAAGTCACAGCGGTCCTGTTGCTCTATTTTCACCTGTAAAGCAGGAGTGGGGTAGGCGGAGGGTTACCCTGGTGCGGGTGTGCAGCGGTCAGTGGAAGAATCCGCGAGTTTCTCTGTGAGTTTCCCATTACGTGGTAGCGCACTCGGAGCTTGCTCGGAAGTTTAGGGTTTTTTCGCTGTAAAAAGAAGTTTTCTTCCCACGCACAACGGACACTAATGTTTTTGTCACTTTTTATGGAATCAAACTCAAAGTAAGGTCAGTACTTCCACGCTTTAAACGCTGCACGCTCATACTCTCTCTGCACTCGATATATGATCCATTGTTGATCTGCACACAGCTGTTGTCACGAACGTCGCACTCGCTTACGTCACTGTCATGAGACATTCTCGCAAAAAAATCACGGTTTTAGTAACGCAGTAACGCAGCGTTCCTACGGGAAAGTAACGGTAATCTAATTACCGTTTTTGCAACAGTAATCCCTTACTTTACTCGTTACTTGAAAAAAGTAATCAGATTACAGTAACGCGTTACTGCCCATCTGTGGTGATTTCTATTTAAATCTGTCTTTTCTCCCAGTATAAATGTGTTTAAGGCCACCTGTGCAGTAATGTAGGTGTTCAAAAACAGGACGCAATGTCTTCCTGCGCACGGCCATCAGCATAAAGCCAAAGTGCACTAGACTGAAACGAAGGCCTTCATTCACATAACATCCATCAGTGTGCTGCTTTGCTTACTCGCTGGAGGACTGACAGGGTATCGGGGTAGAAAAAGGGCTTTTGCATGCTGTGTGCTGGTTGTTGGAAGATAACACACCTACACCTGTTTTTCAGTCAGTGTTGCAAAAAATGTAGCAGACACAACGATAGCACGAGGAGTTGTTGCATAGTTGGAAGTTTTGAAAATTAGCTGTAATACTTTGTTTTATTTTTGTTTTTTTCCTATTTTGGTTTGAACATAATCCTTACTTTGCTTCTTTTTCAGCAGCGAAGATGCTGACAAAACTTTTCAGGATCAGTTAACTGCTATCAACAACAAAACATTACTCATTCTCATTGTTGGCATGAGCATCATCCCCTTTGTGTTCCTCATCTTCTGCTGCTGCGTCTGCCCCAGCTGCTGCCTCTACAAGCTGTGCAACAAACGTGGTAAGTTTTACTAGAACTAGTACTTTAATTTGGGCGATGCTTTAAACCTTGACTGGACTCGGTTGTGAGCAAAGACGACTTTAGTCATTCGTGTGAAACTTCTGGAAGGCACCTTTACATTTACTACAGTTGGTGCATTGTAATGTAGCGTTATTGCAGTCAAAAAATATTGGCAGTCACAGATACACGAACAGATTCTCACACGCTTTCTCTGATGACGGATTTTACTTTACTCAAACCTACACAAAGTATAGTCAAGGCCTTCGATATAGATCTGAAGGCTGTTGTTTTGTGCGTTTTGGTATTTACAGAATATTTCAAGCTCTCAAAACACACTTTTCATGCATTGATGCCTTAAACTTAAGAGTAGGCACTGTGGCATGACGGAGTTTAAGGCACCTCATTTGTTTTCCAATATTTTATTTTAATTTTTTCAGCATAGAAAACCCCTCAACAAACAAATACAGCTCAGGCGCTGAGATGATAGGACAAGAAATAGCACAATAATAATTATCAATAGGGAAAGACAAAAGAAAGAAAACATTAAAATTAGAAACTACCAGTATCCATAATGAATTAAATGTCATGAATATGTAATAAACAGGGAAATTGCAGTGCCACGGTACATGTTTATACAACGTGAGCTTTCTCAAGGTGAGTACAAAACGGAGTCCAGGATTTTGAGAAAACATTTGCTGCAGGTGTTTGCAGGTATCGAACTTTTTCCAGTTGAATGACTGATAACATGTCATTGAGCCAGACACTGAAGGAGGGAGGAGCAGCGGACTTCCATTCCTTTAGAATAAGTCTTTTCGCAATCATCATTCCGAGGTCGATTGGCACCCGCACAGTCGCAGGGATAGTTCTGGAACGTACACAGCCAAAAACTGCAATTTCTGGATTGGGTGAGATGGAAATCCCATAAGCTTTAGAGAACCAATCAAATACTTTGGACCAAAAATTGGTCAATGAGGGGCAATGCCAGAAAGCGTGAGCCAATGTGCTCTCTGATGTTTTACATCTGTCACATATGGGGGAAGTTGAAGGATAAATTTTGTGTAGCCGAACTTTGGAATAATGTAGCCGATGGACAATTTTAAATTGTGTTAATTGATGTTTGCTGTTAACAGAGCAGGAATGAATTTTTGATAGGCATTTGTCCCACATTGATTCTGATATTTCTATGCCCAATTCCTCCCTCCAAGCGTCTCTTATCCTCGTTGTCTGCACTTCAATGCTGTCATCAAACAAATGTCTCATTTGTTTTTATAGTGGCTAAAAGAGAAAACCCTATGAAAATGCCAATTAAACTTTCATCAGTAGCTGCTGACTTTCTTTTTTTTAACTGTCAAAGTTTCATCCTCTTGATGTCTTTTATCAGAGATGAAAAAGTCCACAAAGACAATAATGTGATTATCTTTACTCACTGGTAGGGCTGCAACTAACGATTATTTTCATAGTCGACTAATCTTAATTCCTTTGATTAGTTGACGAGTCAATGATTATTTAAACAAATCTGCTTCTTGTCAGCAAAACTTCTCATTCTAGTCTTCAGTAACTCAGCTGCTGAAACCTGTGAAATGTATCTGTCCTCTAGAACAAACCTGTTAGTCAACTAGAAGAGACTGCTGAGTTCCTGTGAATAGAGCCATATTCACAGTAAGTCGGAGCCTTGCAGGACAAAACATGTCAAACACTGAAAAAGATTAGTGATGCTGGATTTCACCTCCTGCCTGTGTGATGCAATATGCAAAAACCTAAAGTGCGCGGCTCAGTCAAATGAATGAAGTACTTGGAAGACTTCATGTGAACAAGGACCTGTTAGTGTGAGTCTGACATTTGGGTGATTTCTCATACATTGCAGTGATTGACTGGTGAGTTGGAGCATTTGTCTGAGACCATGAGGGCCTCGTTTGTAGACTGTTGGCTCACCTACCACATGACTTTTATTACCTCAGCAGTTTGGTCTGACAAGAAACACAACAACTGAGATCCAGAGCCTCCCCTGACCTAATGTTTCAGAATCACTGCAGTATTGGAGGCTTTGTAAACTTTTCAGCTCCTTGTTGGTGTTTGACGAGGTTTTGCCTTCCATTGGTGTTCTTGGTGAGCGTACATGCCACAGGGCAATGAGTCAACACGTCATCAGAGATAATTGCTGTTTCGAGTTTGATGCTGGTGTGGTTTTTGTTTTTTCCACTTCAGGGGTCATGTCTTTACTTGAGTTTTGCTTCTGCTTATTCGAGTGCTTTAAATTCTTTGAGCTCAGCCGTATCAATTTTTCAAATACCAACTTTAAGGCGCTCAGAAACAGCTGTGTGGGGCTTTGAACTCTAGCATCTTTATTTTGTTTTTTCTCAAATGACATGAAAAGATCAGAGCCAGCAGTTAACTGATCCTACTGAGTATTGTCTCTGTAGCCAGAATCATTGTCAATATTTCAAACCTGTTAGACACAGCATAGCTGTAATGATTCTATTATTTACGAGGAGCAATAATAGCAGCAATAATGCTAATAGAAATAATAGCAGCAATAATGCTAATAGCAATAATGCTAATAGCAATAATAGCAGCAATAATGCTAATAGCAATAATGCTAATAGCAATAATAGCAGCAATAATGCTAATAGCAATAATAGCAGCAATAATGCTAATAGCAATAATGCTAATAGAAATAAGGATTATGTAATGCTGGATAAAATGCAGACTAAGATTTTATAGATTTTAATAATGAAAGGGAATTTTGTTTGTTTGTTTTTTACAGTTGTTATTTTCAGTAGGAAGTTGAATACCATGTACTGTGCAAGGAAGCCTTGTGTTTTCATCACTTTGTCACTTCTTGACAGTAATGAGATTGCAAAACCCCTAAGGTTGCACAATTATAGCCAAAATGCTAATCCTTATCATTTTACCCAATTTTAGGATTACTATTATCACGATTATTCAATATAAACTAAATTAGGCCTTAAAATATTCATAATAAATTTAGAGACGTCACATAACACAGATTTCATGTGCATGTCATGCTGTGATCCTGCTACTTTGCAAATATGTGTGCTGTAATAAAGCTGTTACTCATCATTCATTTAAATTCAGTGCCTCTCTTTGAGCAAAAAAATTACGTAAGTTTAAAGAAAATTGTACAAAAACTTAATGCAAAATTACATCAACACATCCCTGCTTTCCCCATTGTGCTATAGTCTTCTTAAATAAAACTTAATTGCAGACAAATAAGATATTTATTCATTTCCTAAAAGTGAAACATAAATTTTTTCACTCCATTCTTGGTTTCTGCGTGATGGAAACTCATAGCAAAGTACTCAACAGATCTTAGAGCTCAATCTCTTTCCCCTTGGATGCTTTGCATATAGTGCCCGCATTGGCACTTTGGAAAGGTTATTCCCATGGATGTTTTATTCCTGCATGGCTCTTTATAGACGTTTTCCCTTCTATTGGAACCTCAGTCCTCGCTCTTATAAATAGCAGTATTACTTCCAGTGTGCTTCCTGATGGTTTTAAACATGCAGTTGTAAACCCTTTATTATCAAAAACCTGGCGCTGACCCCTCATTTCAAAAGTTCCATTCTTCTCAGAGTTATTGGAGAAAATAGTTTTTATCCATCTGAATATAGATACTAATGGTATGATGGAAGTTTTTCAGTCTGGTTTTAAACAGCTACACTCCACTGAAACAGCACTTTTACGTTTTTTTTCCTTTTAGCTACTGATTGTGGAATTTCGGTCATCCTCGTGCTTTTAGATCTTACTGCAGCGTTTGATGCTGTTGACCACAGTATTCTTATCTCCCATGTGGAACACCTGGTTGGCATCAAAGGTGCTGCACTGAATTGGCTTCATTCATATTTGAGTCGCAGAACTTTCAGTGTTAATGTTGAAAAAGTCCACCTCAGCCCCACTTTCTTGTGAGGTGCCCCAGGGCTTAATCCTTGGCCCTCTTCTTTTTTCATTATAGGCATTATTCACTTTGGGCAAACTTTCTGTTTTTAAATGTGCTATATTACCTAAAGCCTTAATTACTTACCTTGGCCAAATGAGATTGTGCTTCTTTGTGAGCTCTAGCGATACCACGAAGAGCTGTACAGGTTCGCTTTTATGTACATCTGAGTTGATGTTGGATGATAAGATAAGATAAGATAAGATAGAACTTTATTAATCCCTCGGGTAGGTTCCTCTGGGAAATTTGTTTTCCAAAAAGCACAGCACCGACAGAAGTTACAGAGTCAAGAATATTATATATATATATATATATATATATATATATACACACACACACACACACACATATATAAATACAAAGACATATATAGATAAAATATACAAAGGGGATAAATAGAATAAATAGGAATAAAAATAAAAATAAAAATACAAGTGAATTGCACATTTCAAGTATGATTGTTAACAAAAAGTATTGCACAAAGGTATTACACAGTGAAGTGGAGAGACACTACAGCTTAGTTGTTCCCCCCTCCTTTGTCCTCCTGTTTCCCCTCCCTCTCCCCTCCAGAGAGGAGTTAAACAGTCTGATGGCGTGTGGGACAAAGGAGTTTTTAAGTCTGTTGGTTCTTGTCTTTGGGAGAAGCAACCTGTCACTGAACAGACTCTTCTGGTTGTTTATGGCCGTGTGCAGAGGATGCCCAGCATTGTCCATAATATCCAGCAGTTTCTTTAGTGTCCTTTTCTCTGCCACTGTCACCAGAGTGTCCAGCTTCATGCCAACCACAGAGCCAGCCTTCCTGATCAGTTTTTCCAGCCTGGATGAGTCCTTCTTTGCTGTGCTGCTCCCCCAGCACACCACAGCATAGAAAAGTACTCCAGCAACCACATGATGATTAACCTTAGCAACAATTGCATTTTTTTACTTCGCCTTGCAGGTGTGTTTTCAGGTGGTTAAATAAGTTCGCTGTGCACTCTTCGCAGATGATTTCTTCTTGGTTAACATGATTGTTCTAAATCCAAAACAGCAGACCTGCTTTTGGAAGCAAGCTCGCGTTCTGCTGCTCCAGACATTTGATTTTTGTTTTGACCGTCTGTTGCCTGTCTTTGATGTAGTGTTACTCCTCCAGACTACGATGCAGTGAACAGCTGTGATTGGCGATCAGGCGTAAGGTGTAGCGCTGGGATTTTGGGAGTGCTCAATTTGCGATCTGTTGGAGAATTGCATTTTCAATGTCATTTAAATAATTCTACATTCCTAATCTCCACCCCTGCTCATCAAATGATTGCTGAATTTGCTTTTTCTGCTCCCTTCTACTTGGGACAAAATTTCTTTTTTATTTAAATAAGCAGGCTGTGCCTTGCCTGTAGTTTCTAGTGTTGTTTTTACGCTGTACATGAAATGTGATCGGTGCAAAGAATCTGCAGATCTACCTCTGAGCAGTAAACACTTAGGTTGCTGTAAGGATTTCCTGTTGCTTGGTTGTGACCAGCCCCATTAGGCTGTTGTTTTGCATTTCTTTTAAGACATGGCAGAATCGATATCCCCCGTCAATAAACACGTTAGTCAAAAACATCTGAAAAACAGCTCAGATGTATGTGCAACCTACAATCACAGGTCCATCTACTTCTCAGGTTCAGAGCGTAACAGCATGTTCGGTGGCCTCCAAAGTTTATTCACTCATAAATGCATAATTGTCCTCACACATGAATATTTAACTCTGAGTCTCTAGACTTCTATAAATAGACCATGTCTTAATCTTAATTTAACCCCCTTAGTGCTGGTTAGATCCCATGTGTTCATTTAACATGTACATACAGTGTTTATGTTTTTAAATCATTACTACTTGTTAGTTTTATGTAAATGTGTTCATGTGACATGATAAAGAATGGGTTATTGTACATAACGTGATGTAATTACATGGAAATGCGTAACATGATTACATTATGTTCAACCAACAGTTTGTCGTGTCAAATAAACACATTTCTGTTTTGCAAATCGGTACTTTAGCTGACTGTTGTCAGTATTTACAGTCAACCATTTTTACATTTCCGACTTCCTGTCAGTTTGGTCAGCTCGTAAATGTTTTGCCGTTAGGGGAAATTCTTCTGGCAGAGAGGCTACAATAAAGTGAGGAACACAATGTGGCATCTTTGGCTTAAGCCGCTGCATGATGGGATCAAATCCAGGAATGTCAGAGCTCCACCCTGTGTGACTCATTGTTTCCATGACAACCCCACGTCATTTACAGGAAGTGGTTGTGATGACACCCCCTGTTTAAAGACACCTTGTTTTCCACAAGTTTTCTTCTTTCCTGTTCTAAGCAGTGCCTTTTCATTTTCACTGTACTTACACGGAGATCAGTTTACACTCTGACGATGATAAAAATCTCTCAAAGAGTTTCTTTGAGTCTCTGTAAACTTCAAAAGTGTAAATCTGTGTATATTCAATAAGCAAACGACATCATGTTTAGTTTCTTTGATGCAGACCTTAAGGAGAGGATGATAAATGATGTATCTTAACTCAAAGTGCATCATTTGCTCTTCTCCTTCCTTTGGTAAAAATGTATTTTTGAATCTTTATTAGAATATTACCTATAAATGACAATAATATGGATAATATGTAGCATGTTTCTCCATTTCTAACTTTTTGTTACTTATTTGCTTACACCTGTGATAGAGGCCACTACCCAGGTCAGCAACACTCCTCAGCATCCAACGGCAGCACCCGTTCCCCCTGAATCCTACCAGGAAATGCCCCACCATCCACCCCAGCCTGGCTACCCAGCTCAGCCTATCCTCACACCGCCCTACCATGGACAGCCATTAACAGTTGGACCACCGCCATCTTATCAGGAAGCCAGTGAGTGTGGTTTATGATTTGCCTTGAGCTCTATTCCAGGAAGCAGGTTTAGCTAACGAGTCTGAGTTTGTTAACTGCGAGCTGAGAGAAACTCCTGTTTTCTGTTGGTTACTGGGAACAGACCCTGAGCTTCTCTCTGACTCCTCCCGTCCTGCTGGACCTGAACCACTTGTGTGACACACTGAGTCATTTTCTTATTCATAAAGTCACTGTCAGCGTTCACAGCGTGGAAGTGTACATTTTTACAGAAACCGAAACGCTATGGGATGTTTTGCTATTTTGTGTAATTAACGTGAGAGCTTTGACAGCCATGAATAAGCGATGACAGCGATTACATCACTGTTTTATGATCAGCTCAGAATAAAATCTATACAGTCTATAACTTGGGCAGTAATGTTTTCAGACTGTCAGCCAGTTTCCTTGCAAAAGCTGAGACTTTTCTTATAACATGTTTGTCTCTACTGATGTGATTTTACATTCATTAAAGACTCAGGAAGCTGCCTTGCTTTTTTCAGTTAAATGTGATAGTGCTATGGCTGTAAGAGCCATTATCTATCAGTGAAGGCTGAAATCAGATCAGATTAGAACAGATTAAACTGGGGAACATTTTTTCTTAGAATCTCATTATGCATTTCTATCCAGTAATGGCAAGAAAAAAGAAAGAAATGTTTAGAGAATAATTATTCAAACAACAAAATGGTCATAACCTGCTGTGAAGGCAGGTTTTCATTTAATAAACTGACTTGAAGGTGGAGTCTGTTGCTGTCTGGGTAACTAATATCACAGATCCATCAGCGAACTGTGTCTAATGAGTTTCTGTAGATTTTTATCATCAGTTCCTGGTCTCTACATTTTGTCCCTGTCAGGTTACCGCTGAATAATTAGAAAAGATTGATTTAAAAATCAAATGCAACATTTGGATTCCAGCTTTCCAGCAGACATTAAAAGTGATGATGAAAGAGGGACGATCAATATCCTGCTCAGCACTGAGTGGTCTTCATATTTCTCATGCTCTTTATTTACCTGTTGCCATGGTGAATCGTGATGCCACAGCTCCACTGATGTGGCTTTCTTCCTTTACTAATGCAGATGCTTAACTCTGGGTGAATATACTTGAGGTTGTTGAACTAAATCTGATCAGCTGTTCTGAAACAGGAAACTCAGAGTTATCTCAAAGTGAATCAACTCAGTTTATTTTTAAACTCAGTTTTTTGAAAATGCTTCCTGGAAAAGTGGCCCGTATTTAACTAAAGAGAATATATTTGTTTGCAGAACAAACAACCAGGTGAAAGGTGGGCTTTGAAACCCAGAACTGCGCATCTGTGGAAATATTAATAGTAGGGCTGCCACAAATGATTATTTTGATAGTCGACTAGTCAGATCATCATCCATTGGACATAAAACGTACAGCTTATTGCACCAGCAGCATCTGCTCTTATATAACTATCATTAGCTTACAGCTTTAAGTGTTTAAGGTATGTGCTAACTAAAAATAAAGACAAGATGATAGTTTATTAAATTTTAATGAAATTTGCAGATTGTTTCGGTGAAGTTTAATAAACTCCTTGCTATCTAAAATATAACAGGACACCGGAGTATATTCTGGAGCATCTAACACTTCTGATAATCAGCTGTCTGCTTGATGTTTATTCAGCTGTGTAAAAACTTTTTGGCTGAGAAACTTTAATCTCAGCCAAACTGATTTACTCAGGAACAAATAAAATACTAAAAAAAAAAAAAAAAAGCCAAACAATAACATTTTTAAGTTGTCTAAGTGACTTATATATGTTTAACCTGAGTAGTGAAAGACGGCGGTGGGTTTGAAAACGATCTGCCGGGAGTCCGGTGTTCTCACGAGCTCTAGTGAGCCTAGCCCCCGGCTAGCTATCGAGCTAGTGAGTAACAGACGTCTCCGAAAACGTCGGAGCGCTTTTGAAAATATGTGGTGTCTTGATAAACTGAGCAGATATTTGAGGTTTACACAGCTACATTCTCGCCTGAAAATAAGTTAAACGTTTATTTTGTGACCCAGAAAGAATAATAAGAGTAATATTAAAACTAACTAGCTGCCGCCATTGTTGTAAACTGAGCTGGGCTGCGCTATGAATTCTGGGACACAGTTTCTTCTTCTTCGGGGTTTAACGGCAGCTGGCATCCTTGTACATGCAGTGCTGCCATCTTCTGCTTCAGTCCGTTATTACACTCTTAAATCCTACTACTCATTCCTGCGTCTTTTGGGATCTTACAAAGCTTCAAACGACGCGTCGACTATTAAAGTAGTTGTCGACGATTTTAATAGTCGATGTAATCGTGACTAGTTGGCTAATCGTGGCAGCCCTAATTAATAGTACAATTTACAAAATATTTCTACAGAGTTGATTTAGCCTCTGAAGCGGAAGCTTATTTCTGTGAGTCATGTTGTGTAAAATACTGCGACTGGCTAAAGTAAAGTTGATGAATCATTGAAAATAAACACAAATAAACACATCCATTACTGCCAGAGACTTTTTAAAAATATAATACTTCTTCTTATGCTACAGAACTGCAGTTGTGGTTACTTTTTTAGTGCTGTCTGCATGTTCAGTCTCATGTAAGCTCCTTTTTCACTTTCCAGTCAGTCCTGCCTATCCTCCGATGCCTTATGGTCAGGCTGCATCCATGCCCCAGCAGCCAGCGTACCCCCAGCCACCGTACCCCCAGCCGAAGCCCAGTGCTCCACCTGCAACTCCAGACTTTCTTGCTCAGCCTGCATATAATCCAGATTTTGCTTCATCACCACACTAGGCTGGATCATGGACATCAGTACAGCCCCAGGAAGTGCTTTGAGCCTTTTTCCCTGTACTCACATGTAAGTCACGTTACATGGGAACAAAGTGCAATATTTATCATTTCAGGAATACATATATATTAGTTTAGCCTTAATGTTGCTTTCATTGATATATAGCAGTGACCTGTGCCATGTAACTTCATGCTCATATCAAGCTTGGTGGTCTCCCCTCTTTTAAACTTGGATAGTTTTACTGAGTCCGTGTTATGATTTCCTCTACAGAACTGTGCTAAGTGATAACAGATATTGATTTTTTTTTCCTTTGTGCTTTTGTGTAAAGCAATTTTTCCAGCTTATGTCACTATTTAAATTCTATTATGGAAAATGCAGTGCCTTTAGACAACTATTGTGATTTCCTGCATTAGAAATATGACTTTGTTTGATCTCTGTCTTTTCCCGAGTGCTCCGTTTCCTGTTCTAAAACACTCTCTAGATCTTTTAGCGATGTTCCAGTAATGATTCAGTTTTACATAAAGTCCCAGCTTTGTTAAAAACAGGACTGAGCCAAAATGCACTGCGAGGTTTACCAAAGGAGTCTTTTATGTTCAGTGAACCAAACATCAACTTGATTGACGCGTGTTAAATATGAGAAAGACTTGTGCCTACAAAAAGCATGCATGGAACTTAAAAGAAAAATATTTTAAAGCATTTTATCTAATTTTATTCAATTTATTGATCCATTCGAGTCACAAAATGTTGTCACATTTACTCGGCTATCTTAATAACAGCTTCACTCAAATGAGCCTCGATGTTTTGCAGCGTGCAGTTTTTTTTAAATGCTGCCATCGAACCTGTTAGATGTTATTATTCTTTTTGGTATTGTTTAAAGTGCCCCGTACGAGTGAGGGTTTGTTCGTGTGTTGTTTCACTGTTGTTATGGAAAAAGAGCCATCACTTCCGCTTTCTGTTGACTGAAATTACTTGAACATCATTTACAGATGTGACCTTTTTCTTGTGAATCTGCTGACCCAGCAGTACAGTCACAAACTCATGTGCCAGTTTACATTTTGACGTTCTGTGAAAATCTCATCATCTTTCTTTGTTTAGACTCTTACATTTCAGTGTGCGTCAGTCGCTTCTCTGCAGACACCATCTGTCAGTTAATGAAAGGGATGCAAGGTCACATGTTTGTAGTTTAGACCATTGATGTAAGTATTTTAATCTAAAAACACTTTGTAGTATACTTTCCTTTTGTCTAAACTCTGTATGTAGGAATACTGTTTATTTGTTTTTTATATATTTTTGGTTAGTCATATTTAAATTTTGTGGAGAAAAAAAACTTTATTGTGATACTTTATTGTGATGTTCATTAAAGTGTATATTTTCTTTTTTCCTCAGTTTTTGGTTCTTGAATATTATTAATGATGGTCATACTGCAGTGTGTTTATTCGTAATGCAGTACATGAATGATAGCAGATGAATTAGGATGTTAATGTGTGCATGAACTACACACATTTCTCCCATTGCATCTCTAAGAGAAAAAAACGGTAATGGAAAGATTTGGACATTTTAAAGTGACCTATTGGTCAAATCATAAAAAAATAACACTTCTTTAGAAGTTTCTTGACTTTAGCCCCAAAATAAGATTTATATAGTGTTTTTCTCTCTCTCGCTGTCTCCCTTTTTCTTGTTGATATTTCCTGTGTATTTTTCTGGTTTTGAGGATTTTTTTTCTATTGCTGATGCTTGAATATGGAACCCCGACTTACAAAATTAATTCGTTCCCGAGGGTTTTTCGTAAGTCGAACATTTTCGTAAGTCGAAGCACCCATCGCGCGTTGAGTGAGGCGATACTGAACAATAGGCTATAGGCTAATTGCTAACTAGAACAACAATGCGTCGTTCAAGTGGAACAGCGAAGCGCAAGTACAGAAGCCAAGGGGTTGTCACATGATTCAGAAGGCATTGTGGGCATTGTAGGCTCAGACAATCACAGCCAGCGGATTTCGTTACCCGGGCATTTTGCCGTAACACGCGCAGAAATACTGCCGTTCAGTGCCTTCGTTGTTACGATATTACTTCAGGGAGCAGACATGACACCGTCTTAGGTTTTAGCCCATTGACTGTAGAAAACGCGTCGTCCATGTTTTCTACAGTCAATGTTTTAGCCACCACTTTTTTATTATGTCTCTACACCACCCTCCGGTGGCTTCCACATGAACTGCACCTTAAACAACAACTGTTCAACAACTGTTCACTCATACATTCGTAACTTGAATTTTTTGTGAAACGGGGTATTCGTAAGTCGGGGTTCCACTGTACTTTTAATTGCATTTAATACATGTTTGTTTTTTCTTTGTACAGTGGCGTTTTGGACAGAGTGATATCCAGAGACGATGCATTTTTAAAAACATTTTAAAATATTTTAGTGTACATATTTAATCCATTCATTCTACGTACTTAGTGTAAAAAAAACTCCCACTGCTAAATTTATCCAGAGAAAGAATTATCTCAAAGGTTTTAAGGCTTAAACAAGCTTTATTTGTATAAGAAATTACATTTTTGTAATTTGTAGCCTTCCTCTTGTGGATGTACTGGTGCTTGATGTAAAAGTGCATGTTTCAACATAAGCATATCAGTAAGTCAATATTTGCTTTTGTAGCTAGGTGGAGAAATGATGGGTAGATGATTCTCCTTTCCACTAGTGGGCGATAGCATGCTTTGAGCATCTTCTGTGGTTAGTAGCTGAAGGGGGACAAAAAGGACAAATACCTGGACAGGAAACAGGAAGTCCTTTTGTTTGTTTGTTTTTTTTGTTTTGTTTTTTTATTAGTAAAATTAACATACAAACAAAATGCACCATATATTACACATTCAGAGAATAGACATTCCTTACATATTAGCAGCTTTCATATATAGGAAAAAGAAAATATAAAGATGGGGTCACATAATTTAACAGATTATTAACTCACTAAATCAAAATCTTCCACAAAGGAAACAAAAAGAGCAGCCTTTTTCTTTTTAACTAAAGTCAAAGATTTAACCAACAGGTTTAAGTCGTTTTTCCAGTAAGCTAATGTTGGTTTGGTCTTAAAAAAACGACATTTATGTATAAATTGCTTGCACAAGATTAATAACACATTAACACCATAATTAGCTTTCTTTTCTTTCAAAAACACTCCAAACATTATCATATTTAAGGTAAATGGGGTAATTTGAATCCCACTGTAATAAAGCCAGGTATGAAAATCCAACCAAAATATTTGTATAAAATTGCACAAAAAGAATAGATGGTCCAAATCCTCCTCTTCTGTTTCACAAAATACACAATTACCAGTTTCTATTTTGAATCTATCTGTTGTAAAGACCCACCTTTTAGCACATCCCAGCACACCCACTCACTTCACCAGATGCATCTTGTTTAGTTCTCTCACCTTTGATTGGGTGTGGTGCTGGTCCTTAATTGCACTCACCTGTCACACATTATATAAGGACTGCATTTACTTTTGGCTCACTCTTTCTTCACTCCCACACGGGGCGGCAGCAGAGGTGAGGTTCTGTTTAGGTTTTGTATTTTATGTATTGTTTAAGGTAATTAGTAACTTAAATCTCTGTTTTCTTTCAGCATTGGCAGTCCATGTGTGTCTTTCCTTCCTTCCTTCTTTTGCTTTATTGATTCGAGAATTATTGATTTGAGAATAAAATGAGAACCCCGTGATTAGATGACTGCTTATTCTTATTCTCATCGGATGAGCCCATGGTGCTAATTACTTCAACCCTGAGCCTTCCTTTCCTTCATAACACTATCACTAAGGAGTCTATTTGTCGGGTAAATTTTATTCAACATTTTAAATTGGACTTCTTTCCCTTTAGGAGGGATAGGGAAGGTGATATAATCAGTTCTTATTCTTTCAATTTCTTCCCTTTGGAAATCTTTTAATATGTAATTACGTGTAAGTAAATTCGGAGAATAAAGACTCCTCAATGAAGATCTTAGAAACTTATTATTGCATTTAACATCACAAAACCGAATACCATCTATATATAATTGCCTTAACTTGGGGGAGATGTCAGAATATATGATATCATTTACAACTATGTTTTTAAGTGACAATGGAATGGATTTTATAACCCGATTAAATTTACTTTTACAACATTGCATATTAAATTTTTGGCAAAAATCTTGTTGTCCTAGAACATGTCCTTCCTCATCTACAAAATGGGCAATTGCCCAAACACCTTTTGATAACCAATCTTGAATAAAAATAGATTTTCTGTTCAGAAGTCCTTTTGTTCCTCTCAATCAGGCCAAGGAAGA
The DNA here is from genome assembly GCF_056152115.1 of Neolamprologus brichardi. Taxonomy (NCBI): domain Eukaryota; kingdom Metazoa; phylum Chordata; class Actinopteri; order Cichliformes; family Cichlidae; genus Neolamprologus; species Neolamprologus brichardi. Next base: position 31,593,733 of record NC_142108.1, on the reverse strand, counting down.
GGGCCAACACCAGTGGTTGTGGTGTTTTGCTGCCCTCTGCTGGTCTGTTTTGTAGGAGTGTTAGTTGAAATTTTACCCACATGCAGTTCTGTCAAACTCTTTCATTTAAATCTACAAAAATAGTTACTGAAAGTCAGAAAATATTTTATCAACTGAAAGAGGAGTCAAACATTAAAACTGAAAGCTTTTATTTGTACCAACTCTCTACACAGAACAGATCTTGTATACAAAAATCAGAGGAAACATTTAGATGTAAACATGCTGGAAGAAATCCACGGCAGACCCGGGTGTACCTTCATGCTTTTTAGCATCCTTTATTATCTCTGTCACAGTTGCTATACACACTCGGCTGCAGCTCTGCCTCTGCCAGCCATACACATCAACAAACAACTCCAAACACAGGACTCTACACAGATTTTAAGCTGGCGAGGCGTGATGCAATGGTGCACAGGTGCCCCCGCACACATTCCTTTCAGTTTTGCTGCTCTATAGTAGATGTTTCAACCCCAACTCTCTCATAATTACACCAGGCCTTTTAAACTGTTAAAAAAAAACTTAATTTGTAATGATGGTCTGGGCAGTCACAGATTTAGCTCAGAATCAATATAGACTAAATAAAATAATTGACTAATATTATCCCGGATTACAACTGAAACAATTCAATAGTTTTAGATGTAAATCTTCTCAGCTTTTAAGATTAGGATGACAGCAAAAAAACAAAAAAGGAGGCGAGTCGTTGAAGGTTAAAATGGTTTGTTTGCTCTGGTTTTCATTATATGATACTAGGTCAGTTCTAAGACAAAAAGCTTTTAATTGAAAGCAGTTGTGAATAAAACCCATTCTGATCCCTGAATTCTGGCGAGCATGAGGCAAGTGATGATTTCAGCTGACCAGTCTTCATGAACTATTCTAATTTTGATGAAATTGGGCTGCTATGAACTGAAACTGCATCAACTATCAAATGTATTTGTCAGAGTTCAAATGTTATATTATCTCTGTTATACGTGACCTCAGTGTGTGGGTCCAGTCATCATTTTGTGTTTTTATGTTAGCATCTTTAACCTGCTTTCTCACTTCTCTGATTTGTTCTCACTGCTGAACAAATCAGAGAAGGCGGAGCTTGATGTTTAACAGCTGGTGTCAGGGTCTATTTCTCCCTCGCCTCGATCTGCACCTGCGTACCTATTTTATGTTTCTGTTGCATTTAAAGCTTCATTTAGGTTGAGTTGGGATTTAGCAGCACTGTTTTGGTTTTCACGTAGTTTACCAGAACTAGTTTCAGGGACAAGCCTGAATCAAACAGCCCATCATGTGTTTGGTTCATGCTCTTCTTCCTCTGTTTCTTTTAGCTGGGCTCTCATCTCTTTTTCGCTTGTTAAGGGCAGCAGCGTTGTGCCATCTTGTATGTTGGATTTCTTTAAACCATAAATTTAGGAACCATAACAATCTCTATTTGACCTTTAACCTCAGATTTGACCTGAAGGCAATCTGCAATGCCAGAAAATAAAGTTACATTTCTTTAAACCATATTAAAATATCCCACACAAAGTATTTTTCATATTCTACCACACGACTGATGCTTTTCCTCTTTTTGTGCCTTTTTTTACCTTTACAGTTACAAAAAAGTTAACAGACATCCATACAGAGAAAATGAGGCAAAGGGCACTGACACAGCAAAACGACACGGCAAGTAGAGCAGATTAACTTAGACTGAAGATCGTAGGGTTATGTACAGGAATACCTGTGTGTATGAGAAACAATATAGACTGAGAAGAGAAAAAAACCACCATCCAGATTAATCAGATGTCACGTCAGTGTGGGAAACAGACTCTAAGGCAGGCAGCACTCGGAGACGCAGGAACCAAAAGTGACAAAGCTTTATTTAGAGTGGGTGCAATAGATGGAAACAGCGAACAAAGGTGGGAGGTGCTTAAAGTGCGTACCATAACCTCAAAGTTATCAAGGAATAATAATAATCAAGGAATGTGGCGGCTCCGCCCGGCGGTGGGAACGCCGGTCCTGTGGGAAGGCCCAGCAGCACTCACCTGGACCGTGACATCAGGTCAGTGAAACCACAGCGGTGAGTGGTATAAGAGGATGTGATGATTGTGGTGGTTGCATTTCAGTAGATTTCAGATACTACGTCGCTGAATCACATTAACAGTAAATATAATATCACTGCATAATAAAGTAAGCAATACATTAAAAAATGTTTTTATTTCAGATTTGAAAGAGTATGATTTTTTTTAAACAACAAAAAGGACTGGTAGTCATAAGAACTAGTCAATCCTGTAACAACCCAACAAAATCGATGAGAAGGGAGGCGGTATAACAGAACCTTAAACGAAAACAAAAAGAAAAAACCTCCCCATTATATAAATTTTATTTTCATATTTATTTATTTTAATTTAATTTTATATTTTTATTTTATTATTAAATTAAAAAAAATTACATTTTGAAATTTTAAAATTACCTTTTGTGATTTTGAAAACAAAAGAAAGCAGAAAAAGCCAGTAGAGCAGGGGTGTCGAACTCCAGGCCTCGAGGGCCGGTGTCCCGCAGGTTTTAGATATCACCCTGTTTCATCACACCTGAATCAAATGATTAGTTCATTACCAGGCCTCTGGAGAACTTCAAGACATGTTGAGGTGATAATTTAGCCATTTAAATCAGCTGTGTTGGATCAAGGACACATCTAAAACATGCAGGACACCGGCCCTCGAGGCCTGGAGTTTGACACCTGTGCAGTAGAGGTTCAGCAGGGTCAAAAACATTTTTATGTTATTAGGATTTTCCCCTTTGTTACCTCAGACCTAACAACAGAGAGCTGATACAGTGCTTCTGATTCAGCCACCCAGCCATGGGTCGATGTAACATGGTAGACTAATGTGCCTGTATTAATTCATCTCCATATTATTGTGTGAAGCTGCACTGGGTTGGGAGTATGTGTGTGTGTGTGTGTGTGTCACATTTCTGGTAAGCCAATGGCCGTAATGGGCATGGACTAATTAGAGGCAGGTGTAGGTGATTGCTCTGATACACTAGCCTACTTGTAGCCCACAGTACAAATACTGCTGTGTTATTTTATCTCTCTGTGCAGGTTTGTAATGTGATGAAACCTGATATGTTTGGGATGGATGGGTTTTGTGCTATGAATTATATAGTGAAAGTGTTATTTTGTCTCTCTGTGAAACTGGCATAGCTGGCTCTGGCCTTGGGACTGTGTTTTTTTTACTTGATCCGCAAATGGGACACTGGACTGATTTATCTTTTATTATTGTGTCAATAAATTACCTTTCAGAATTGTATTGACCGTCATCTTTTTGCCCACGGCTGAGACGGTTGGTCAGACTTAGAATCTTTCTGCTCTACGTTCTCTAGAATGACTTCATTACATCTTCAAGTCTTTAAAATATTAGGAAACATTTTCCTCAATAAACCCTGCTCTTAACTCAAACAACGTAGACATCCATGCAGAAAAAAATGTGGCAAAGATCACTGACATAACAAAACACAGCAGATGAGTGAAGTTGCCCCCCCCCCCCCACCCCCCACCCCCCCACCTTCTTCAAATCCAACAAAGTTGATGTCAAACATTTGTGCTGCAAAAATGTTCATTTGTGCCACTATCATTTTAAAGATATTAATAAAAATTTCTAGAGGTCATCAAAGGTCAACCAGCCCCCCATATTAATGGAAACAAACACAATTGGTGTCAGTCAGTTGTGCTATGTTTGTGCTGGTTTGTGCTGCTAAAATTGTCATTTGTGCTGCTCCATGATTGTTAGTATGCAAATTCTTATGACCATTGATCAATGACAACTAATCAAAGCCTACTGATCAATGGCCATGAGTACCATTCACAGAAAGTGGGGAATGGCTACAATCACAGCATTGTGATACCCTTAGGCCCCCCTTCTCGATTCAGAGATGGTCAGCATCCTGACAGCCCGATGGACGAAGCTGTCTCTCAGTCTGCGTGTTCTGGCCCGGAGGCTCTTCAGTATCCGTCCTGATGGCAGCAAACTGAAGACGCTGTTGAAGGGATGAGTGGAGTCACCTGTAATGGAGAGGACCTTCCAGATAAGGCAGATGCAGTAGATCTCCGGGGGAGGGAGGCAAGAGAGGTCCCCACAATCCTCTCGGCTGCTCTCACTACCCGTTGTCATTTTTTCCTGCAGAACCCAGTGCAGGAGTCATACCACACAGTGATGCAGCTGGTGAAGATACTCTCAACTGTGCCTCTGTAGAAGGTGCTCATAATGGGGGTTGAATCTCTTGTGCTTCTCAGTTTGCAGAGGAAGTAGAGTCGCTGTTGGTCTTCTCCACATTCAGGGACAAGTTGTTGTTGCTGCACCACTCTGCCAGATGGTTAACTTCACCCCTGTAGTAGATCTCGTCGTGGGTCAGCAGAGTGAAGAGAAGGGGGCTCAACACACATCCTTGGGGAGCCCCCGTATTCAGTGTTCTTGGGCTGCCGACCCGTACTGTCTGCTCTCTTCCTGTCAAGAAATCTAGCAGCCCGTTATACAGCACCGTGCTGATCCCCAGCAGATCCAGTTTGTGAATGAGTTGCTGGGGAATGATGGTGTTGAATGCTGAACTGAAGTCTATGAACAGCACTCGGACATATGAGTCTCTAGTGTTCAGATGTGTGAGGGCTGAGTGAGGGGCAGCTGATTCCATCATCAGTTGAGCGTTTTGACCGGTATGCGAACTCAAATGGATCCAGGTTGGGGGAAAGCGATAATTTGATTTGATGCATGACTAACGGAGGTGAGTTTGACAGGACGGTAGTCCTTCAAGCAGGAGGTAGATGACTTCTTGGGTACAGTAATGATGGTGGAGGCTTTGAGGCATGTGGGAACGACGGCCTGACCCTAGTGATGTGTTAAAGATGTCTGTGAAGACATTTGTGAGTTCCACAGCATAGTCCGTCAGTGCTCGTCCAAGGATGTTATCGGGACCTGGAGCTTTGCGTGTATTGATTTTGGCAAGGGATCTCCACACACTGTCTGGGGATTGTGTCACCACGGTCTGTAGAGTGGGCTTGTAGTCTGTGATGGTTTGTATTCCTTGCCACTGCCTCCAAGTATCTCTGCTGTCACTGAAGCTTTGCTGTAGCTGATGCCACGTGACAGGTTTGCCCTTGCTGTTCTTAGGCTCACCTAATTCCCGGCTCTGAAGGCTGCATTTGTCAACCTTAGGAGCATTTAAACCTGACCTGTGAGCCATGGTTTCTGATTGGCCCGGACAGTGATAGTCCTGGTCTCTGTGACATCATCGATGCATTTTGGGATGTAGGCAGTGACAGTTTCTGTATATTCCTGAAAGTCTGTGGTGTTGTCGTGTGCGGCAGCCTGTGGTGGAAAAGCAGTCTTGCAGTGCCTCTGAGGACCCTTCTGGCCACACCTGTACCTGCTTACGAACTGGTTTGGTGACTTTGACCAGGGGCCTGGGGGAACCCATGGCACACCTAGGTTTCTGCCTGTACTAACCCTTATGCAAAATAGGTGGAATTAAGACACAGTTCCAAATGCAAACACAACTGATCAGTGCTGAGAGTGGTCCTGTTGCTGAGGTTGGGGTGATCCTGTAATCTCTTATGAACGACCTCCAACGCTTCCGTGACTGGGATGCAAGTGAAGACAGATGTAACATCTCTCTCAATGTACATGTACTGTTTATAAAACTAGGGAAACATAAACTGCACAAACAAAAAAATTTGCAGGACAAATGTTTGACATCATTTTTGTTCGATTTGAAGAAGGTAGAGGGGCCAACTTCACTCACATGTGTTTATAAGGTTGGGAAAACCTGCAGTCAGCTGAGACTGAAGAAGTCACTTGGATGAGTGACGAAACGTTTCTCCAACTGAAAATGTCCAGATGAACAGAATCAACCTTTTGGGATTTACTTACCTGGATGATTAAGCACGCATCAAGATGTTATTTTATTAATATTTTTTTATAATGATAGCAGCACAAACATTTGACATCAATTTTGTTTGATTTTGGTAATGTGGGGGGGCTGGTTGACCTTTACATTTTCATTAATATCTTTAAAACAGAAGCAGCACAAACAAAAATGTTTGCAGCACAAACCAGCACAAACGTTGCACAGTTGATTGGTACCCATTTTGTTTGATTTAATTAATGCGGGGAGGCTAGTTGACCTCTGATGACCTCTAGAAGGTTGCCGGTTCAAGCCCTGGCTCGGTCAGTCTCGGTCGTTGTGTCCTTGGGCAAGACACTTCACCTACCGCCTACTGGTGTTGGCCAGAGGGGCCGATGGCGTGATATGGCAGCCTCGCTTCTGTCAGTCTGCCCCAGGGCAGCTGTGGCTACAACTGTAGCTGCCTCCACCAGTGTGTGAATGTGATAGTGAATGAATAGTGGAATTGTACAGCGCTTTGAGGACCCCGAAAAGCGCTATATAAATGCAATCCATCATCATTATTATTATTATTAGAAGTTTTTATTAATATCTTTAAAATGATAGCAGCACAAACGTTTGATACCACTTTTGTTGGATTTGAAGAAGGGGGGGGGGGGGGGGGCAACTTCACTCACATACACAACAGTGGCTTCCACGTGGTCTTTGAGTCAATCAACTACTTTTCTGAAAATAAATAATAAATGCTCAAGCTCTGCATGTGTGTACAGCAAAGACAATATGAGCAACAATACAAACTTTGAGAAACTTCTCACGCTCTCAATATCGTGTTTTCACCGTATTTATTTTTAAAGTTATGATTAAACAAAGAAATAAATTCACAATGTGCAGTGATCAACCATTTCCGTTGAATTCGAGTCAATTTGTGACAGTTATTACTTAGAGATAAATTACACAAAAAACTCTTGTTTGCAGGCTTGTTGGAGCCCCTTCTGCCACTGGGGCTCTGGGTAATCAGCCCCAAATTAATTTAAATATTGTAAAATGTCACTAAATGAGCGTGAAAGAAAAACAAAGCAAAAAACAAAACAAAAAAATAATGATCAACTTCCGCCGCGGAGGTACTTCCTGTGGAGGTCTGCCACATTGTCTGCAGCCGCTTTAAAAACATCCGTTATCGTTAAGTTATTTTCCGTATTTATTGTAGTTTTCACGCTTCGTAAAACGTTTTTATACAGAACATCTACGGTCGTAGCCAAAAACCGCGTATAAAGACGTATTAATATGCTCACGGTTATAAACAGTCTATGAATAGAAACAGTTTGGCAGTGGGCTGGAACATGAACCGAGCGAGGCAGCTCCGGGAATAGACGAGCTTTGCCGCAGTCGAAGAGTCCATCATCACACCTCCTCCTCCTCCTCCGGAGCTGTCGAAGACTCTCAGTTCCTTGACTGAATCCGGGAGTGTTGGAGTAGACATGGCGCCAGGCCTGTCCACTATTGTTGCGTTGGCTTTGTATGTGGTCCTGTCCCCTTGTGTTTCCGGTAAGTTTGACTGTTTTAATCTCTAAACGGTCGCTGTTCGCATTAGCTATCGAACTGCGTGTTATCTCAGGCCGCCACGCAGTCTGTGACGTTAGCGTCACATCGATATTAGACCGCTGTTTGGGCGATGTCACAGACGTTCGTCGTTAAAGTTACAGCTCGTGTTTTAAACCTTTTAAAAAGACCGAAAGATTCGTTTGTTACAGCCTCGTTTTATTTGTTGAAAGCCATGTGCACGTTAATGGGGGTTTACGTACGGCTGTTTTCTAACGTTTCAGCTCAGAGTTACCATCAAGCATAATCTGGTCGCTCAAGCTGCCAGTTAATTAGGTACAGAGAAGGGTACAGCTCGGTTGTAGTATAAGAAACATGTGAAAGATAATTTGGCAGCAGTGGAAACTACATCATCCAAAGTACCCACAAAGTGGAAACAGCGGGGTTTTAAACTGAGGATAAATAAGGGTGTGAAAACATCACCTCTCTGTAGTGTCGTAGACTTCAACAAGACCCAGAGCTACAGCCTCTGAAATGAAACTGAAGGTGAATCAACAGTTTCCCAAAAGTCACCAAGTTGCAGTGCTGAAAAGTGAAATTTTATAACTAGTAATTACACTAATTGATTTATTTGAAATGATTTATTGAGGATTGAGCTAACTTTCGCTGCCCCTCTTTCTGCTCTGTTACAGCAGGGGACGACTGCCTGGCCTACATGGGCCAAAGCCTCCAGAAATGTTTTTCGGGATATTGCTGTGGGGACTGCTATTACAGATATTGTTGTTCATCTTATTCCAGTCGTTTTAAAGAAGATGACCAAAAAAAGTGGTATGTTTTTCTCCTTCAATCTATTTTCGATGTTGGTTTCATTTTCCCCCCTTTTCTCTGTGTAATTACAGCCAAGTGTGTGTTTTAGGCCGTTAAGAAACAGGAAGTAAGGTTTTCCTGTGCACGACCACCAGCATAAAGCTGAAGCGTGAGTCAGCTACAGCTTGCACCGAGGCCTTCATTCACATTATCCCTAAGATTAATAGACCATACTCCTCCACATGCCTGCTGTAGGACTGACAGGTTATCTGTTCTTTTTGAAACCACTGAACTACAGTGAATTCAGCTTCTTGTAAAAATATCTCCCAAAGCCCAGAAAAAGGGCCTTTTGTATGTTTTGTGCTGGTTTTTGGAAAGTGACACACCTGCAAACACAAACTAACTGAGGAAAGGGAGGCAGCACCGTGGTTCTACTTGAACTATAGTATCAGGAGTTGTTTTTGTTGTGCAGTGCTTTGGAGGTCTGAAAATTGTAGCGTACTAGTAAATACATGATAGCCTTGTTAAATATTTAATCATACTTTGGGTTTGTGATTAATTCCAGTTTTGTAAATGTTTCCTTTTCCTGTTTTGTAGTAAGTTAATGTCATATAAAGACAATTTTTCATACTAATTTCTTTTTTTCCTTTTCAGTCCCAATACTGTTGATAGCTCCAACAGTGCTAAATATGAGTATCATAGTTTCAATACGGTACCCTTGGTGTCTGGTATTGTGGGCTTCATCATTATTCTACTCATCTTCATCTGCTGCTGCGTCTGCCCCTGCTGTTGCCTGTACAACATGTGCCGCAAACCACGCCGTAAGTTTTACTAATTCTTTCTTTGATTGTTTAAGCCGAGAATGGACGATATATTTTCCTGAGGGTTGCAATAAGCGTCTAATTGTAGCATCTGCTGTTACCAGTCGCAGTTTATAAAGAGTTAATGTGATGAATTGAGTTCAGCTCATTCAGCTGGTGCATTGTGATGTAAAGACCCTGCAGAAAGGTCAGTGCAGTTGAAAACAGCTGGCAGACACGTGGACGCTCACTGCGTGATGATTACATTTGCATCAGTCAGACCAGGAGGACTCGGAGATGCAAAAAGTATAACGAGGGCCTTGGATAAATAAATGTAACATAGCATTAGTCGCGTTGCACGACTGTTGCTTTTAAATCTTTCTATCACCTTTATATCATGGACCCATTAGCGTGAGTCATGCTGTTGTGCATGCACATTTTCTCTGCAGACTCGGGGAACAAGCTTACACAAGTCACATACCTAAGCTCATCTACAGCACATCCCAAACCTCATGTGGTCTCTGATTCAAGAAGCTTTTTCATGGCACTGGGAGAATCTTCTACAGTTCAGGGGATTTCTGACACATTGAAGTAATTGTTACTTATTGGCAATTGTTGCGCATAAAGTAACCGCAACCTTTAGCGGTGACACTTCCTATTATTAATATGTCGACAGCTTGTAGGCCCGTGCTGCTGCATCTGCAACATGTTGCTGCACTTTTGTAGGTTGTGTGCTCTCGGCTGTTGAGCTTCTCACCTACATAGACACGGATGTCTGCTTTTTTTGCCATGTCTTAAAGAAGCCAGACTCTTGGTTTCTAGTGAGTTGGAGGATTTATCCGCGTAGTTTTTGAAGCAGATCATGAGGGGACTCATTTGAAGACTATTGGCCCACCACATGACTTTCATTATTGCAAAATTTAGCCTGACAACTAAAAGCACAGCTGTGGCATAGTGCACCACCTGACCTAATGTTTCAGAATCACTACAGTATACAGAGGCTTTGTGAACCGTTCAGAGCTGTTAAGTTCCTCATTCACACTTTGTGTTTCTCTGGTTTGTTGTACAAGTTTTGGCTTTTCAGTGATTCTCTTGGTGAGAGTTTACCCGTCAGAACGATGACTCAGCATGTCATTAAAGATAATTGCTGTTTAGAGTTGGTGCCAAACGACGATGCTGCTTTATTTGTTTCTCTTCAGGGGTCATGTTTTTACTTGACTTTTGAATCTGCTTACTTTGAGTACTTAACTTTGACTTTCCCACAAATGGAAACACCAGCTTTAAGTTGCTTAGAGTTAGAGCAGGGCGATATGACCAAAAATATTTATCACGATATACGTTTGAAAATTTGTGATAACGATATAACTGACGATATGATTGACACTAGACAAAATACTTCACAACTCCCCAACTTTATTAGTGCAAAAAAACCCATTAATGTATTTTCACTTGAAGAAGAAATACATTGATGCGCTTTTTTTATGTGCATTAAAGTGATATTTTACTGTGCAAATGCAAATTTCTTGCTGACAGTTTAACCAAAAGGCATTTCTAGTGGAAATTAGCCGATATATCCTCAGCATAACCATGTAGAATATCCACAAAACTTAAACAGTGGTTATACACACACAATACGGTAACATTATGTTGAAGCACAGTACGTATCACTCCGCGAGGCTCCTGCCTACAATGCTGTAATGCTCCGACAATCGTAGCTTAGCAAAGTCGTACTGAAACATTTGACAGATTTTCGAGCGCCGTGTACATAAAATTGTTTCGAGGTCAGTAAACACAACCAGAATTCATACATAAGGCACACGGGATTATAAGGGGCACTGTCGATTTTCAGAAAAATCAATGGATTGATTTTAAGTGTGCCGTATTTTCCAAACAACACGGTAATAACGACGGCCCGCTAGCATGCTCTACCAAAAATAGTGCTGTGTTGTGTATCTGACGGACAAAAGCTAAACCAGTTCCACACCAGTGAAATTGCAGCATTTTTACAAACCAATTCTGGTTCATCAGTTTCATTTAACAATCCGCTTTCGCTCTCCTCATTCTCCGTCGCCGCCATGCTTTTTCCGCCATGTGTGTATGAAAACAAAGGTTCTGCGCATGCGCGTTTTACCCAAATTCTATCGCGATATTTCATTTTCTTATCATTGCCCAACATTGTACCGGTATTACCGTGAACGGTATGATATGGCCCAGCCCTACTTAGAGTCACCTGCACAGGTGTTTATGTCTGTCTTTATATTTTTTTCCACTCTCAAATCTCACCCAACTACAGCCAGAAATTAACTGATGCTATTAAACCAACTTTGGCATCATCACAACACTTTGCAGAGGACTGTGGTATATCTGGTTGTGTTCTCTGTTTGTGTTAGCGATCCCTCAATGGATCGTACTTTGACCCCTCTGCACGGGGTGACCTACTGCCTTATTTTGCTGTTGGCACCACTCTAAACGAGTCTCCTGGATACACCAGATTGTTAGTCAGTATGATCAACACATTTTTGGGGGAAATACTCACATAGCAAACCAAGAAAAACTTGGTTTGCTATGTGAGTATACTATTAAAGACAGCAAATAGCATTTCCCAGTGTCGTATTAACATAGCGAGGCTGTTTGAAGTTCAGTGCAATGCAGATTTATTGTGATAACCACAGGTTAAGTGTAGCCTATGTAACATTTATTCTTTTCTCTCACCTCAGAAGTTTGTTTATGACTGTTTCTTGTTTATTTTTAGATCACAAATCATTTTTGTGATGTCGTGAAGCTCTCTCTATCATATAAATAGCTGACCCAGGATAACTACTACTTTCCTCTTCACCTTCTGTGATTTCTCTCATAAAGCATCGTGGGGGTTTTTTCCCCTTTTGGACGGATGTTTTTCTGCCATGCTCGATAACACAAAGCGTCTCCTCTCATAATAACAACGCCTGTGAGCTGTTAGCCATGTAGAGTGACATTTAACTGTGCACTGTAGCCAACATCTGGTAAGGAGTAAAAGAGACCGCTTATGTTGACACATTTCCTCCTCGCTTCATCCCATTGACTGTAAATTCCAGTTTATCCCTTTTCCTCCTGTTCCACCTTTTCCTCACAACAGACAAAGACCGCTGAAAGTAGTTCCTGAAAGCGTCACTGTTTAGTCCAGAACATGCAGATGAATATTTGACACATTTTTAAACTAAACAGGTTTAATTTGGGGCCTTTTTCTTTTTTAACCTTTAGTATTTGAGTAGGAAGTGTGATGTCACACACTGTGTAGGGAAGATGGAACATTGTGGGCTTTTCATTGGCTTTCCTGACAGTAATGAAAATATCCCACATCATCAGTGTTGTCCATTAAATATCTGCTGAACTGGCCTTTTTTCTACCCGTAACTCTACTTAATGTGCCTTATTTACTTTCCTCAAAAATAAATCAAAATCACAGGCTTAAATATATATCAGGCTGTGGTTGCCCATGGTTTCTGCTGTTTCTCTTTTATACTTCTGCAGCTGAATCAGTGTAAAGGCACAGTTATAGATGTGCAGATGTGCCGCAAAGAAGCAGACATTTGGATTCTTGTACAAACTTCTTTCCACTGTTAAGCATTTGCCGTGCATTTTATTTTAAAAGTCAACATCAGAAATCAAATTTAGTTGATATTTACGTGTCTAAGCTCTGCTATGCAAATAAGTCTGATTAATAAAGCTAAGATTGGAGTGTGTGTGTGTGTGCAACCAATCACACATCAGCCTGCTTCTCAGTTCAGAGCCTTTGTTGCAGGTTGTTGCATTTCTCAGTTAGTGAAGGAGAGACGAGGAGAGAAAGAGGAATCTCCCATATAGGTGAAGAGGACACCCACCTTCAATATGAAAGAGAAAACTTTGACAGGTTATTTTGCCAAGAATGCAGCGCTCAACTCTTTATCTGCGGTAGATTATAAAGATTATTATAAAGATTCCACTTTATCCTCCTTAATTCCACAATTCCCTGAAACAGTTCTTTCTACTATCCTGTGTTTTTCAAACCTGAAACCGCTAATGTCCATGGCCACATCTTGATCCGCTTCCCTAAAAGGAATTAAAAAAAAATTCTGTTCAATAGAGGAAAGCATCTGACTCCACACGTCCATATTTATGTTTACAGAGACGTGCATTCACCATAATGAACGCTCTTCCCAGTTCTTGCACCTCCTGTCAGCTGGTTAATGTTTTGCTGTTAGGCGACAGTGTTCTGGCGGAGAGGCTAAAATGCAAGTGAGGAACGCAGTCTGGCTTCCTTGGCTGCCTCAGTTCCAGTGGTATGATGGGATCAAATCCAGGAAGTCAGAGCTCCATGCTGTGTGACTCATTGTTTCTATGACAGCCACAGACTGGAAAGAAAAAAAGAAAAGAAAGCCATCCTACGTCATTTACAGGAAGTGGTCGTGAAGATGTTGAAGAACATCTTCGTTACACCCCCCAGGTGTTTTTTTTCCCCCCCTCTTTCTTTCATTTTCACTGAGCTTACACAGCGAGGGGTTTACACTCTGAGTGTGACTATGGCAGGGCTGCTTCTTTAACGTTAAATGTACAGAGACTCAATCAAATATAGCAAAGTGTAAATCTTCATTAGGCAAAGCTAGAGAGGATGATCGATGATGTTTACTTAAAACTGCACCCTTTTCTTGTCTTTCTCTGATTAATATTCAGTTTTCAGTCATTCTTTATAAGAATATTATCTAGGGCTGGGCGATATGACCCAAAATCCATATCTCGATATTTTTTTAAAGCCATAAGGTAAGAACAAAAAGAGAGTTCTTAGTCAAAGCTGTGTCCCAGATGTCACACAGGCACTTTTATTAACATACAGCATAGATGTACATGAACAAAGCTACTCAAAAATAAATTATGAGCATTTATTAAATAATAATGCTCCATAAATAAAAGAAAACTATGTTGTTTTTGTGCATAACAAAGAGCTCACAATTGTGCAGTCAAAATGTAAACTAAAAGATGCTGAGCATAATAACAAAGACAGATTTCACAGCTGCTCTCTTTCCAAGTTCGTGACTGACAGCATTGAGTTTGAAATCCCCTTCGTAACCGGCACTTAACAGGTTCCATTTATGGCCCTTATACACACACAATACCGTAATATTACGTTGAAGCACAGTACGTATCACTCCGCGAGGCTCCTCGGTACAGTGTTGCCAACTTAGCGACTTTAGCGAGTTTTCAGACCCCCTAGCGACTTTTTGTCGCTTTTTTTAGCGACTTTTTTTCTAAAAAAAAAAAGTCGCTAAAAAAAGACGTGAAAGACATTACAAAAAACAATAATTGCTAAAAGAAATGTAATTTGTAGTTCTAAATAAATTCTAAATGCATTTAGGACGTTTTTTGCTCACTTTATGTCTCGTCCACGATGTTATTTCTCTCTCCAGCAGCGTAGGTTACAATTACATTAGCATGACCAATTATGCAAATTAGGTGATGACGTCATTTAGCGACTTCTAGCGACTTTTAGGACAGCCAATAGCGATTTTCCTTACTGAGGAGTTGGCAACACTGCCTCGGTAGCCGTAATGCTCCGACAATCTATCAAGCGCTGCAGCTCCGTAGCTTACCAAAGTCGAACTGAAACATTTTTTGACAGATTGCTGAGCGCTGTGTACCACATAAAATCGGTTCGCGGCCATCAAGCACAACCAGAATTCACACATAAGGCACATATGTCAACTTTTGAGAAAATGAAAGGATTTCAGGCCGTGCATGGCGTTAGCGTGGTTAGCTCGTTAGCGTGGTTAGCTCGCTAACACGTTGACGCCGTCCAGCCCCACGCACGGGGCGATGCGCAGTAACTCGTTAACGGAGATTTGCCGTGTTCGTCTTGTCGCTGCCTGCAGGTGAAGCGATGGGGGAGGAGGGGGAGTTGTGTTCAGTGAAGGAGGGGCGAGGCCGAGTACGTTGCGTAAAGACGAAAGTGGACGAAAGAGAGGCAAACTTGTGGCTCCACAACTACAATTATAACGTAACATAGACTATATCGATATAAAGGATATTGTCACATCTTATATCTCGTATAAAAATATATCGATATTTTTAAAAAAAACTCGTTATATCGCCCAGCCCTAATATTATCCATGCATTATGATACACATTGAAGACGTTTTGGATCTTGGCTGTTAATTATTTGGCTAATTACCAGCCAGGATATCCTGTCTCCTGTGTTTAAGCTGTAGTGTTAGAAGATCCATTTGCAGGAATCGAAACTGTAAACTATTTTTGTTTTCTTTTTTTTTCTTGCCATGCTTTTCTTTTTGCGACAGCTGGGTTTTTACAGTTGATTAAATGCAGAAGTTGCAATACGAGTTACGTAGCTCTTGCCTCATATTTGTCCAAGGCAAGTTGTGTTTAACTTGGTGGCACGTTCCAAACAAGTTCAGGACATTTGGATCATTTTATTTGTGCTGTTGGTTGGTCTGTAATCCTCTGTTATCTCATATCCTCCTGGATACAAACAGAGTAGGAAGTACAAATACCTTTGACTCTACTTTCCTAATGTGTTTAAATCTTTCTGCACTGGCAATCACGACAAAGCCAATGTGGATTTAGTACATATGCCTATGGAGTTTGTTATGTGTGTAATAAACATTTATAAGGGTTTATGAGGATGTCCTGAAACTAGTTTGAATCCTTTTATCTCCATACCTGAATAATTCCTCCTGTAGTTGTACTCCTACACTGCATGTAAAACAGCAAAGTTTTCTATATTTCTAATCTATTTGTTTGTTTAATTGCAGCTGTGATAGCGACCACTACCCACACCACAGTGGTCACCACCACTCCTCAGCGTTACCCGCAGCAACCAACTGCAGTACCTGGACAATCTCAGTCCTACCAGGGAATGCCCTACCAGCCAGTACCAGTGCAGCCCGGCTATCCAGCTCAGTCCGGTTATCCAGCTCAGTCTGGTTATCCAGCTCAGTCCGGCTATCCAGCTCAGTCCGGTTATCCAGCTCAGTCCGGTTATCCAGCTCAGCCCGGCTATCCAGCTCAGTCCACATCACCCTACCATGGACAACCATTCACACCAGGACCACCACCATCCTATCAGGAAGCAAGTAAGTGTGAATTTTCCTCATCCCTGTAACTAACAAAACATTGTGTTGATCTAGCTTTAAATTGGCTTTGAACACCAAAACAGTGTGTTTGAGGAAATGCTGATTGAAGCTTCTAACTGGGAAAAGGAGCTGCTCTGTCCAAAAATATCTAAAACAAACAAGCATGCCAATATTTGTTGTGATTTTCACAATACTCTAAAAAAAAGTATAAAGAATTCTTTATCACAAAAATGAAGAAAATGCTAAAATTTTAATTATATCATCATAAATGTTCTAACTTTTTATGCAAATCAAGGATATTTGAGCAGAAAGCCCCTGTTGCTTTGAGACTGAATGACTGTAATTTAATTGTAGCCACTTATAAAATGCAGGTTAGATGTTTAGTTTTTATTGTAGAAGAATATTCTGAAGGTGTAGCTTTTTCAAACTGATCTGTGCGAAACAAAGGTTTTCGGATAGAATTAAAGAGTTTTTTTAAAGAAATGCACGACATTATTAACTATTGTGTTTCATCAAATGTTTGCAGATTTAGCAATAATATTTTGCAATTTTGCAAAAGAGCTGTATTCAGATGTAGAGGTGGAAACTGCGGTTGCATAGACGTGGGTCTTTTGAGGTTTTTCTAAAAAGGGAAATGAAACTGCAGAGCTGAAGTTGAGGTTGTGTTCATCCTCACGCCAACTTCATTTTTTGTTTCCAGCTGGCCCTGCCTATCCTCCACAACCGATGCCTTACAGCCAGGCTGCGTTCACACCCGGCCACCCGGCGTACCCGCTGAACCCTCCGACCCAACCGCAGCCCAACGTTAAACCTGCAGGCGCAGACTTCCTAGTCCAGCCTCCATACAACCCAGATTTTGTTGCACCACCACCCTAGCCTGGATAGTGGACGTCCGTGCTGCAGCACTCGGCTGAAATGGGAGTTTGTTCTTTGAATCAAGAGGAGAAACCTCAGAGTAACTTGGTTCATTGTTGCCTGTATTTGGGAATTTTAGGGCGGTGCTGATTCAGCAGTTCTGTTGAACAGTTACCAAGTGAAAATTGTGTTTTTTACTTGCATTGCATGGGCATGCAATATGCATCTTTTTTCTTTTTTGGGGTCCATCTTTAGTTATTTTGAGAAATGAAACATGAGACCACTGTTTCTCACTGCTTTAAGTACTTTTTTCAGCCTCATTCCTCAGCGTATCCATCTTGCCTTTACTATCCACCAGCCAAACTACCTGACCTCTGCAGTGACTGTAGTCAGATTCAGTGGTTGATCTTAAGGTGTCTCACTGTCTGTAGCCATTTTCCCACTGCCATCTGGCAGCTGTTTGCAGGTCGATGAAGTGCTTCGATCCTTTATTTCCTGTATTTTTCTTGTATCGCCTTGTAAATAATGTTACATGGGAACAAATTGAAAGTGTGCAGCATTTATCACTGGAGGATTTATACCTTAAAGTTATTTGTGTTATGTGAGTTGACCAGAAGTGTTTCCTGAGCACACAAATTCCACGTAGTTAACAAGTGTTCAGCACACACTCCAGTTCCAATTCAGCAAAACACGCCTCGCACACAGGGATGGTTTGCTTTACATTTTGATGTTTACACACACAGAAGAATTAGCATTAAGATCTTGTTTTCCCGTCATTACTCAGGTTTTATTTGCCCGTCCTACAACCACATTTCCAACCGGGCTGGGATGCTGTGTAAGCTGCGGAGAAATGCTGAATGCTAGCTGTAACGTGTGCGCTAATGTACCAAACAATCAGATGGGCTCGCTCCCTTAAATTGTGATTGGTCAGGCAGGAGCGTTTTCTACAGCCTATCTTAAATAAACACGGACCCAGAAAATCAGAAAATCCTGGAATAAGATAAACTCTATATTAATATAGAGTCCAGCAGTGTTGTCGAGCCCATGTAGCATTTTTCAGTATAAAACTGACATTTAATTTGTCCTTTTATGTAAAGAGTTTCCCAGTTTGTCAGAATGTTTTTGTGATATTAGGTAAAATACACTGTCTCCAGATGGCTATCGTGATTTGCTGCTCTTAAGAAATTGTTGCTAATATTTTAAACTATTTGCTTGCACGGTCTTTTAAAGAGTGCCGGACCGCTCTCCATTTCCAGCTCTAAATCTAAGTCGTCTAAATCTTGCTAATGCTCTTTTTGAATCCAATCATTTGTTATTGCCAGTTAGCTGTTAGTTGAATTTACTTGTGAAGTTGTATGTAGCATCCCAACTTTGTTGTAAACGGGGTTGCACATCTAACTGAGCTGAAATGCGCTGGCAGCTTCTGGTTACTTTACCAAAGGAGATTCTTTTCTTTTCAGTTAACCAAACAATAACATGATGAGCGCGTGTTAAACACAAGAAACAATTGTGCCTTCCAGCCACATTACCTGCAGAAGCATGCATGCAATCCAAATCATTTAAAATATCTTTTTCTACTTATTATGGAGTCTGTTTGCTTTATGTCACCATGAAGGCTTGGATGATGCACAATATTCAGCAGTGTCCTGATTCCTGAGTAGTGCCATCAAACCTTCTCTCTAATGTTCTCACAACATTAACAGTTTCTTTGGTGTTGTTTAACTTGTTCTGTCTGCGTGTTTGTGTGTTGATTGTGGAAAAGAGCCATCACTTCTGCTTTCTGCTGGCTGAAATTACTTGAAGTGACCTTTTTTTTTTTCTCGTGACTCAGCTGAAAAGTACAGTTACAATTCACGTGACGTCCAGACCTTGACCTTCTCTGACAATGTATCATCCTTCTTTATTTAGACTTGGCGGCAAACTTTACATTTCAGTGTGCGTCAGTCAAACGTCTGCAGTGGCCTTTGGGATCTACTCATGTTTGAGTCCCTGAATGTTAGCTAACGAAAGGGATGCAGTGTCACGTGTTTCTAGTTTTGTTTGTTACATCAGCCGACGAATAGAAAAACACTTGTGTTGGCTTTCCTTTTTGTGCTTATGTTTGTGTTCTTCCTGTGGTTTCTGTTCTCTGGCCAGTGTTGACTATTTTATTGATGCGTGTGTGGATTACAGTAGATTATGTTGTTTTCAGAGATTTATTCTTGCTTCCTTTAAAGTCTAATAATTCCACTTTAAGAGTATATGTTGGACTTTCTTTGTGTGTTAATGTCATTTTGTGAAAAAGACCTTATTGTAAAGTTCAATAAAGTTTATTTTTTCTTTTCTTCAGTTGCTGGTTGTTTAATTTTCAGTGTGGTGAATTTGTGTTGATATATTATCGACAGCTGTGAAATGGGCGACGGACTCAAACGAAAGAAAATGAACTGACATGTTGGTGAGTACGTTTTAAAAATTATAAAATAAAATACAAGTTAGTTTGGGGAGTGAAAATAATGACTTCACTAATATTTATGTTTAATGTATAATTTCAAAATACTTCATATAATGGCATCTAGTCTAATTAATACAGGGTTATTGTTTAGTCTATATTATTTTATTATCTATTTTAGTATTTCCAGGGGTTATTTAACACGTAAATAGGAAAGTTTCCACGTAGTTTGTTACAGATAGAGCTCGACATCAACCAGCTTGTTTAAGGGTTCCAATTCTGACGTGAGTTTCCCATTCGTTCTTTCCATGGACTTTTCAGTGTGATGTTTCCCACTGATTCTGGTCCATATTGATATGACATCATCACACAGTTGCCACAATGATGCAACTTTTCTGCTCCATTGGAAACAGATCTGGTGACTTTTAGAGGTGGGAATCACCATACAACTCACGATACGATATTATCACAATACTTAACGCACGATACGATATTATTGCAATTTTTTAAAATATTTTGCGATATTCAGATTCTGTACATAAAGGTAAACTTTATCAATATTCATTTTCTCTAATATCAAAGTCTCACACTCAGTCTTTCTCTCATTTCAGTTTTATTGTTGACAAACTGAACGGTTTGTATTACAGTCTAGTCCAACTTAACTGAATCAACCATCTGGTACAATTATAGCTATTCTGAACTATGCAGTTTATGAAAACTATGCAGCCCCTTCAGCAACTGAAGAATTTGAAAGTAAATGAAAACAAAATATAATTTTACATTAAATAAAAACATTTTAAACTTAATTATAATAAAACATGTCTTAAATTAAAATAAGTAAACTGTCATGTTTATTATTTTATCCTGTCTTCCTTCTCTCACCCCAACTGGTCGCAGCAGATGGCCCCGCCCCTCCCTGAGCCTGGTTCTGCTGGAGGTTTCTTCCTGTTAAAAGTCATATGGTCATATGATTGTTGGGTTTTTCTCTGTATCTATGAAGCACCTTGAATTGAATTGAATTGAATTGCTGCCAAAAAAAAGTTAAACACATTTGGACAGTGAAGGAATGTCAGGATTCTTGCTCAGAAAAAGGATCAACATGCTCTGAAGTCAGAACATGTTCCAGTCCACAAAAACTTTTTTTATAACAAAATATCGATTTCTGCTGTCCCGGTATCGATACATTATTAGCAAACAAAATATCACGATACTACACAGTATCGATTTTTTCCCCCACCCCTAGTGACTTTAAGGCCATTTGAGTACAACGACCTCACTGTCATGTTCAAGAAGCCAGTCTGAGATGACCTTTGTGGCCGAGCACGTTATCCTGCTGGAAGCAGCAAAAAGATGGGTACACCATGGTGGTGCTTAGATGGGCTGTTGATCACACACACACAAAAATAATCAAAGATCTGAGAGATGAGGAAAGGAGTTGAGTGTCCTGTGCTCTGCATCTGAGCTTATCATGGAAAACGGGCCAAGCAACATAACAGAGATTTGATCTAAGAGCACAAGTGTAACCAGCCCAATCAGCGGAGACTGGGTGGAGACAAGATAAAAAAAACAAACAGTAACTGGTTCAGAGGACGTTTGGGTGGAGCTGCTTAAAAGTATTCCATTCACATGTTGCACAACAACAGACACTCACATTTAAACTGGTAATGTGAGACTTGGTTTTGTTCTGAGTTTGTTTTATTTTCTAGATTTTAGATGGGTTAATGAAGTAAATCCGGTTTGATTTCAAAGTCTTATATGGTATAGTAGCAGTCGGTAATATTGTGGTGTAAAGGAGTAAAGATAATAGAAGCAACCCAGTGACTACAGTACTGGTGTCTGTAAATATTCTGAATTTGTTAATTTATGTATTGACTTGTCTAGGATTTGATGCTGTTTTAATTAAAAGCCCATTGTTCAGCTGAGAGTGAAGAAGTCACTTGGATGAGTGACGAAACGTTTCTCCCACTGAAAACGCTACGTCCAGATGAACAGAAACAACCTTTGGGGATTTAACTATCTGGATGATGGAGCATGCATCAAAAGAAAACATCTGGGATGAAATGAGCAATTCTTGCACATCTGTAAATGCATCATTAATGGCTACTGAGATTACTTCCTTATCAGGGAAGGTGATTCTTATCTCAGCAAGTCAAGTCAAAGGATGGCTCTGTACTAAAAACGCATGTAATAAAAGCTAAAGTGCAACTTTACTGCTTTGACTGATGCATTTTAGCTTGTGGCCTCGATTGTTCACATCTGCTACCCAAGGAAAACTTTTGACTTATTTGAAACAAAAAATATGACCCCAAAATAATGAGGAGCTTTAATCTAATTCTAAGAAAGAATGGGAAGCTGTTTTGATTTCAGAAGTTCGGTGTATGACTGTTTTAGTTCCCAAAAGCTTAAAAACTGCTGGCAAGAGATTACAAAAAATTTTAAAATTTAAAAATTTAAAATTTAAAATTAAAAAATTAAAAAATTAAAAAATTAAAAAATTAAAAAAAAATTTAAAATTTAAAATCAAAAAATTAAAAAAATTAAAAAAATTAAAAATTTAAAAATTTAAAAAATTTAAAAAATTTAAAAAATTTAAAATTTAAAAATTTAAAAAATTAACTGTTAGGATTAACCTTTGATTAATACACTTTGTACTGTTTTCAAAGGGTTTATTTGCGAGTAGTTGCTTTCTGTTGATCATCTAAAGCTAAGTCATGTATGCTATTGAAGGAATGTTGTTGGGTTACCTTTTACAGGGTGTGACAGACACACAAGTAGGAAGAGTCGTCCCTGTTAGTCGAGCTCATTTCCTTTTACACGACATCATGTCTCTTATAGTTTCGAGTGTCTTACCTTGTCTCGTGTGTCTTTTGTGTGTGTTTTTGATCCCAGCGGAATCAGGTGAGTTTTTATTATGATATTTATTTCATCAGGCCTGAGATCTCATCGGTGTGTTTGTGTATTACTGTCTTCTGTCTACCATCACTACAGTATCTGTCTACCAGATCTTTGGTTCAACTCTTACGCTCTCTTCACTTTACCCTCGTTCATGTCTTACAGACGACTTGTGCCATAGCTATGTGGACATGTTCGGTGTCTCACATGATGCTGAAAAATGTAGCAAGTACTGCTGTGGCACATGCAATCTAAGATACTGCTGCAAGGATAAGCCCAAGCAGCTAAATCAGAAATCCTGTTCTGGAAGTTCTGAAAGGTGTGGTCTTCTATTTAACCTTTTTTTGTGATGCAAATGTGAGTAGAAATTAAAGCTTTTTTTTAATGTTTTATTTGCAGTACAAGCCAAATCGGTCTGATTGTAGGAATCGTCGTCGGGAGTTTAATTCTTCTGCTGTGTGTGGTTCTCATAATCTGCTGTTTGGCTCCTTGCTGCCTTTGCTACATGAAATGTCAAAAAAGGCCGACTCAAAGACAAATAAGTAAGTTGGTCACAGTTACAAGCAGTGACACTGTAAATAATGAAATGAGTTTTACTTCTTATAGACATGTACTGTCTGTTTTGTGAGATTTTATGTGCCAGACACCTTCTCAGCTGATAAGGTGGGATTTTTGGGAAGTTTTGGAAACAAGAAACAGTCTGATGCATGAACAATAAAACAGCAATCTGTCATTTCTAATGTTGGATTTTTTTTTTAAAAGATTAGAAAAGATGGGAGTTTTCCCAGATGTCTTTAAAGTCATTTTCAAGCTCAAGTAAATCTTTGACTTCTTCCAGTTGTGATAAATTCCAACATACCTCAGCAGCCGCCACACCCAGGCTACCAGGCTGTGCCTTCAGGCCCGCCCATGCCCACAGCTCCACCACCCTCCTACCAAGAAAGTAGTAAGTTGTTTCATTCTATTTTAAAACATAATAAATATGTCAACTCACAACTTTTCCCGTTTTTAAAGTTGGCAGCAAGCTTGGCTGATGACACCCAGGTGTTGATGAAGCTATGTATCTGTGTTTGTGCTGTGACTTAATATACACTCAAGTTGCCTTGCTGGTACGAGTTTGAACCCCTTTTGCTGCCTTCAAAAAGGTGCTGCAAACATTCCTCAGAGATTTTGGTCCATATTCACATGACACCATCCCAATTTGAGAACAGTGAACTCATTATAATGTTGAAGGAACCAGTTTGAGATGATTTTAGCACGTGATAGAGGATGTTTTCATGCTGGAAGGAGCCATCAGAACATGGGCACACGGAGGTTGTAAAGGAATTGACATAATCAGCAGTTACATGGGTTCCGACATTTAACTGATAAAGAATTTATGCTTAGGTGCCCAAAGTGTACCAGGAAAATCAGTGTTGGGGAGTAACGGAATACATGTACCGCTGTTACGTATTTAAAATACAAAATATGAGTAACTGTATTCCGTTACAGTTACCGTTTAAAAAGGTGGTATTTAGAATACAGTTACTTTGTTGAAATAAATGGATTACACGGCGGTACTTCCCTGTTTCATATTGTGGCGGGTCAGGACTGTTTGGGTTTTGTTTGACAGCTACGTTCTGTTGTTCCAGGCGGCAGTTTATGGTTGCCATGGTTACAGGGAGACGCTCTCTCTGCATGTTTCCTGGGTGGGAGAGGCCTTTTTGTTGTTGTTGTTGTGCTAAGCTAATAGGCAGAATGCTACAGGTATAGCTCTAAAGAATGTAGCATCATGGGCAGTGTAGTCCGTGCTGCAGGGAGAATGGACTGCCATACACGTTATGTGTCTGTGAGCGAGGGAGGGAGAAAAAGGAAAAGTACGAGCTGTCATCGAGCAAAAACGGGAGCTGGAAGCATGTAAATATAATAATAACCACTGCAGCCAAGAAGAGAGCCTGACGAGCCCAGTTGTAAGTAAGCTATTAAGACTCGACTGTACACCGTGTTCGTGTTTTCCTCTGAAAACAATAAGTTCCGTTGGAGCAGCCTTTCAACGCCTCTCTCTGTCTCTGCTAGCAAAGTTGACCCAGACAACAAAGTAAAGCTAGTTTTCAGCTACGAGCCCGACACAGAACCCACCGTATTAGCCAGAGGTCCCTTTACTACGGTTCGGAGCCGCGGACCTTCAGTAACAGTAATAAATCACAGCAATAGTACATTCATGTAGTTGTAAACAGCATGATAATATATTAAGTAATCCAAAGTATTCAAAATACGTTACTCTCATTGAGTAAGACAATGATTTTTCAAAGCTTCTGTTGTTCAGTTTTGCAGAGTCTGTTTGAAATGTAGTCAACATTTCCTTTCCTTAGCCGAGACGAGTGGTGCGGTCTTCTGCTTCAAGGCTCCAACATGCTGTGCATTCAGAGACGTTCTTGGTTGTAACAACTGGTTATTTCAGCTATTGTTTCCTTCCTGTCAGCTCAAAGCACTCCGGTCATTCTCTGTAAACACTAGAGATGGTTCCAATAGATCAGTAGTTTCTGAAATACGGCGTGCTTAAATGCGTTGAGTTGCTGCCATGTGATTGGCTGATTACAGATTTGCATTAGTCACCAGTTGAACAGGTGTACCTAATAAAGTGGTCAGTGAGCGTAAATTTGACAGCATCATCTGATTGGCACTAACATAAAAGTGTTGCTACTTCACACGATTTCTGACTAATTTTTTTAAAAACAAGAGGGAGCTAATGGTCCATTTGATCTATTAGACAGCACGTTTCTTTGTTCTGTTACGTGGATCAATACACAGTTATAAAAAAAATTATTAAATTTGTCGACTCTTCATACCATTTACTATTAAAATGTTCATATGGCCTAATGAGTTAGAAAGAATAATTTGATCAATAACAATATAAACATAGAAAATCAGTTTCTTTTGTCTTTTCAGCCAATCCTACTCACTCAGTGCTGTTCACCGGGGAGCCGATGTACCCTCTGCAACCTCCAAGCCAGGCTACTGCACCGCCACCATATTCAGAGGACCCTCAGCCAGCACCGTACAACCCTTCTCATAATCCAAGGCCTTAAATGTATACAGCTTACCAGACTGCTGCTACGCCACACTACAACTTTTAAAGACCCAGGGATGAATGTATAAACAATGCTGTGTATGCCTATCCAAAACAATATTGTAAACCATGTTAAGTATGATATGGTAGATTCTTGTTTAAAATATGTTTTTTAGGTGAATTTGTTTTTTAGGTATTTGTAGTTGCTACAAATGGCAGCCATGCCTATTGTGTGTACTGACAGCTGCTTTGTGTTGTTCCTGTATGGCCTTCGCCTGGGTCCTTTGCTCGGAACTTACAGAGCTTCCATTACTTTTGATCTTCAGTAAATTTTGTGTCTGTGTGTGTCTGTGTGTGTGTGTTGTTCCAGTGCTGAGGTCGTCAAATGTGTAATAATGTTATTTTCTGGATTAAAATTGACACTAAGGTAATCACTTCTACGTTGGGTGGAACCCCATGTTTAAATCTGTCCTTAGCTTTCATCCAAATAAATACACAAAAAAAGATTGAACTAAGAACCAAAAGTATGTAATTTAAAGATGTTTATGAAATGAATGTGTATACCTTTGTATGCTTTTGTATTTAGTTTTCTTAGAAAAATACAGTGTTTTTGTATCTGGGGTGACCGTGGCTCAGGGGGTTGGGAAGCGTATCTGTAACCGGAAGGTCGCCGTTTTGATCCCCGGGCTTTCTGTCCTGGTCGTTGTGTCCTTGGGCAAGACACTTTATCCTACCGCCTACTGGTGGTATCGATGGCGCGATATGGCAGCCTCGCCTCTGTCAGTCTGCTCCAGGCCTGCCTACAACCGTAGCTACAACCGTAGCTTGCCTCCACCAGTGTGTGAATGTGAGAGTGAATGAATAGTGGCATTGTAAAGCGCTTTGGGTGCCTTGAAAAGCGCTCTATAAAATCCAACCCATTATTATCTGTTCCCTAATTGAACCTCGGCTCTCAAAGACATGTAAAATCTGTGGATTACGTTGTGTTTACACGAGGAGAGCTCTCAATCAGAATCCACACAATTAAATAAGTGTTCCTAATTTCTGAACATGTTTGTGTTGTTGCTTTTTGAAATTTTGCATCAGTAATGTTAATTTCTTTTTACATGACTCGATGATGAATTTCTTATTCTTTTTTTTTTAATCAAACAGATACCAAAACACACATATCGACTCAAATAAAAAGAGGAATCAAATGAAACCATTTCTACCTTAATCGTGGCCACAGTGTCTGTGTTTATGTAGACAACTGTCCGTCTGTAGTAATTACAAATCTCACATTCAACAACGTTGATGAGAATCAAGTTGTGGTACTGAATTTGTGATGAAACACCATTAACATGATTCATACTTAACAAACAAAACAAAATCCTAGAACTATAACTACATGCAATTATGAAGTGTATAAGTTAACACTTTATTTAAATAGCATTATTCCACTTTAATATATCCTTTATAAACAAGCCTAAGTAAATCATTAATAACATATTTCATGTGTATGAAAGCACAGCATTGGACAGTTTAACTTATTTGTTTATTTCAGGAGCCTGAACAGGAGCCTTTGTTGTCCTGTGTTGTGTTCACTGCAGATGGTGTTTGTACGACCACATCCCTGCCAGCTGGATATCTTTATTTTATTATGCTGTATCTTGTCTTGAAACGCAGTGAACAGTACTGTTAAAAGAAACAAAAAATAAATTTAATAAAATTTAATACAAAAATAAAATAAATGAAACAAAACAAAATACTACACAAGTCATAAGTGCAACCTGCCAGCAGAGGTCGCCCCTGCCCAATTTATAGTTTGTATGTAAAATAATAAAAGTATTGCAGCATGCCACACACAGCTGATTTCAAATGTGCAGTGCTGCATAAGTGTTGAGCCAACCCTACTTTTTTATATTTTGCCAGGAACATTAGGAAATAATTTTTTTACTTTGTTTTTTTAAAAAATATTGATGGGGAGAACCTCTTTAAGACACTCTTCCACAGTTTCTACACAGCAAATTCAAAAGTGTTAAATGTTTTGGTGTTAGTAGTCTTAGAGTTAATTTTACTCTAAGTAGAGTCACATTCTTTTAATGTAACTCTGAGGTGTAAAATGATAGTAGTTAAAATCGAGTGTTAAAAATGAGTGTTTCTATGTCAAATCTGGAGGTGTTACAATGGAAATATTAACTCTTGACCTCTTAACTCTGAACTCCTACAGGGGCTATGACACCAATAGAGTAAATTCACAGACTCCGCCCCCAGCACGGCTCCAATCGAAGCTGAAGTGAAGCCGTTTCAGAACATTTTGCTCTACATATTTGAGTTGTTTGCCATGCTTGGTAAGTCATGTTTTCAAAGATTGTTTCAATTATTATTATTAGCTTTTACTTCTGTGGCTCTTTGGAGTTGAGACAAAGCTGTGTGAAAGGCATTAGCCATGTTGCTCGCTGATAGCATAATATTCTGTTTTAGCTAGCTGAAAGGTATTGTTTGCGGGCAAATACCACAGCCTTGAAAAAAAGCTTGCATGTGAATTTTCAGTCAAACCTTTGGTCAAATACACCTAAAACAATGTCTAGAATGTGAAATGTTGGTATAATGGTGCTACTTGAAGCCTGAAAACCATCTCCCATAAAAAAACAAACAAAAAACGAGCAAACAGCAGTAGCAGACATCCTGACTGGGTTCTACGTTAGCACTTAGATCCCTCCAGAGTTTTGTGCACACGGTTTAGGTAAAAATGAAAAAGGTTGAGGTTTTACATTTAGTTCAGTATTACCTGTTGTCTGTGTCCTTGTCTTTTGGGAAAATACTTTACACAAGTAATGTCTCAAAAAGGATTCCTTTTTTTTTTACTGTGCTGCAATTGATTTGTGCCATTAATTAGTGTCAACTAATTTTTATTCAATCTCCACATAGGATATGCTTGCGAAGATGGAATATGGGGGAGAGCAGAAGTGCGTTGAAGTTCCACAAAGTGATGAATGAAAGACATGCATATTGTATTTTGTATTTATTGAAATAAGTGATGAGAACGCTGTTATTTGCATTTACCAGCTCACCTATGTCAGACCTTTTGATAAACAAAATTCTAATGAAAGTGAGAACATGTACACTGTTACATCTTTCAGAAAATGTTTTGAAATTGTAGTGCACAGTTCAGAATAAATGTTTTTCAAAAACCATTGCGTCTTTTTAGTAAATGTTTATTTCCAAGAGAAATTTCTAGAAGTTCAGAACAGTAAAATTCCTGCTTTTTTGAATTAATTAGAAGATAACTCTTACGTAGTTAAACTAAAATACTCTTTGAGAGTTAATATATAAACTCCTAGTTAGCATTAGTAAGTGTTAAATTATCAACTCCAGACAGATTTGGTGTTTAACACTAAATCAGAGTTAACGTACCAACTCTCCAAAAAGAGTTAAATTAACACTCTCTGGTGTGGACCCATATAGACACTTTAATAGTGTTGAAATCAAATCTGACAGTGTTAATTTGGACATGCTGGATTTGCTGTGTACAATGGATATAAGATAAGACGACTAGAAGATAATAAGATATATAATGCAATACAATATATACAACAGTAGCTGAGGTTCTATGTACATGCATACCCAGAATGTGTTATAGATAGATGGTTGTACAAATATGCAAGAAATAAAGTTTTAGAGTCTAACTCCGCTCCTTCCTACAGCGAGGGTGTTTCCGTCTCTGACTAAAGGAGCCGCTCAGCACACTCAGACTCATGCAGAGTGATGTGGGTTGTGCATGATGGAATTCAGCTATACTAACATCCTCCTCTCGCCCACCACCTCCACAGATTCCAGAAGACATCCCAGCACGGAGCTAGACCTCTGCATCAGTTTGTCAATCCTGCTCCTGTCCTTGTCCGTGCATCTGCTCCCCCAACAGGTCACTGCATAGAAAAAGGCGGCTGCTACCACAGTGTCATAGAATGTCCTTGACAGAGTCCAGCAGACTCCGAAGGACCTCCGATATTGTCTGCCTTTTATCCTGTTTTCTCTCTGGATGATCCCACACCCACATAGCAAGCCCGGATCTGGTATCAAGCCGGCACTGCTGGCTGACTTCTGGCATGATAAGACGTATGTCATCCAGATGTGGGCCAGGCCTGGCATAGATGGCACTGTCTATGTGATGGCATGCCACATCTGGCCCAATTGTGGTTTGGTTTACGTGGCCCAGGCTCATAGAAAACAGGTCTGGCCCGGATCTGGCATCAAGCTGGCACTTCTGACTGACTGGTGTCATGGCAGGTTGTATGTCAACCAGTTGTGGGCCAGGCCTGGCAATGATGGCACTGTTTATGTTCCTGTTTTCCTATTTTAGTTAAAAGACTCAAATGCCACGTTGCAATACTATACTGCTATGGTAGCCAACGTTTCAAATGCAGGTTTGAAAGGTTTGTGAGTGTACACTTTATCCAAAACCTAGTGACGGTTTACTCATCTTCGCCAGTGGGTGGCTGTAGCTCAGGAGGTAGAGCAGGTCATCTGCTGATCGGAAGGTTGGTGGTTCAATCCCTAGCTGCATGTCAAGAGTATGAATGTGTATAAAGGTAGTTAGGAAGTTCTCAGTTTAGTGAATGTGGCATGTTGTAATAGAGCACTTTCAGTAATCCTGGAGAGTAGACGAGCGCTATAAAAGAATCATTCCATTCACTCTCTGAACAGAGTGTTGTCATGCTACTTTTGCACTATTATGTTCCGGCACATGTTGTTATTACATGGCTTGATTAAGGTATACATTAGGCTGACATCCGGGGCCAGATCTGAAACTGTTCTGGGCCAGCACAGGACTACCAGTGTGTCTGCAACTGGCCTTGTGCTGGCCCATGTGTGGGCCGCAACTGGCCTTGTGCTGGCCCATGTGTGGGCCACATCTGGCAAAACAGATCTGGGCCACCAAAGGGCCGTCATTCTTTGCGGTATGCGGGCCATGTGTAAGAACATTGTGTGGGCCAGATCCGGGCCATACCAATTTTGTGGGCACTGCTTTAAAATTGTTGAAGTCCAGCATTTGTGTTTTGTGCTCTCTTCCCTCTTTTCTCTTTACAAAAACATCACAGTGAGGCTGACTCTTTCAAGAGTAAAGACGAGGAAGGATTCGATATGTGACAGACCAATGTGCTATGGAACACTTCTACAAACTGCTGCTACTAAACACATTTGATTACATTTGGTTTGATCTGACATACAAGTCAAAATTCAACAATTCAATACCATCACTTTCTACAGGCTTAAATGCGATTTAAATGACTGAAGTGGCCTCAGCACATCGTGGCCAAACCGTCTCTTGGACTACAGGAACATATAGCATTAACCATTAACTGTCACATGGTGACTCTGAGATTACTTCCTTTTCGGGGAAGGACTTTCTTATTTCAGTAAGATGACGCCAAACCTCTGCACAGACTGCAGCAGGATGGCTCTGTAATGAAAACGTGTAGGTGCTAGACTAACCTCAGTAGATGTTTCTGGTACAATTTCACTTACTTCCAATGTAGATGGAGTCTTAAAATCTGAGAAGGACAAAGCTCCAGCAACAATTACAGCACCCTAATGTTTTAAGAAATGTTGAGTATCGAGGTATTTTTGGAGGTTATGTATCAGGATTTCAAGAGTGGGACTACGCCTCCAAACACGCTCCTTCTGGTTCTCATCTATATAGTTCTGCAAGCTGTTCATTCTCGTTTACGTACCCCTCTCTTCCCTTTTCAATTCTTTAACTTCTTCACTTCTATTTAGTACATGGGGATCTGCCTTGCACGGGAGTCCTCGCCAGTCCCCTTCAAGGCCTTCCCCAAACTGCAGCTCAATTCATGTCCAAGCCATTCACCTTTACCTACTAGAACGCTGTCAAATCTAAAATGAGGATGTAAGCCGAGCTAGTGAAATGTGAAGTAAGGAATGTTGTTGGGTTACTCTCGTACAGGTAGGACAGACACAAAGCCCTATAACCAGCCATCACTCCACAGTCAGGTTCATTTGCCCCTTACACTGCATCTCATCAGCTATGCCTTCAAGTATCTTGTCCAGTCTTGTGTGTGTTTTGTGTGTGGTCGTGGTCCCGGCTGTATGGGGTGAGTTTTATTTTTAATATTTAAAATAACAAAGTGAAAATAAAATATCAAGCTAAGTCATCTTAATTCTCTATTAGTGTCTTTGCACAATATCCGTCTGCAGGATCTGTAATGCACTGCAGCTTTAACCTCTCATTCTCACTTTGCTTCAACATGTTTGTCTTATAGCTGATCACTGCCACAGTTACTGGGACACGAACGGTGTCTTCCATGATACTCAGGAATGTGAAAAGTACTGCTGTGGGGACTGCAGGACAAAATACTGCTGCAGTGACATAAAGTACAGCTTTACTGAGAAAAAACAGGAACTCTGTTTCAGAAGGTGTGCTCTTCATTTTAGCCTTATCCCCCCTCAATGCTCCAGAAATGAGTACAAACTACAGCTTTTGTTTTGTATTTGCAGGTCTGCTCGAGTGAAAAGAAGCTATCATGCAGAGTATGTGGGAATAGGGGTTCCTGTTCCTATTCTCGTATGCACGGGTCTCATAATCTGCTGTGTGACTCGTTGCTGCTCCTGCTGCAGGACATCCAAAAAGAAAAATCCCAGTCGAGAAATAATCAGTAAGTTTGCTACAGCTGCAAGCAGCTACACTGGCATATTATCCAGAAGCATCTTGTTTGAAATTATGTTTATTCTTACAATGGAAAATGGCTGTTTGATGAGCTTTATGTGTTAGAGCTCTTTCCAATTGGGATGGTGGCTTACAGGAATTCTTGAAAGCAAGAAATAATCTGATACACAAACGCTCATGAAACTGCAAAATTGTCAGTTTTACCGTTTGTGCAGGGTACATAGTAAGACACAAACAGATTTTTTATTCCCATTGTCTTTAAACTTTTGATTTAAAAGTTCAGTTGTAATTACGGGAACATCAAAATTTGCTTTCATTTTCAAACTTACATGAAATCTTTCGCTTTCTCTAGTGTTAACCACTGTAGTTAACACGGTCTATCAGCCTGTACCAGCAGCCACACCCATGCTCACAACTCCACCACCCTCCTACCAGGAAAGTGGTAAGTTTTTTCATTACATTTTAAAACACAATAACTACGTCAGCTCAAACGTTTCGGAGTCTCATTGAGAGAGATTTTTAGCAAGCATGGCTGATGTCACCCAGGTTTTGAGGCTAGTCATCAAATGAAGCTAATAATCTGTTTTTGCTGTGATTTTAACACATATTTGATGGCATCTGATTTCCATTATTGATACAGTCACACCAAGGGAAACCAAAATTATCACAATCATGTAAAGAACTGGTGATTTTATTGCCTTTGATCTGATTGCTTCCATGACGGGGACCACGTCTTAAAAGCAACTTTGGTTTGTGAAGGCAACAATAAAAGGGCAATAAGAAGTGAAGTCTAGCTAGCTGCTAGCTGTCAGTAAAAGGGGGTCAAATTGCCAATAACATGTAATCTGATAATGTGGTGATTAACTGTGATAAATCTGTGAAAATCACAAATCTATATATAATCAACTCTGTATACACAGAGCTTCACACTAAAGTGACTGCAGGCAGTCCAAATCAGATTGTTTGAGAATGAATGAATTTTACTCCAGTGAGACTAAACTGTAACACAGGAGTGTTTTTTCTTACCATTATGTCAACGTAACAATGCTTTTAAAAAGACAAGTCAGAGGTTAATACACTTTTATTTGATCAAGACTGATAGAAAGCTCA
Source organism: Neolamprologus brichardi (assembly GCF_056152115.1). NCBI lineage: Eukaryota > Metazoa > Chordata > Actinopteri > Cichliformes > Cichlidae > Neolamprologus > Neolamprologus brichardi. The sequence continues at coordinate 31,560,592 of NC_142108.1, read as the reverse complement.
AACAAGAAATTAAAGGCCTTTGTCATGGACCTACACCAAAATCCAGTAGGCGTGAGGACTTTTGGAGGACCAGTCCTATTTTTTTTTATTATATAGCATATTTCAGACTTCAAAAGTATATTCAGTAAATTTGTTTACCTCCTTTGTTCTTTACTATTAAAGGCATACTTAGTAAATACAAACAATATATTGCTTATTTGTCTTTTCAGTTTCATTCACACAATCGCAGCCAATGCACTCCTTTCAACGGGTCGGCCAGCCTTCTGCAGCAGCATTGCATTCAGATGAGCTGGAGGAGCTTGAACCTTGTCATGGGCCACAATCTGTAAAAAAGGCTAAGATCCAAAAGAACCCCTCTATATACGTCTAAAAAGGGACTTCATGTTCCTGCCTAAGATACACGATAACACAGAGTTCAGAAATATTTACGCGTGACTGTGCTAATGCTAAGGGTAGAGTTTGTAAGAGAGTATAATACCTCACCATGAGCAGATAATCATTGCGAACAAAGTTAACAGCTGCTTACAAAGTCATGTTCTCTTTGGATGTATTGCTATGTATCCGGGGAAGCAATGTTGAAGTGGTGACTGGTAGATGTACAGTCTCAGCTCTTTTGATGAGTTTTATTTAGTTTTGTTTTGGTTTAAATGGGTTTGTATGATTTATTGTGAAAGATATAATAAAAAAAACAACTTCTGTATGTTATATTGTGATGGAGGCTGCGGTCTGTGACCGGCTTCCGGTGCAGACGGCTCCCCATGATAGTGTTTCCTCACTTGGCTCATGCGTACCCAGTCCAATTTTACTTTTTAAGTGTGCGCGGGGGGGCTGCTTTTAACCATGTAAAGCACTTTGTGCTACATTTTTTTTTTGTATGAAAAGTGCTTTATAAATAAAGATTGATTGATTGATTGATGTGTTGTGATTGAGCTACATGTTTTTCTCTGTCCAGATGCTTAAATAAATATTCCATTTACAATGTAAATTATGGACACTGATTTTTGTGTTGTTCATTTATCAGTAAAGTAATAAAATATAACATTTACATTTTTTAACGGGTTCATAAAACTGCACCTGACTAATGGGACTAATTGGTTTGGTGAAATAACGAGAGGACGGTTGGCAGTCTGGCAGCTTCAGACGACCCGTCTATCTGCAGAGAGCAAATGCTGTCACACGGGTGCGGTGTCAATAATATGTAGTACAACTAGTCTGTGGGTTACTTTTGTTGTGTTGTTGTGTTGTTGTTTAACCGTCAACTGTGGAGAAGAGCTGAAGTGAAACCAAAAGTTAAAACTAATGAGAAATATTCAGTCTCTTTACTTTTCATGCAGTATTTTTTTTATTTCTCCTATAAATGGTGAATTCTGCTGTTGCTCGTTTTTCTGCTCTGATCTAACTGTCGACAGCAGTCGACTGATTCGCAGCATCATCCATGTTGAGCAATGTACAGCTAAGATTTTACATGGGATGATGTTTGCTCTCTCTGTGGTAACATAAATTAAACACCGGCAAGTTGATTAAAAGCTCGCCGCGACCACTTAGCCTGATTGGGTAAGTGAATCCAGATAAGGGAATTCTGGGAATGAACTTTGCACTGGTGTTATTTCTGTATTAGCTCTGTCTGGGACCTTTGCTCTCATACTTTTTCACATTCAGTAGATTTTTTGTTGTTCGTTATTCTAGAGCCGAGCCAAACATTTATGTCTCAATTTTACATCTGGTGTAAATTGGATTTTTCTTGCTGGTGCTTTTACTGCCGTGACTGTTAGTGAACTGTGGCTCAAACAGAAGCAGTAATATATATTATATGTAATAATAATAATAATAATAATAATATAACCTATTATAATAATATAACCTCCTGGACGAGAGTCTATTCAACACTAAAGATGTGATTAAAAATCAAGCTTTTACAAAAGCATTCAAATTCAATTCATTTCTGAAGAGTTATAACTATTATTATCATCTCTGCTTGTCTTTGTGTAAAAATCACCTTTACAAAACCACTGTAAAAAGCACAAAACATATATAACCCTTTAAATGAGCCAGGTACACCGGTTCAACAGCTGTTGACAACTTGATGATGTGACAAAACTCACATCATGCAAAACTGGTTTCTTAAATATGAATGGTCTCCACAGAGCACCAGGTCTAAATCCAACAGAGCACCTTTGGGAAGTGGTGGAAGATTTACATCATGGATGAACACAAATCTGCAGCAACTCAACTCTGTGATTCTGTCAGTACGGATCTGAGTCTCCAGTGCTTTTTAAATCTATGCCATGAAGAGTTCTTAAGGCAAAAGCTAGTCCAGCACCGTACTAGCCAGAAGTATATAATAATGGTAAAACTCAGATATACTGCACGTATATAACAAATCTAAGGCAAATCATAGTCTTCAATTCTATTCAACTCTGTCATGGTCCTGGGCCATGTTGGCCCAGTATTCTTAGTTTTTGTGTGTTCTTATATTTTGTTCTTTATTTATGCCTTTGTTCCTAGGTTGTTTAGTTAAGATGTTCCTTATTCAGTAACCCCCTGTGTGCCCCTCTGTCTATCTGTGAACCCTCGTTTCCCCTCCTTGTGTTTTATTCCATGTTTTCCCAGCCCATTATGTCCGTGCTCTCCCCGTGCTCTCTCTCCTCCTGTCTGAACCTCTGTGTACTTCCTGTTTTACTTTGACAGTCTCTCCTAAGCATGTGTCATGTTGTGTTCACTCCTGCCCTGTCTTGTTACGATTATCTGTGTCACCTGTGTTCCCCATGTGCTCCCACTTCCCTCGTTTACCCTCTGTGTATTTATGTCCACGTCTCCCTCAGTTCAGTGTCGCGTTCTCCCTCATGACTGTGTGCCCCTCCGTGTGTTTCCTCGTGAGTCAGTTCCTTAGTACTTCCCAGTTTAGTTTCATATTATTTTGTATCGCCTTCATCCTCTGTCAGCAATAAAGCTGTATTTTGAGTTCAGTCCTGTTTTCCCGTGGGTTTGCGTTTGGGTCCTGCCTGCACACAGCCTGATCATGACAAATTCAATCTATGTAATTTCTTCCATTCCCTTCAATAAAATATTGTTGCAATCCACACACACACACACACACACACATCTGCACACACGTATATATATATATATAAAATGAAGAAAAAGATAAGGCTTAATAAAACATTTTACTTGAATGAATCAAGTTTAGTTTTTACATCCATAAACGTGTCATTACATGTTTTCACCAGTACGAGAAAATCCTTCCCAAAGTGCACTCAGACAGATATAGCCAGAATGGGCATGCTTGGTTTTAATCCCATAATAACCAGCACCAGCTCCCTCTTATAGCATCTTACACTGTCCATAAATCAATACAGTAACAGTGCTGACTGCAGCAATCTCAACCATTGAAGCAATGTGGGACTAAAACGGGAGAAATGACCCTGACTGTGAGCACTGCTGCTGCAGTCTACTGTCTAAAATAAGCTCTCTCCTTGGAGCGTGGCTCAGACTGCTAATGAGCACTTATGTGGGGATGCCAGTGTCGTGGATAGTGTGGCAGATAATCTTTACAGCCAGCCAGCTTCACTGATTTCTTTCTCCTCGTCTCTTTCTTCTTCTTTTTTCCACTTTCTTCTATCTCAGCCTCTGAGTATGCTTTGTTCTGTCAAAAGGCATTCTTGTCTGGCTTCCCGCCCGAGCTGCCATTAAGATGTTTCAGCATTTTCTCCACATCCCCACACCCACATTTTTCCTTCTGTTCTAAGTTCTTCTGGTATTTTTATCTCAAAATGAAGCAGCTCATCTCTCACATAATAGACAGAAGGAACACTGTTTCATTGAATATAAAAGCACCTTTTTGATCTGGTGTTAGATAATATCTGGGACTCTGCGGTGAACCAGTGAGCTGTGTGTGGGAGCTCCGGCTGACAAAAGCACAAACTCCCCAGTGCCGGCTCTCGCTGTGGCCAAGGTGCTTCAAACAGACAGCGAACTTTTCCAAATGGAAACACAAAGAGCCACAACAGCCTCCATGTTTTTAAATCAGCTCCATTTAAAATAACTGCTAGCAAGTTTCCAACATTATTTATATTTTGGTGTTTTTCACTACAAATGAGTGCACATATCCAATTGACGTACAAAAAAGTCCCTTTTAAAAAAATATATTCTATAGAACTGGTTCAGTTTGGCTGTTTGTGTTATGGTGGATGCTCATGAAACCGTGTTTGGGCCCAGGCCAGTTTAACTGGTGATCATAATTTAGAGTTAATTCAAATAAGAATGACCAAAGTTAATGTCACATGTGTACAAAGAGACCTGAACCAAAAATGAGGAAACATCATCATCAACTGTTCAGATCCAGATAAACTTCTGAATTTATGAAAGGTATTTCTTGCGGGCAGTTTACAACTTTACACCTACAGTATTTGATCCTTTTGACTAAATACACAAAAAATATATACTTAAAAATAAAATAAAATAAAATAAAATGTTGTCATGCTAAAAAAAATGAAGGTGGTCTATGGTGAGCAGAGTCGAGGTTATACCTGGTAAACATGAGCATGTTAGCATGCTGCTGCTAGCAACAACAGAGCATATTTGGTGTGTGGTATAGATCAGCGGTCCCCAACCCCCGGGCCTCGGACCGGTACCAGTCCGTGAGTCGTTTGGTACCGGGCCGCGAGAGTTGAGGCTCAGGTGTGAAATGTATAGTTTTCAGGGTTTTTATCGGTTTTCAGCGTTATTTTGTTATCGTTTTGATCGTTAACTCAGTTTTCCTGGGTCTTTTCACGTGTGTTATGAATACATTTTCTTTTTTTTGGTACCGGTACTAGTTTTATTTTGCTGTATTTATCCGCGACACCTTAAAGGCCGGTCTGTGAAAATATTGTCGGGCATAAACCGGTCCGTGGCGCAAAAAAGGTTGGAGACTGCTGGTATCGATAACTGTTCATCCAGGACTAGATTAAATCAAAAGCAGTTACTATGTGTGACCCTCAAGTTATAATGACCAAGTAGTAGTTGTTATACAGGAATACTTGTTGTATTTATCTTTGTCGTACCAACATGGTTTCTTTTATCTATCATGCAAAAGGCATGTTTATGTCTTATTTTCTGATTTAGAGGGGATGTATTGACTGAAACAGCACTTGCCTCTGAAAGCCTCTGTCTGTTTATCCCTGTAAAGATCAGAAGAGGGACAAATATTTTAAGTAACTATAAACATTCTCCAGATATCTCTGAAACAGCAAATTCATCCTTGGCCTGCATATCTCCAGGCTGATTGAGGACATCTCTGATGCTGTTAGCCACGATTCACTGTGAAATATTTTCAAAGGGGAATATTAAAATAGATCCTAAGTCTATTTAAAAAATACTGACCTCACACACTTGTGCTTCCATTAGTCTTGCCACAGAAATGGGTTTTAAAGTTCCTTTAAAAAATAAATTAAAGCATCTGTGAAAAGATGTTTAAAAATGTCTATAAAAACTCAGGTATAAACATCTTTTTAGGGCAATAACTCACTTGAATGTGCTCATATATGGGATTGTTTTTAAATCCCTCATAAGGGCAGCAGGGGGCAGAGAAAGTTTAACAGCAGGTTCATGAAGCTGGTTCATGATGCCAGCAGGTCACATGAGAAGAACTGAGCCTCATCCTGCTGGAAGCTGGTGCATGTAGACACTGATAACACTACCACAGACACTAATCCTAAGCTTGTTTTAACGTTGAAGTCACACTGACCAACTAGTTTGATCAGCAGGATGATATTTGACTTTGATCAAAATGAGCTAAAACTCTTAATTATAAAAAGGAGCTTTTTTATAATGACTTTATTCTGGATTTAAGCTTTAAAACTGAAAGAGTTGCCCTTTTTTCTTCCTTTTAGTGTATTTGATTGCAGCTCAATCACTGATCCTTGTAAAAAGTTACACTCTTCTGTACACTGTATGTGTTAACTTGAACATATCCAAAATGTACATTAATTATGTTGATATTTAGCTTTCTGTCCACATAAAATATATATATTGCGTCAAAAACGGCAACTTTGAAAATCCTGCTCAACCCACATTAATGCGTTGCCACCTTTCACAATCAAATCTGAACGAACCCATCCCGACAGACCCCCCCTCCCCACGGGGAACAGTGTTGGGGAGTAACGGAATACATGTACCGCCGTTACGTATTTAAAATACAAAATATGAGTAACTGTATTCCGTTACAGTTACCGTTTAAAAAGGTGGTATTTAGAATACAGTTACTTTGTTGAAATAAATGGATTACACGGCGGTACTTCCCTGTTTCATATTGTGGCGGGTCAGGACTGTTTGGGTTTTGTTTGACAGCTACGTTCTGTTGTTCCAGGCGGCAGCGTTGCGGTTGCCATGGTTACAGAGTGACGCTCTCTCGCTCTGTGTGTTTCCTGGGTGAGAGAGGCCTTTTTGTTGTTGTTGTGCTAAGCTAATAGGCAGAATGCTACAGGTATAGCTCTAAAGAATGTAGCATCATAGGCAGTGTAGTCCGTGCTGCAGGGAGAATGGACTGCCATACACGTTATGTGTCTGTGAGCGCGAGGAGGGAGAAAAAGGAAAAGTACGAGCTGTCATCGAGCAAAAACGGGAGCTGGAAGCATGTAAATATAATAATAACCACTGCAGCCAAGAAGAGAGCCTGACGAGCCCAGTTGTAAGTAAGCTATTAAGACTCGACTGTACACCGTGTTCGTGTTTTCCTCCAAACAATAAGTTCCGTTGGAGCAGCCTTTCAACGCCTCTCTCTGTCTCTCGCTAGCAAAGTTGACCCAGACAACAAAGTAAAGCTAGTTTTCGGCTACGAGCCCGACACAGAACCCACCGTATTAGCCAGAGGTCCCTTTACTACGGTTCGGAGCCGCGGACCTTCAGTAATAGTAATAAATCACATTCATGTAGTTGTAAAATGCATGATAATATGTTAAGTAATCAAAAGTATTCAGAATACGTTACTCTCATTGAGTAACGTAACGGAATACATTACAGAATACATTTTGGGGCATGTATTCTGTATTCTGTAATGGAATACATTTTAAAAGTAACCTTCCCAACACTGACGGGGAAACAGGTCCTAAAAACCTGTAAACTCATTCCAAGAATACCACCTGTTTGTGTAATTAATGTGCAACTGTTTGCGTGACGTTTATTGTGTGGGCAGTTGAGGTGACACGCTGACAGCTGCGCGCAGATTTGACCTCAGAGAAACAGAAATTTGTGTGGGTGTAGTCCCATTTTGTTAGAGGGAGTATCTGCTGCTGATTATGTCCCTGTTGGCACTGCTTAGTCACAGTGCATACATTATTCCTCTCTGTCTTTTCAGGAGAGCTAAAGGCCTGAATTAAAGTTTCCTGGGTCACTGTGCACATTTCTGCCCCTTTTGTCCTCCAGATACGTTCCAGAGATGTCGGGGCTTTAAAGCTAAAAGAACATTGAGTTTCTTGTATGCATTAACTTCTCAAGTCTCAATATTGTACCCCAATTTCCCCCTTTATGTTACTCCGATGTACATGCACCTGCAGCAACAGGTGGTCGCAGAGGGAGGCACTTTGGAGCGTGTGAACTCAACAGATAAAACAGTCTGCTGTCTTTTCACCCGCTCTCGCTCTGTTCAATGGCCTCCAAGTATCCGGACAACCTTGCCTGGTATTTTGGCACAAGTCCCTTGAGTGTTGATGTCAGCTGAGAGAGGGGAGAAAAGGAGGGAGGGAGGGAGGAAGGGAGGAGGGGATGAAGGCCTGAGATTGAGAGGAGGGGGAGGAGTGAGCGGGCTATTCAAGGCACTTGTCCTCTGTCTCCCTCTGAGCACAGAGGAGGGGGAGGCGCACATGCATTGAGGGAAGCACACTTGCACACATAGTAGTAGCAGCTGCATTTTCACAGGCTGCTCTTCAGACTGACAGCAGCAAACGGAGTTGAGAGGCAGCGCAATAGAGCGAGGGAAACAAGGCAGGCGTCCAGAGAGGAGAGCAAAGCAGAGGAGGCTCACACAGGGTTTCCCCTTACTGCCCTTTGGCTCTCTGGGACCCACAAAAGGAATCTCCTCTGTGCTCTGAGCTGAACTTGCTTTGCCAGAAGACCTGCACCCCACTATGGCAGCCCTGGTGGGACATGGGAACCCTTGTCCCCTCTCATCTGATTCCTCTAAACTGTGGACTACCTTTATTTTGGGTGTGTTGACCCTTTCGAGTCAAGTCTGGGGCTTTAACTTGGATACTACTCACACACTGCATAAGTTGGGAGACCCTGGCACCTTCTTTGGCTTCTCTCTTGCGCTTCACCAGCAGCGTAATCCAGACCCTCAGAGCTGGTGAGTGTGAATGCGGCACTGAGCTCGTCCTGTGTGTCCTGTGTGTTTCTGACTCAGGTCAAATATGTGATGTCTTGTGTGCGCACCTGCGTCTCATACAAAAGCTCATCACGAGTTCATTCTTAGGGATCTAAAATGCTAATGCCAACACAGTCAGCATTTCTGCACTGCATCAATTTGTCAAATCACTGCTTTGCTGCAGTAGTTGCTTATGTGCAGCGTCTGCACCGAGAGGAGAGTGGATGAGTGCAAGCTTCCTGAATCAGAAGTGAGGATCTGATTTCTCTAAAAGGTAGAAGAGCGTTTTTAAGTCATTCTCTTGGAGGAACTCATGTCCCATGAAGTGTAGAGTGAGGAGTGTCCCTCAGTCTGTCTGGTTGTGCATATGAACCCAAAGTTAAGCTGTTGATGTGTGTTTGCTCTTTGATCTGCTGTTTGCCGGCAGCTGTTTTGATGAGTCTTCCAGTGTGACCGGAACACTCACGAGTCCTGTTCCAATCCTCCAGCAAGTCATGAATAAATGATAACAACAAGCCTGCGTGCAAATCTTCGGACGTGTTTACGACAGGGCCGCGAATAAGAGGCTGCCTAAGTTCAGCTGTTTGGAAGCTTTGTGGTTAATATTGACGAGATCTGTTCCATCTGATTTGGTGTATTTTCTTTTAGTCGTGAATTTGGTGCTGCTTTTTGTCAAACAGTCTCTGCTTAGATTAATACAGTGCACACTATCTGGTGAGATTCAGAAGATTAAGTAAAGTTGCAGAATTGCAAGAAAAATCATGCATATAAAATAATTACATATATCACAGCAATCTGTATTTTATAAGATCCTAACAGAGAAGAATACACATGTATTCCGACAGTTGAACTATAGCTGTAAAATAAATAGAGCAGCGTTTGAGGTAATATCTCCCTCTGAAATTTACTGATTTATAAATGTAATGTTAGCTCCAAACCCCAAAATAGCAAATGCAAGGTTCATGTCACATGTCTGGTATAAAGGAAAATTAATGTTTAAGGATGAGGGAATTAACTTACTACAAGCTCCTGTTTTGGAGCTCCATATTTAACTGCTGGCTGCTTAGTTTACCCGGGCTGGAGTCACCCTGTCGCCTGGTAAGACCAGGGGAATGACATCAGACACAGTCATGTCATCCCTCTGAAAACCAGCGTGCTGTCCAGCAGCATTCCTGGGACTTATTTTTAAAGGCAACTACCAGAATACTGCATTGTATCACTGAATGCTGTGTCCTGAGTAAACAAGGGATAAGACTCCAGCGAAACTGTCCATCAGGGATGTTAGAGCCAGAGACAGTCAATAAAACTCTGACCTGATGTGCTGATGTGATGATGCATCTACTGGAAGAGAGTGGCATGAATGATGTTGCTGGGAAAGTACTTTGCGTTTGGATGACTTTATAGTGATTTCATCCTCAGCCGGTCTGTGCAGATGACTTTGCAGGGTGTAGCCAGCCAGGGTTTTAGAAATATTGAATAATGGGGCCCAAAACAATTTGACTATACACAAAGAAATGTATTGTATTACAAATTTTATCAACTTTCAGCTTTGTTACTCTACATTTTTTCATGAACACCGATGTCCTTTAAAAGTGTTTAGCTTAAGAAATGAAATCATTAGGTCAAAAGGTAAAGCAGCCTTTTATGCCCACGTTTGTGGAGGAGAAGCAGTCTGAGAACATTCTGCCATTTCAGCAAAACGATTTTAGAAAATATTATTTTTAATAATGGCCACACTGACAAATGCAACGCTTTTAACTCTGTTTTTAGTTTTTACCGTCTCCTGAAGAAAATACACGACTCTTTAGCCCACAGGTGTCGAACTCCAGGCCTCGAGGGCCGGTGTCCTGCATGTTTTAGATGTGTCCTTGATCCAACACAGCTGATTTAAATGGCTAAATTATCACCTCAACATGTCTTGAAGTTCTCCAGAAGCCTGTTAATGAACTAATAATTTGATTCAGGTGTGTTGAAACAGGGTGATATCTAAAACCTGCGGGACACCGGCCCTCGAGGCCTGGAGTTTGACACCCCTGCTTTAGCCGCTCTCAGTCCACCAGCTACAGCTGTGTCTGTTAACTCTTTCATGGCTTTTTTAATTTCTCTTTGCTATTTGGGCTGATTGGGACCTGATGAATACAAAAACAAAGAAATACCAGATTTTTGTTTTTGACAAAAATGAGATCCACATTTGTTTTAAATTTTGATACAACAGTGGCAGTATAACGTCTTCGTAAGTGGATATCAGGCCCTTGTAGAGCAGAATTTAGTATTTTGGTCTAGACAACCCAAAATGTGATGTCCACATATGTGGACGCCAGGTCCTAGGAGGTGAAACAACTTGTTCATTAACTTATTCCCACAAGCACTTTTTTTCTAAGCTGTTTATAAGCGCTGCCTATCTAACATTCACACATGCATTCACACTCTGATGGATCTTGGATATTTGGATATGCAGACTGGAGCAGACTGGGATCAAACCACCAACCTTCCAGTTAGTAGGTGAGCTACCACCTGAGCAACAGCCTGTAGTGATGTGATGTCCACATGTGCGGACGCCAGATTAAAAATGCACAGAAACTCACTGCACTTAAAAACGATGGGTATGGTTTGCAGAAACAAATGCTCAGGAGTCAAAATCAGATATTTTGGTAATACAATAAAATTTCATTTTCTTTGTAGTCGTTTGAATTTAACATGTAATAAAATGTAACATTAATGTGTTAAAAAGCCCACATTAATAATATATTCCACATTGTTTTTACCTTAATTATTGTGTGATAATTAACTGTAATGACATGGTTATTGCCTCTGTCTTTAAACCACACTATAACCCCACTATTACCATATTACTTTAGAGCTGTAATAAGAAGTACTACCAATAATTTTTATCCTTCTCAGAGTGTGTTCTTGGATCACCAACACAAAATCATTCTGTGCCATTTTGCGTGCTTTTAAGTCATGTTTTAATTAGATTTGAGGTAAAGTCATAAATTGCATTAAAATAAAAATCCTCTTAGGGGCTATGAGACTTTTGGAGTTATGTTTATTAAAATAAAAATGGCTTTCAGCGGGAAATGGAAACCATCCAGTGTGTTACACTCTGGACAATCCTGACATGTTGTTTTTAGGAACATAATGAAAAAATAATTCTTCCATGTATCTTGGTGGGAAATTCTAAATATTGGAGGTTTTATTGCCCCTTCAGAGATGTATTATTCAGAAGCAGCACAATAGTTATGCTTCCTGTCTGAATAATACATTTCCATTAAGCCTTATGATAATTCCCTCTGTGTTTTTGCATTTCCTATTTGGTAGTTTAGTCTCCGGCCCTCGTGAAGCCGTCTGCCTGAAACTTATTGTAATCAGATGCTACTGACTCACTTTCTTTTTGTATGATGAGGGTTTGGGTTACTGTCACCTGTGGCCATAATGTCTTACAGTCATTGTGCGTTATGTCACTCTATTCGACTGAGAAAATGATATTTTTGCTTTGATGCCCTGTGCTGTGCTTACTCATGATTAAATCATACTATAAAGTAATGCGAGTGCTAATACAGATCAGCGTAGTCATGCTGTCGCTGCTGAAAGAGTTTCACCGCCAGCGGCTTTGGAGTTTCACGGTTTATCGGAAGCTGAGCAAAGATCAGAAAAGGCAAGACTGTTTGGCGTTGATACCGCGTACACAATGACTGCCTTTTTGTTCAGTTTTGCAGCATCAAACCTTGCAGCTTATTTTCAGCATGGCAGTAAAGGTCAACCCATGTGACACAATATTATCATACTGACTCACATACTGTGAGGACAAGCAGGTCGTTGACACGGCTGAAGTAAAACTAGGCCACAGTTTAGAGCCTTTTGTAAACCTTTGTTTTTCTTCCTGAGCACAGGCCGAAGCTTAAACGAGAGAATTTCATCTTTTGCTGCTGACGCCAAACAGAGGATGAGACGTGATGGGTATTTGAGTCTAAGTTATGTGTACGTCTGCTATTTTTAATGCTAAGAGAAGTGCTTCTGCTATTAGTGTGCTGCCTGGTGACGACGGGAATCTCCCTGGGCTTGAGCCCCCCACTGCCTGTTTACCTAAATTTAAATAATAAATATCTTTACGCTGTGGTAAGTCTGCCCAAAATAATTAAGAAAAAGTTATTCCTATAAGACAATATGCTCTAATATTGTCATAATTCATTAATAATGTACAGATTTCTCAGTTTCAGAGTGCTTAACACATGTCCGTCTTTGCTAATCCTAGCTTGCTTTTTTCACTGAAATATCTGTAACATCACTTGTGCATTATCAAATTCCATCAGTCTATATCAAAGTCCAAATTTATATAATAAATCCATATGCTGCAAAGCCACACATCATTGACAATACTGTTATACTGTGATTTATCCTGCACTGCGTTGCAAAGCATTCATAGGAAAAGTAATAAAGTCTCAGGTTGCAGTAGGGGTCATGTTTACATGTGGTACTTCTGAGAGTAGACACAGTCTGCCTCAGTGCCTGGGGGGCCACAGGTAGCTGACATAGTCACAGACATCGTGTCTGGAGTTTGGTTTCATTGGCTGAATATGAATCCAAAGCAATGCTTTCTGAGGCCGAACAAATCCTCCTCTTGAACCGAAGGTGTGATTAACACCCTAAGGAAGACTGGGACATAGGGGTGATCACATGCTGAATTCCAAAGACATACAGAGTTTGCAAAAGAAGAAGGGTTTGACATTTTGGGAAACATCCCCATGTACCTTGTTGTTCTGCTTTGGAGAAGAGAAAACATCATAATTTCTAAAAACATCATAGAACCATACAGAAAATGTACCGAGCAACAGATTAGATCAACAAACACTAAAAACTGGGGGAAACAGGTAGTCTGTGCCTGACCTAATAGAATATCACAGTATCGTGACTGCCTGCCACACTGCTGAATCGTGACGCATCCATTGAAGTCATAGTGAAAATTTTAAGTGGAAAGTGGAACTTGTGCCAACATCTGGCAAATGGCCTGCATTTGTATAGCGCTTTACACTACATTCAGTCATTCACCCATTCACACACACATTCACACACTGGCGATGGCAAGCTACATTGTAGCCACAGCTGCCCTGGGGCGCACTGACAGAGGCGAGGGTGGCGCCACATCTGCTCAATGTCTTTAACGAATGACTCAACACAGGAATTTGCTTTATATAATTAGTAATTATATTTGTTAAGGGGCATCTACACAAGAAGTGATTCAAAATGACATGATGATCAGCAACTGTATAAAGTCACTGACTTTAAGTGATAATGGGTGAAATGCATGCTAGTGACAGTTGTTGGTTATCAACACTGAGGCAACCAATTAAAGCAGCTACCACTGAAAGCTAAAGATACCATTAACTGATATACAACAGGGTAATAAATACATTTGAGCATTACCATGGCAACAAGAGCCAAGAAGGTCATGACCAACTGTCTTAGTAACGAGCAACGACTGAATCGCTTCATGTTTGGATGTCGCTTGAGAGATGATCTGACCAAGAACAATGTAACCATCTTGCCATCTGCCTCATTGCTTTAAAACCACAGTAAGTTATGGCCAAGGAGACAATGTCACCGTCACAGTGATGTTTTCTGGAAAAAGCTACCTACCACCATATAAAGTCATAAAAGCTGTGTAGAAAGACTGAGTTTCCATTTCTTGGGTTCAATGAGCTGTTCACTGACAGATTGTTACCTCGAACCAAGACAAGCTAGGGGTGCATTGTTTCTCAGTCTTTCACTGTTTGTCACCTCATTTCTGTTGCTTCTGTTAGTACTCCATGTGTTAAACTGTGCACACTAGAAACTTGTGAAAACCTTAGTGAACACTGCAAGTTATGCACTCATCAGAAATGATGAACTTCCATAGTGAAGACAACGATTCAAACAGCAACACATGATGACGTGTCCTTCTCCTACTAGCTGAAAATTGTTTGGCGGTCCCTCACCTTCAGCTCAACAGCCAAGATCAGTCTTCCACATTTTGGACAATACTCCTGATTTTATTTTATGAATTATGACTCATTCACAGTATTCCCCATCCCTCCCTGTGGTGTTTCATTCGTATAACACACACATATACAGTGTTGGGAAGGTTACTTTTAAAATGTATTCCATTACAGATTACAGAATACATGCCCCGAAATGTATTCTGTAACGTATTCCGTTACGTTACTCAATGAGAGTAACATATTCTGAATACTTTAGATTACTTAATATATTATCATGCTGTTTACAACTACGTGAATGTACTATTGCTGTGATTTATTACTGTTACTGAAGGTCCGCGGCTCCGAACCGTAGTAAAGGGACCTCTGACTAATACGGTGGGTTCTGTGTCGGCTTGTAGCCGAAAACTAGCTTTACTTTGTTGTCTGGGTCAACTTTGCTTGCCAGAGACAGAGAGAGGCGTTGAAAGGCTGCTCCAACGGAACTTATTGTTTTTGGAGGAAAACACGAACACGGTGTACAGTCGAGTCTTAATAGCTTACTTACAACTGGGCTCGTCAGGCACTCTTCTTGGCTGCAGTGGTTATTATTATATTTACATGCTTCCAGCTCCCGTTTTTGCTCGATGACAGCTCGTACTTTTCCTTTTTCTCCCTCCCTCGCTCACAGACACATAACGTGTATGGCAGTCCATTCTCCCTGCAGCACGGACTACACTGCCTATGATGCTACATTCTTTAGAGCTATACCTGTAGCATTCTGCCTATTAGCTTAGCACAACAACAAAAAGGCCTCTCTCACCCAGGAAACACGCAGAGAGAGAGCGTCACCCTGTAACCATGGCAACCGTAACGCTGTCACCTGGAACAACAGAACGTAGCTGTCAAACAAAACCCAAACAGTCCTGACCCGCCACAATATGAAACAGGGAAGTACCGCCGTGTAATCCATTTATTTCAACAAAGTAACTGTATTCTAAATACCACCTTTTTAAACGGTAACTGTAACGGAATACAGTTACTCATATTTTGTATTTTAAATACGTAACGGCGGTACATGTATTCCGTTACTCCCCAACACTGCACATATATATATATCTATAAGTGATTTTAAACAGGACACAGCAGAACTTCTTCACACATTTATTACACAAAGAAGAATTTACGGGTGCTCATTTACATTACAACAGGCAGATAAAAGCTGCTTTTTCACCCTGGCTTAAGAGTTTAGAATGAAGCGTCCCCACTTTCCCCTCCCTAATTCAATTCATGATTTCTTTTCCCGCTCTCTCTTCCCCCCTTTAAGTTGATCCCACAGTAACTTTCTCACTAAATCTCCCAGAGGCCATTCATGTGAAAGCCTCATAAATGTAAGAACTGTTGCAGTGCTTATTTATATGAGGGATCAGAAAAAGCAAAGGCTATGCAGCACGAGCTTTATAGTCTCTCGTGCACATACACTCGATTAATGCCCTTTTTTTCTGCCTCCCAATCACTCTCTGTCTATTTAGCATTCCTCTGTTCCTCTGCTGGACTGCCTGGGCTTGGACAAAAGCTCGGTGGGAAGCAGCACTGCCTGGTCCAGAGCTTTCAGGAATATTACTTTGCAGACTGCGTGCACACTGAAAGCTGATGCACAATCTGCAGCGTCAGGCTGAAACATACAACTTGGATCTGATGGAGGCAGTGCTGCAGAAACTGTTTCTGCATCTGCATTTCACAGTGAACAGATACAATCTTGAGGTTACACATATGTGCTTTTAATTTTAAACATTTTGCAGCATTAACTGCATAAATAATGATCTGTAATTTTTGACTCTGACCTTTTGCTTTCCTTGATTTCCGATAAAAATCTTAACAATACGTTGAGCTGACCCCAGCACTCACTTATGAAAACCGCACGATCTGAATGTGGGGGAGGTGTCGAGGGTCTGATGGTAACGGGACCTGCAGGGATGAATAAATCATTGAATGCCTTCTCTTTGATTAAATGTGTGTGTGTGTGTGTGTGTGTGTGTGTGTGTGTGTGTGTGTGTGTGTGTGTGTGAGTGACTGATAAAGAAGCAGTTTAATAAATCACCTAGATAGCAGCTCGACTTAGAACTGATGGGCCTCTGATCTGTGTCCAGAAACACACCATGCCATGCAAACCAGACCAGAGCAGGAAATTATGAGATGTTGATGCTTTTTGTTTGGAATTATTAAACTAGATTTTCAATTAAATTTTTCAGGGTTTCAATTTTGATGGCAGTGATCATATAAAGTGTTTTATTTGTTCTTTAATAGATAATTGTTGCAGTGTCGTACTGAGACTTGCGTCAGTAATTTCAACAGATATGAGCTGAACTGACGAATCTTACTTACAATGAAATGCAGAATAAAAAGTCACCGTGCTTTGAAATTGTCCCACTATTATGTAAGTTGAAATGTAGTGTGTTGGCTAAGTTTATGCATCACTAAAATTAAACAGGTTTCAATATATAAATGAGCTGTTACATATATGAATAAACACATGTGACTAATGGGCTTTTTTGGGATATTATCATTGAAATGACTGTTTAACTGCTTTTGGCTCATTATATTCTATAGATTCGAGTTTCCAGAGAGCCCAGACAGCTTATGCACCAAACTACCAAGAAACTGCAGTTCATTAATGAATTAAAGAAAAACAATGACAATGGGAAATAAATAAGACACACTTAAAATTAGCAGTGGAATTTGAGAAGCCTAACAGATAAGTACAGAGACGGATCAATACATGTATGACCAGCTAATGGCAGGGATGGGGGACAAAATGAGAATATAAAAGGAACAGACAAGGGATGGTATAGTACCCGAGGGCCATTATTTACCCATCTATGCCCCGAAATGGCTCATTCATTGATCAGGGGGGCAGGTGGTGAGTTTGGGGGTTGTTAAAAATGCATGTGCAGTGAGGACGGGGTTACCAAGTACTTCAAGAACCATTTCTGCCTCTTCTTACTGTCCTGAGAGTCAGCTAAAAAAAACCAAATCTTTTTTTTTTTTTCTTTTTTACATTAATGCGCCACGATTGTGATGTTCACATACAGGCAGGAAGTTGAGTCACATCCGCGGGCAGTGGACCACAATATCCCAGAGGAGATTTGCAGGAACTGGCAGCTGTTTCTGTCTCTCTCTTTTTTTTGCAAATTATCAAGTAGTGCCCAACTCTCTGCTCGTCTGCCCATACTGGAAATGTTAAAACAGGGTGATTCACAACTCGGTCACCTTGCTCTCAGCTGTTGTTTTCTCATCAGCAAGAAACTGGAGTCAGGTGTTTACACAAAAAGTGCCATTTGGCTCAAGGTTCACGAGAGTCATCACCTTGGTCGACAGCCTGTGTGTAGGTCTGTAATTCACAGTCTGCGCGCTATCTGCATGAGTATTAATGCATTTTTGAGCCATTTATACACACGATAGCATATATTTTGTGAATGTGTATACAAGTGTGATGCGTGAGTCTGTGTATTTCCAGGTCAGAGGTCACAGTCTTACTCCAAGATAACAACAGAAGGTCTAAAAAGCCTCTGGGCCCCATGCTGATCTTTTATAGCTTCTGTCTATAGAGCAGAAAACTCACGCTGCTCTGTTGTGGAAAGATGTTTGAGGGTGTGAGCACACAGATTCAGAAGCACTAGCGATAATGCAATGAAACAAAACACTGCAAATATTTGCAGCATATTTGAGTCATTTCACAAATGTGATTATGCTATTAAAGCCCATGGCTGAAACATTCAGAGAAAAGGGTTGGGCTTCAGATAAAAGTATCTGCTGTTGCTCTTTAAAATGATTAAATTTACAAGCGTGAAAAGTGCCAGTGCTTTCTCTTTCTAAGCCAACACTGCAGGGCTTTGAATTCAGCTCCCTGCAGATGTTTGCATCTTCTTCTTCACTGCTGTATTGGTTTGTTTACAGACCGGCACTTTGCTATTGCAACGTCAACACTTTCCATCCCAAGTATTTCTTTCACAACAAAGAAAACGCACCCTTGTTTTTAGCACGAGTACTAGTTAATTTATGAGAATATGAATTTCACTCTAAGGGTTCAGGGAATTTTTTCGCCAAGCCACAGAGGAACACGTGATCCTTCAAGAGGAAGATGGACACTACCAAAATTGGTATAAACAATTTAATAAGCTGCAAGCGCGTGGGGACCAAGTCTGTGGGATAGGCCAACCCTGCTGTATATATAATACCATTTTTGTGCTCTTTCTTTGTTATTTACTGCAGGATTATTGGTCCAAATTGCTACATATGTGATGGATTTCTTTCAACTTGATCACATTGCTGTCCTGGTTCCCTGCTGGTCTCACTGGATGCTGTATGGGAGGCTAAACAGAGAGATGTGACTCCTGAAAGTGGGGGAGGAGTGAGGGAGGAAGAGACCGTGTGTGTGTGGACACCCAACCTGGATGGGGGATGGGTGGATGGGATAGTGGAGAGAGTGTTGGGGTCACTGCACATGCTCCCCTCAGCGAACACATGAGCGCAGCATAATGAGTGTCTGTGTTGTTTTTGTGATGATCAGCGAGTGAAAAAGGGGATGATGAGTGGCTGTAAATCACAAATCAGAGCAGAGGTGTGGACATTTAAGAGGTTTAGGCATGGAGCAGTAATAACTGTGCATTGGTATTTTGTTTTGTTGACAACATTTTTTCTTTTTTTCTGTACATACTCTAAATTCTTAAGTGCGAAGAACACACTAATTTACATACAGCCTTGTGAAGTCGCCCCTCCTCCTGCTTTCTGTAATGGGCAATCTGTAATTCTCTTCGAGCACTGTAATTACTTGATTAAAAAATGACTGACGGCTTGTTTTCATGCCCGTCTCGATCATCAGTTCAGGCTTTTTATATGTGTGATGGGAGATGTTATAGCACCAAATCACAACAGAGCCTTCAGTTGGGAGGGAGAGCCTTCAGTTTTCAGGCCCCTCTTCTGTCGAACCAGCTTCCAGTTTGGATTCGGGAGACAGACACTATCTCTACTTTTAAGATTAGGCTTAAAACTTTCCTTTTTGCTAAAGCATATAGTTAGGGCTGGACCAGGTGACCCTGAATCCTCCCTTAGTTATGCTGCAATAGATGTAGGCTGCCGGGGGATTCCCATGATGCATTGAGTTTTTCCTTTCCAGTCACCTTTCTCACTCACTATGTGTTAACAGACCTCTCTGCATTGAATCATATCTGTTATTAACCTCTGTCTCTCTTCCACAGCATGTCTTTATCCTGTCTTCCTTCTCTCACCCCAACCGCTCGCAGCAGATGGCCCCGCCCCTCCCTGAGCCTGGTTCTGCCGGAGGTTTCTTCCTGTTAAAAGGGAGTTTTTCCTTCCCACTGTCACCAAAGTGCTGCTCATAGGGGGTCATATGATTGTTGGGTTTTTCTCTGTATCTATGAAGCGCCTTGAGGCGACTTTTGTTGTGATTTGGCGCTATATAAATAAAATCGAATTGAATTGAACAACAGTCGCCTCAAGGCGCTTTAAATTGTAAGATAAAGACCTCACAATAATGCAGCTTTTGTACTTGTGCCATACCTGCTGGTGTAACCACGCCGGTCTGACTGACTACTGGTAGAAGCACAGCTTTGTTCCAATTGAAGTATGTCAGCAAATAATGGATGCGTTTGGATGCACACAGCTAACAAACAACCTAACAGTCTTCTACTTAACATCTGTTAAGTTAACACTGCATATGTGTTGTTAAAGTTTAGCGGTTCTCCAAACCTTTCTGACACGCCACGCTTCAAAAGCCAAAGAAAAATCACATCCCACATTTTTTTAATCAACCGATAATAATAAAACAGGAGCCAACCTGAGTTTGTGTAAGTAACAGTCAGCAGAATGGTATCCGAAAATTCTTATCTGTTTAGTTTTACCAAGAAAATTCAACTCATTCAACTTACTTTTGTTTTGTGCTTTCCCCCTCCTTCTCCACCTGCAGGGGTTTGTCTCCCACCAGTATGAAGATCACTGGCACGTAGCAAAGCTATCCTCAAGTAAAGCTTTAATTCAATTCAATTCAATTTTATTTATATAGCGCCAAATCACAACAAAAGTCGCCTCAAGGCGCTTCATAGATACAGAGAAAAACCCAACAATCATATGACCCCCTATGAGCAGCACTTTGGCGACAGTGGGAAGGAAAAACTCCCTTTTAACAGGAAGAAACCTCCGGCAGAACCAGGCTCAGGGAGGGGCGGGGCCATCTGCTGCGACCGGTTGGGGTGAGAGAAGGAAGACAGGATAAAAGACATGCTGTGGAAGAGAGACAGAGGTTAATAACAGATATGATTCAATACAGAAAGGTCTGTTAACACATAGTGAGTGAGAAAGGTGACTGGAAAGGAAAAACTCAATGCATCATGGGAATCCCCCGGCAGCCTACATCTATTGCAGCATAACTAAGGGAGGATTCAGGGTCACCTGGTCCAGCCCTAACTATATGCTTTAGCAAAAAGGAAAGTTTGAAGCCTAATCTTAAAAGTAGAGATAGTGTCTGTCTCCCAGATCCAAACTGGAAGCTGGTTCCACAGAAGAGGGGCCTGAAAACTGAAGGCTCTGCCTCCCATTCTACTTTTAAATACTCTAGGAACAACAAGTAGGCCTGCAGAGCGAGAGCGAAGTGCTCTAATAGGGTGATATGGTACTACAAGGTCATTAAGATAAGATGGGGCCTGATTATTTAAGACCTTGTATGTGAGGAGCAGGATTTTGAATTCAATTCTGGATTTAACAGGAAGCCAATGAAGGGAAGCCTAAACAGGAGAAATATGCTCTCTCTTTCTAGTCCCTGTCAGGACTCTTGCTGCAGCATTTTGGATTAACTGAAGGCTTTTCAGGGAGTTTTTTGGACATCCTGATAATAATGAGGATATGAGGGTATAAACAGGTAGGGGCTACCCTGCTGTAGACAGAACCCAGGTGCCTTATCTAATCTATGTATTCAACATGGCAATGTAATACATACACATGCATGCTGGTGCTGAATCTGAGTTCATGTGGGTTTTCTACTAGACCAGGGGTCTGCAACCTTTAACACCCAAAGAGCCATTTGGACGTGATTTCCATGCAAAAGAAAACACTGGGAGCCGCAAATACTTTTTGACATCTAAAATGAAGATAACACTGTATATATATATATTTTTTTTTTTACCTTTATGCTTTGTGTAAACAACTAAGGCGTGTTGCTTGAATCCATGAAGTGCTACAGAGAAAATTACATTTTATTTATGTTATTAACACATTTTGAACTTTTAAAGAAATATAACAAAAGGAAAGACACCCAGCTGAACTAAAATGATCTATGTAGCAAACAAAAACTGTTGTGAGCCGCCACCTTTATATCGCCTTTGGGCTTTTGGAGCCTTGACCTGACTTTTAAAAGAAATAATTGGAAAAAAAAGCACTATGCTGCTAAAAAAATGAAAAATAGATGTTTGCAAAATTCAGCCTAAATATGTATTTTATCTGATTAATGTGTGTGGCGGGGCGTGGTCTGCAGCGGCCGCTGCAGGGGAGGCGGACGCACCTGAGCAGAACCGACGCTGTTTGCATAACAGCGTCGGTTCTGCCGTACGGGCTGTACGAAGTCACTTTCATCTTCACGCAGGACTGTAAGCTGTCATCTGTGAGGCGTGAGCGGTGTTTGTTTTTAACATAGTTCACGGTGGAAAACAGCTGCTGACATAATGTGGATCCGAAGATCCATAATTCGCTTACCTGGGGTTGAAAGTCTCGATAAATGCACGGCGTTTCGGCGGGTATATCGGCTTCCGCAAGTGTGACGCTTATTTTGAACGATTAAAAAAATAATAGAATATAATTTTATTTTTATATTTCAATATCACAATAATCTTCCAATTTAGAACTACAAGTTAAAAAAAGAGCTAACATAAATAAAATACACTTCAGCTAATTACTTAAAAAAATATATATATATTTTCCCAAACCACGCGGAGCCGCACTAAAAGGACCAAAGAGCCGCATGCGGCTCTGGAGCCGCAGGTTGCCGACCCCTGTACTAGACCATCACATCAACACCCTGATATCTCCCCCAGGGTCAGCAACAACACACCTCCACACACACAAGCACAAAGGCACACATGCACACACCAAATGTGGGTTTACTGAGAGAATGAGCTTGGCAGTGAAGCTCACGAGTCAATCCTAAACAATGATATGAGTTAGAAGCAGAGTAAAGGCCAAATAAATGAAAGCTCAAGTCATCCAACAAGATTTATTCGTGTCAAATTTGGTACGTGTGTCTTCAGGAAAAGGTCACAACACTTTTTGCTTAATTTTGCAAAGGTGTAATTCCAAACAAATTTCATGTAAGTAATGAAAACAATGTTGAATCTCTGCAAAAATGTTAATGTAGACAGTTTTCTAACTTGAGGCTTCAGCCATTTGGCTTAAATAAATAAACCTTTTAGGTCATATAAACTTTTTTTCTGACTTGTTTCATCTTATATTTATGAGACATAAGAGGTTATGAGATCATTTCTGCAGAAATCAGAGCCTCCAGCTTCACATCCTCACACCTGCCCATGTATCTCAGCATGTGGGGGGCAGTGAGGTATCACCTTAACTCTTAAACATAAAGCAGAGCCTCCTGGAATGTAGCGCTGTGAGAGGGATCGGATCTTATCAGTTTTGGGGGTTTTTTTTCTAAGTGATATGTTATTCCTCTTTGTTATACGTGTATTTGCATCAGCGTAACATCACTTGAAGATTTAGTTTTTCTTGCATGTGCGTCACCGGTGATGTGAAACATGATTTCACATGTTTGCGCTCTGTGGCTGTTTTAGTTTCTGGTTGTTAAGGTGAGGGGAATCACTCCTGAGGCATGCACAGCTGCACCTCACCAGAAGTACTTGTCAGGAAAGAGACGACGGGAGCAGAAAATAGAAAGTTAAGCTGTCTGGCAGTCTGGGATGTGTCAGCGGTAGTTTATGTGAGTAGACTGTAGTAAAATACAAATTGTGAGGTACTTGTACATAAGTATTGCCATTTGAGTCTACTTAGTTCTTATACATCACATTTAAAGGGGAAACCACTTTACTCCAACACAAGAAGGTGACAGTTCAGAGTAGGATTAGTAAAGTAGGTTACCAAATTGCCACAATGATAACCACACAAGCTAATGCATTATTAAATATATCAGTTTGAGTAGAGTGTGTCTGGTTAATTATTGCTTTTGCTACTTTAATTTAATTTTACAACATTTTATATTTTAAGATCAACATTTTGAACATTTTGGATCTTATGTGTGCTTTGCTCAGCCAGAATACTATTATTGTTGCATTGTGTTACTTAATTAATAATGTTACTTAATTTGTAACACTACATATTATATTACTTTTGCATTACCTAACATGGCCTATTCATATAATTTATCTTTTAAAAGATAAAGTTAAGGCTGCAGTTTCACACACTTGCACAAATTCCTGTCCTAATGAGCACCTATGCAACAGCTGCTTTTTAGTGTTTGAGTACGAACTCAAAGCCAACAGCAAAGCTGGAAACCATCCCAAAGTGCGTTTCACAGCATTTGCCATTAATTTTACTGCAAAAACAGAGGCTATGTTTGAACCTGACTCACTGCCTTTGTTACCTGATGAAGATCAGGCTCTGGCTGCTGGACTCGGGTCAGCATACACTCAGCTTCAACATCACTCTGGGATCTTCCTCACTAGCTTCGTGTTAGCGTGCTCTCTTTATGGATGCTTGCCAAAAACAAACAAACAAACAAACAAAAAACTCAGTGTCCTGTTAACAGTAGTGTATAGTTGTTTCTGCCCTGGATGCTGTTTGCACATTACCTATGCAAACTTGCTCTTTTCTTCAATAAAAAAAAAACAAAAGTTTTGTCCATACTTTCACTCCAACTACAAAAGCTGTAGTTTGCTCAGCCGTTTTCTTCCTGATATTAGATTGTTGTTCACCTATCAGAAATAAATATTGTTAAAAGAAACAAACTGTGATCGTAACTGATAGTTGCAGGTTGAGTGCTGTGCTGTGGAGAATGCAGACCATGAAAGCTCTGCAGAAGACTCGTTTGTAATTTGATCATATCTCATTTCCTTTTAGGTGAAATGATATTTCAATAATATAGCATTTTATGTTATCCAGCAGTTGATTTACTTTAATTGCTAGTGTGTGCCTGCTAGTACAGCTTTTTGTTACAGGAACACCCTGTCTGAGTATCGAGCCAAAGTCACAACTGGCACATGCAACAACTCGTTAGTAGCCCGCAGTCATGTACTGTATAAATACCTGCAGGTATTAATGTTTGCAAGGTACATTATCTAAATTCTGTTGACAGTGTTGGGGAGTAACGGAATACATGTACCGCCGTTACGTATTTAAAATACAAAATATGAGTAACTGTATTCCGTTACAGTTACCGTTTAAAAAGGTGGTATTTAGAATACAGTTACTTTGTTGAAATAAATGGATTACACGGCGGTACTTCCCTGTTTCATATTGTCGCGGGTCAGGACTGTTTGGGTTTTGTTTGACAGCTACGTTCTGTTGTTCCAGGCGGCAGCGTTACGGTTGCCACGGTTACAGGGTGACCTCTCTCTCTGCGTGTTTCCTGGGTGAGAGAGGCCTTTTTGTTGTTGTTGTGCTAAGCTAATAGGCAGAATGCTACAGGTATAGCTCTAAAGAATGTAGCATCATAGGCAGTGTAGTCCGTGCTGCAGGGAGAATGGACTGTCATACACGTTATGTGTCTGTGAGCGAGGGAGGGAGAAAAAGGAAAAGTAGAGGAAAAGGAAAAAACGGGAGCTGGAAGCATGTAAATATAATAATAACCACTGCAGCCAAGAAGAGTGCCTGACGAGCCCAGCTGTAAGTAAGCTATTAAGACTCGACTGTACACCGTGTCCGTGTTTTCCTCTGAAACAATAAGTTCCGTTGGAGCAGCCTTTCAACGCCTCTCTCTGTCTCTGCTAGCAAAGTTGACCCAGACAACAAAGTAAAGCTAGTTTTCGGCTACGAGCCCGACACGGAACCCACTGTATTAGCCAGAGGTCCCTTTACTACGGTTCGGAGCCGCGGACCTTCAGTAACAGTAATAAATCACAGCAATAGTACATTCATGTAGTTGTAAACAGCATGATAATATATTAAGTAATCCAAAGTATTCAGAATACGTTACTCTCATTGAGTAACGTAACGGAATACGTTACAGAATACATTTTGGGGCATGTATTCTGTATTCTGTAATGGAATACATTTTAAAAGTAACCTTCCCAACACTGTCTGTTGATAGCGTACATGTTTACATGTTACAGTTACAAAATAACCCTTAGCTTTTTTGCTGTTAGCAATTTAGTGACGTGAATGCATCCTCAGTTCCTCTGGGATCACAAATAATAATTCAGCAGAGCAGAATTTAAATCTGGATTAACTGTCAGAAGGCCATGCTGCTTGTAGCTTCTTCTGGATTGTCTTCTATGGGCAGATGGTTTGTGTGCACAGAAGACAATCAAGGAAAAACCAAGTGGTCATTCCTGTTATATTTCTTTGACGTCCACCTGGAGAGGATGTGCAGGTGGTGCATTCTAATATAAAGTCTTGGGTTAGCTGGTCCACATTGTCATAAAACACTGGCAAGCACATGGACATCTGCATAGACCTCCATGCTCTCTGACTGATGACGAAATTCATGCAACTTGGTCCTCATCAGACTTACTGACGCAAAAAGTATAAGGCTTAAATCTTCATAAAACTTAGAGAGATGCATTTAAATACACTGTTGTGATATCAAAAAGACTAGATAAAGATCTTGATAACTAGATAGGCTTTGTGTTATTCCAGTAATGTAATAATGTCTTGCTTGTGTGCCTGACGCCACATCCAGCTTTACGCGTGTTACAGATAAAGCTGGATAAGGTTGGTAATGATGCACCTTTGATCCAATTACTTTACCAGGAGCAGAGTGGATGCAGTACAGTAAAATGTATGCAGTGTACACTATCGAGCATATTTTGATCTGAACTATCCAGTAAAGATGAGTTGCTCTGCACCTAGCATTGTTGTTATAGCTGCCTCGTTGTAAACACTGAGACACCAGGTTAGAGTTACTCTTGGCTGATCCATGCTAAGCTTCTAGCTTGTTAAACTCTATTTAAAGTCTTCCCTCACACAGTGATAGCTCTAATTTAAGTGCGCACATAACAGTAGATAGTTAGGGAGTAGATAGGAGGAGAGTTGTTGGCTGGAGCATTTTGCGCAGGGTGTATTTGCACAGCTGAGCGTAGCACTGACATAGCTAACATCACTGTCATAATTAGACCTGTAGGCACAGTTCGGTGGCAGTGCAGGGTAGACCTCGGTATCTGTTTTTCAGGCTTCCTGTTCTGCTCTTTATTTGTTGCTGTCTCCTGTGTTTCCCCATGTCTCGCTTCCATGCATATGCCATGACTGACAGTGTTGGGTGGAATGTGAACATTCGGTTTTTAAATAGCATCCTGGCCTGAATCAGCCACTCCTAATAAGGCAGAGGGCCGTGACACTGGCCCTAAAATATCAGCAACCACCTCACTGAGAATAAAACTTTTCCTGGCCTTGTTATTTAGGGACCACTGATAATAGCTGTTGGATATGAGTGCAAACAAGGTACACTAGATATAGATTTCCCAGAGCTGTCATAAATATATTTCAGGCAACATAACATAGTCTACTGAATGTAGCCTCGTGTTCAGGGTGTCTTTATAGTAATGGCAACTTAAGGTGAAGAACAGCTTTGAGGAAACCTTAATTTGTATTATGCACTATCAACGTTTGACACCAGGTTTTACAATTAACTTTCCTTTCATTTTCCTTTATTTAGGATACTGGTGGGAGCTCCAAGGGCGGCAGGGCAGGGTAAGTTGACGGGCAGTCGACCAGGAGCCCTGTTCAGGTGTCCGATCACACCAGAGGAGTATGACTGTGAGAGGGTTAACATCGATGGAGACGGTGGGTTTCAAGTGCAGCTGAAACAACCAAACTATGACGTGATTTTTATTCTTGGTGTTTCACTTTGTTCTCTGTGCTGTGAAATTAAACACTTCAACCAAAGACAAAACTTTAAACACATCAACTTGGGCTTTAAAAAACCTAAATAACACCTGGACCTCTGTCGGTCAAAGAGAATTATCTTTATTATAAACTACATTATCCCAGGCAGAATATTAATGGTTTCTCTGACAAGCATCATGGAAATATATGATGTTACTGTATCATATTTATAAAGATACCTGCTTCATTTTTGTGAAGTGTGAAGTGAAATAACACTT
Organism: Neolamprologus brichardi; assembly: GCF_056152115.1. Classification (NCBI taxonomy): domain Eukaryota; kingdom Metazoa; phylum Chordata; class Actinopteri; order Cichliformes; family Cichlidae; genus Neolamprologus; species Neolamprologus brichardi. The sequence goes on along the minus strand of NC_142108.1, from coordinate 31,532,969 downwards.
CTAATAGGTGAAGTTCTGTTTGCTTGTAACCATAATGTTCCTGGCTTACAATATGGAAGCCATCATGACTGACAGTTCACTCTGTGTTCTCTCTCAGTGAGGTGGGACAGAGAGAGCAAGGACAACCAGTGGCTGGGAGTTACAGTCAAGAGTCAGGGCATTGGAGGGAAGGTTGTGGTGAGTACCAAATGCCCAAATTGGGTAAATTCACGTTGTGCTGATGATCAAGAGATATAAGAGCAGACATTGTGCAATTCTAGGTTTGGTTCATCTGCCAAGTTGTTGTTTATAATGATGAAGGTCATTACGCTTTTGCATAGTATCATATTCTTTTAAAAAAATCAAAGGCTAGCTGATATCCAGGAAACCCTAATGCGTTTTCCCCCCCTCACCAGACCTGCGCTCATCTGTACGAACTGAGGCAACGTGTAAACCAGTCATCAGAGACTCGGGATCCCATTGGACGTTGCTATGTCCTGAGTGAGGACCTGACTAATCGAGATGACCTGGACGGAGGAGAATGGAAGTTTTGTGAGGGTCGGCCACAGGGACACGAGCAGTTCGGTTTCTGTCAGCAGGGCCTGTCTGTCAGTTTCACCCCAGACAAAAACTTCATTCTGTTCGGTGCTCCAGGAACATACAACTGGAAAGGTAATGTGACCGACTGATAGAAGCCTTTATTTAGAGTTTTATGTTTTACTAATCGCAAGACCAGAGGAAAAGCTGTGTAGTGTGATTTGGGATTGAATGTACTGCTCACAAAAATGCATGCAAGGGGTGACGAAGGGCTGGAAATCATCTTTCAGATGGATCCCTTCTTGACATGCTCCGTTTCATTCATAAAGATGAATGCTAAGCAGAAGGAACTGGCAGTGAGGTTTTTGTCTTTAGTATCTACTGATTCCTTCTCTTATGCCTTCTTGAGTGTTGTTCTATTACAGTGCAAAGACGATTTGCCACGAATGTAAAAGAAATATGAGAAGAAACTCCTGTTGCAGCTAATGCATGCTAGAGAAGAAAAGCAATGCAATGAAACTGTCTAATTAAATAAGTACTACTAACAGGACAATCCAATTAATTTATAGGCCAATCTATTGATTGAGCACTGAAATTATGCAGCACAGCTTAATCCATTTAATATAAATGGTCTAAGATATATTGGATGCAAACATCAGTTTCTGGATGATTCATGTTTTAATAAAATGCTGCTTTATGGAATAAAAGCTGAATTTACACAACGCCTGTTCTAAAATGTCTAAATTCTGTCACATGCTGGATTTGGGAAGCAACATGTGAGCATGTGTATCTATGACCTTGTCCCTGTTGTTTAAGATAACGTGCAAATCTGTGTTTGTCACCGTGCTGTGCCCTCACCTATTTCCTTTCCAGGCGAGATGCGTGTTCAGCTCCTAAACCAGACTCTGCTTGACCTCGGTATCTATGACGACGGACCTTACGAGGTGGCAGATGAAAAACAACTTAATGCCCAGCTCATCCCTGTGCCCTACCACAGTTACCTGGGTAGGATTTGCCCTCCCTGCTCACTGCTGCCTGCGCACAGGAGAGATAGAGAGGGCCGGGGGAGGATGACACCAGGACTTAGACTGTACCCCAACACGGCTGACTTAACCACAGCAATGAGCAACAGTAGCAACAAAACTGCCTCTGATTGGTTGAAGAAAATCTTGTAGTGTTCCTACTATTCCTGGACATGACTTTTAGCTCAGCAATTTATGACTCATGAAGCCCCGAACAGGACTCCACCTCATTTTTCCAGCCTTTGTTTGACAGTGGGTGGACATGTAGCCTGACAGGATCAGTCCTCATGTTGCTACTATTTGCTCACTTTCTTGGGAAAACAAGGGAAAATACTTGATGTCATCCTCATTCCAGCTACCGCCCATTGTCGGAAAATGTCAGTGGTGTACAGTCTGAGCCTGACGTGTCATCTCTCCACCAGGTGCCCAGTGGTTTTGCAGGACAAACCACTGTAGCACCACACAGAAAGCAATCAATCACAACCTCTCACCTGCACCTCCCTCTCCCCTTTTCTTCTTCTTTCCACCCCCACCACCATTTCACCGTTCCATCACACCCTCCCCACGCTCCTCTTTCTGCTTCCTTCTGTTTTCTCCTCCTGTTTTGGGCCGTAGGGCTCTTGTTCATGGCTAGCCCCGTTGAAGATGCGCTGCTGTACAAAACTCTGGAACCATCAAGGCGGCCCACATCGTTTGAGGATGTAGCTCATAATAGCTACCTAGGTTTGTAGGCTTGAGGTGCTGTCGTTTGGACCGGACTGGGCTTGTAGTGGACATAGTATCTTGTTTTTCTCCGTCTTTGTCTTAATCCTTTCTGATCAGTTACACAGTCTGTTTGTCTATATAGATTTTAGTGTGTAATTTATGTTAAAAAGAGACAGCCATCCAAAGTACTTCCATTTTTATTTCATTTTTTAAATTAAATTAAATTACATTTATATTTTGGCACAGTTATATAGTTGCAGAAGAGATGGCCTTCTCTTTGGGTAGCAGGAGGTGTTTGTCTGTTCTGTCTGTCGATCTCTTTTGTTAGTTTGCATGAGTCTGTCTGGATGAAGCTTTCCAGGGTATCTTGGTGGTGGTTTCACTTTAAGTAGTTGCAGTTATACTAAACCGAATTGTTTGAAATTGTTTAACTAATATACAAGACGAGTCCACAGCTGTGCGAGGCTATACCGAGGCACATCGTCAGCATGCTAACATATTTACAATCAGTGCAATTTTTTTAACACGTTAATACGCTAACTGTTGCTAACAAGCATTGAACCCAACTGCAATTGAAGTGGATGAGAATATTATATATATTTGTTATGTGTGGTATGTATTTCATTACTGACTATTGAAATCTGGATGATGGCCTGAAGGCTGATGGAGTTTTTGGCATCAATATGAACGGCTAGCAATTAAGTTTCATGAAGCTCTATTCAAAAGCAAGAATACCAGTGTAACAGCGGTGAAAGAGGAGAAGTAACTCTGGTTATCACAAATGTCTGTACAGCATTTCAAATATAATGGTAAGAGGCCTGCACTACGAAGACTTCTGCTTACCCCGGATGCTTCAGGGTTGTTGTTTGTACAACAAAAGTGGTTCACTTCTCACTGGGGTATATCAAAATGGTAATTTAGGCTGTGAAGCAGTTCCAGATTAGAGATCAACAGGTGCAAAATCACTGCCTATTGACCTGCCAGGTTACCAAGAAGGTTACCAGTTCTTGAAGATCCCTTAATCCTCTGTTTCTAAAGTTTTTTAATAGGTTCTAATGTCTTTGATGAGTATCAGTAAAAAATATTGATTCTTCGATGTAACTTTAAACTCTTCTCCTGTTGGCTGCAAACACTTTTACAACAGTTTTATTATTTTATAAGCATTAACATATGAACCTAAAATAGGGCACCTGTTTTTACTTTTGGGCTTAATTTGCACGTAGTCTAATGGGTGAATACCACTGGGGCAGCAGCTGAGAGATTAAAAACTAAAACTGTCCTTTACACCAGCGGTCTCCAACCTTTTTTGCGCCACGGACCGGTTTATGCCCGACAATATTTTCATGGACCGGTCTTTAAGGTGTCGCGGATAAATACAGCAAAATAAAACTAGTACCGGTACCGAAAAAATGAAAATTTATTCATAACACACGTGAAAAGACCCAGGAAAACCGAGTAAACGATAAAAACGATAACAAAATAACGCTGAAAACCGATAAAAACCCTGAAAACTATACATCTCACACCTGAGCCTCAACTCTCAACTCTCAGCCTCAACCAAACGACTCACGGACCGGTACCGGTCCGAGGCCCGGGGGTTGGGGACCGCTGCTTTACATATTAATTTAATGAGATTCTTGATTGTAATCTATCAGATTCTTAATGAGAGTGTTGTGATGTGATAAGTCTGTCGAGTTCCACCGTCAGCTTGTTTGCCAGCTTTTCTTCCAGGCTTCAAGTAGGCTAAACTTTATTAATATAATAATAGCCACTCCTTTCTCGTCTTACTGACCAATGCACTTAAAGCCCATACTTAAGTAAAACTGTGTCACTCTACAGTGCTCTTCCTCTCACACATACTCTTGCTGCTTTATCTGCAGCAGCTTTGTTGCCTTAAATCTGTATTACATGTTTGAACTTCATATTTTCTCCAAAGTACAGCTTCATTTCTCTTTGAAAAAAATCGAACGGGTCTACTGTGGATACATTTATCCATAATTATGATCAGTCAGATCATCATCAACTTTATTTATAAAGCACTTTAAAACAACCACAGCTGACACAAAGTGCTGTACATTGGAACTGTAAAATAAAATTACATAAGATATAAGTAAAAACCAAATAAAAGAAGAGTGAAATCATTAAATAACTACTTCAATTAAAAGAGAAACTAAGTCTCGCTGAGGTTAAAAGCCAAGGAATAAAAGTGGGTTTTAAGACGTGATTTAAAAGTGGACAGTGAAGGGGCCTCTCTAACGTGCATGGGCAAATTATTCCATAATTTTGGAGCCACAATAGAGAAGGCCCTGTCCCCTCTGAGCTTCCTCCTGGATCTCAGTACCTCCAGGAGCAGCTGGTCAGCTGACCTGAGAGACCGACAGGGTATGTGGGGATGAAGAAGCTCAGAGAGGTAAGGCGGGGCAAGACTGTGGAGGCATTTAAAAACAAACATAAGAAGTTTAAAATTAACTCTAAAAGATGCCGCTAACACCACCCTTTTCATGTGAATGTGCAAAATCCTGGTTTAGTTTAGCAAGTTGATAACTAGCTTCATGTGAAGGCTTATCCTGGCTGGATAAGTGAATGCCCTGGGTATGATGAACTCACTTTGTAGTACAGGCCTAAGGTCAAACGAATCAATAGTGGTGCACTGTCACACTGATATTTTCATTCAAACAATAGATACATTTTATCAAGATAACGATGTGATGCTTTGTGATGAATTTCTCAGTATTTAGTGTCAGTTGTTAGTGATCCACAGTCTGCTGAGCAGGAGCTATTCATTGTTATTTTGGGTTTCCGGTCATTATTTTTCCTCTAAGTGTGTGGCTCTGCTATAAATCTCTTTATTCACATTCCTCCAATCCTGCTTACCCTCCTACTCACCGTATTGAGCTGTCTCCTTGACAACACTAATTCCCACATGACCTTTTAGCCTTCATTTATAACCCACGTGCTTCCATTGATCCTAACCAGATGATGCGACACACCTATGCATGCTTACTAAAATGACAGAGACTGTTGTAGGAATTTGCAGCTTTTGTTGGATCTGAAATATCACTGTATTGTGTCCAATAGGAACAGTAAAAGTATTCATTTAAAGAAGTGACGGCCTGCTGAATGAAAAGAAAGCTTTGTTTTTATCTCCATCAACACCAACATTACACATAGAATCTCTTCATTACAAGCTAAAGGGACTAATGCTGAGGCTGCACCCGAGTAGTTTCCATAATTAGAAAAGTCAGCGTCGAAACAACGAGTACATAGAAGCATCAACATTTACAAGTATCATCTTTGGCTCTTTATCAGGTAAATTCAGTTTTAATTTAAAGAGGCTTTTAGTCAAGAAATAAACTCTACTTAAAATGTATAGCCATGGCAAAAAGAGTTATGATCAGTGTTGGTCAAGTTACTTAAAAAAAGTAATCAGTAACTAATTACTGATTACTTCCCCCAAAAAGTAATCCCGTTACTTTACTGATTACTTATTTTCAAAAGTAATTAATTACTTAGTTACTTTTTAAAAACACGATTTACAACCTGAATAGGTGATAAAGTGATAGGTCTTTCAGCCCAATTCTACTTTTTCTGCATAATCATCATACAAAATGTAATCAAATGGAAAATTCCTTTTTAAAACTTGTTTTATTAGTTTTAATCTTTTAACTTTATGCATCAAGCAAAAATTTAATTATATGCAACATTCTCTGACTGGAAGAAATTTGTTTAATATTTAAACCTATTTTCTGCACATTCCAGCACATAAATTTTTTTTTGTGTTTACACTCAGTCTTTCAAATAGATGCAAGTAAAACACAGCAGAAAATAAATAAAGTCAAAGACTAGCGGTCCTGTTGCTCTATTTTCACCTGTAAAGCAGGAGTGGGGTAGGCGGAGGTTTACCCTGGTGCAGGTGTGCCGCAGCGGTCAGTGGAAGAATCCGCGAGTTTCTCTGTGAGTTTCCCATTACGTCGTAGCTACTCGGTGCTTGCTCGGAAGTTTAGGGGTTTTTTCGCTGTAAAAAGAAGTTTTCTTCCCACGCACAACGGACACTAATGTTTTTGTCACTTTTTATGGAATCAAACTCAAAGTAAGGTCAGTACTTCCACGCTTTAAACGCTGCACGCTCATACTCTCTCTGCACTCGATATATGATCCATTGTTGATCTGCACACAGCTGTTGTCACGAACGTGGCACTCGCTTACGTCACTGTCATGAGACATTCTCGCAAAAAAATCACGGTTTTAGTAACGCAGTAACGCAGCGTTCCTACGGGAAAGTAACGGTAATCTAATTACCGTTTTTGCAATAGTAATCCCTTACTTTACTCGTTACTTGAAAAAAGTAATCGGATTACGCGTTACTGCCCATCTCTGGTTATGATAAATAAAATATAGCAAATACATCTTAAGATGAACATCACACATGACATAATACACCATGTGATGTATTTAACAAAAACTACGCCAAATGCAGAAGTAGTATCTGTAAAAAATTACTTACACTCATATTGTATCATACAGCAGTTAGTTATTACAAATCAAAGGAGGTGTGAGGACCTTTATTTTATAGATGAAACAAAATAAAGCAAAACAGCTTTTTAATTGACATCCTTTATTGTCAGCTACTGTCTCTCTGGTCCAAAGGAGGAAAAATATAAACGTAAATGAAATAAAATGTGGATAATAAATTATATATAGTAGGAGTGGGACACTAAGGAGTACATCATTGGAGACTAATCAGTAGATACAACCTCGAGTATTTGCTGACTAAACCAATAGCTAGGACATATTTAGCAGGTAGGTAAGAGAATATTTAAAATAAAGAAATAAAAAATAAATATCGGAAATTCCATTGCGCTCTCCAAATTGACTTTTTTCTGTCTAACAGTCTAACGTAAATAAAAACTAAGCAATTTATTAAGATTAACGTTGCAAAAACTTTTTTCCTTATCCTTTCATTCCTGAATTAGCTTTATAGTTTCTACCATGTTGCAGCTTGTTCCCACATCTGCTGGTTTTATAGAAGCTGCAGTGCTGCATTCCCCACCTGCCACCCTGGAGCTGCTCACTGTTTGTCTCTGTCTTGTCTCCTTCTGCATGTTTACTCAGGACTAACAAATGTCCTTCATGTCCCGATGGAGACAGATTGTCCTCACTTTTTGCACCAGCTGCCTGCTTTTAAGTCTAGCATAGCGAGTGCATGTAGAAAATGCCTGCGTTCAAGCCAAATGTTTCATATGTTTTGTGTCATTTTTCACAGCTTGATCAGAAATATTACGCACATGATGCAAACATCCTTCCTCCTCTATATACACGCTGAATTGCTTTACCTGATTTACATGCATGCACATCCTCAAATTCCTCCACACACATGCAGATGATCTTTTCACAAAGCGCACTCACAGAGAAGAGGAGATGCTTCAGGCGATAAATCTGCTTAACGTCCACCCACCATGTTTACACACCGCCTTCACCAGAGGCAACCAGTGCAGAGCTTTGGTATCATGAATCTCAGGACGTCAATACATCTCATGTTACTATCACAACCAGCCTTTTTGCCTTCCACTAGACACACAGCCTTTCACACGCACAGCACACAGGACATTTACACCCATCATGAGTTAGGCACAAAATCAATAGTCACTTAAGGCCCACATTTCATTAGTAAGAAGATGAGCAGAACATGGCACGCTCAGAGGAGGTGATCCTCTGAACCCCACGGTCGATATTAACCCATAACACTTCCTTCTTTCCTTCCTCCTCTGCTTTTCTTTCCTTCCTCATCTTCTAGGGTTTTCTGTTGACTCTGCCATGGGAATAATGAGTCTCGGAGAGCTAACCTTCGTGGCCGGTGCTCCCCGAGCCAATCACACCGGGGCGGTGGTGCTGCTGAAGAAAGACAATGTGTACCGGTTGGTGCCACAGCACATCTTCTGGGGGGAGGAGCTGGCCTCTTCATTCGGATATTCAGTAGCCACCACAGATCTCAACAGTGATGGGTGAGCAAAGGCTGAATAGGAAGTCAGTCAGGATGACCATCATAAAATCATATAACCCATAGAAAATGGGATTCACAGCCATGTGCTACACAAAAATGTCAAATTCATCTTAAAGTTATAAACACAAGATCATATTTTTTAACACCTAAATCCTGCAACAGCATTTTCCTGTGTAAATGCATAAAATGCATATTCAAGGGCAACTGCCAGTGTTGGGGAGTAACGGAATACATGTACCGCCGTTACGTATTTAAAATACAAAATATGAGTAACTGTATTCCGTTACAGTTACCGTTTAAAAAGGTGGTATTTAGAATACAGTTACTTTGTTGAAATAAATGGATTACACGGCGGTACTTCCCTGTTTCATATTGTGGCGGGTCAGGACTGTTTGGGTTTTGTTTGACAGCTACGTTCCGTTGTTCCAGGCAGCAGCGTTACGGTTGCCATGGTTACAGGGTGCCGCTCTCTCTCTGCGTGTTTCCTGGGTGAGAGAGCGCCTGTTGTTGTTGTGCTAAGCTAATAGGCAGAATGCTACCGGTATAGCTTTAAAGAATGTAGCATCATAGGCAGTGTAGTCCGTGCTGCAGGGTGAATGGACTGCCATACACGTTATGTGTCTGTGAGCGAGGGAGGGAGAAAAAGGAAAAGTACGAGCTGTCATCGAGCAAAAACGGGAGCTGGAAGCATGTAAATATAATAATAACCACTGCAGCCAAGAAGAGTGCCTGACGAGCCCAGTTGTAAGTAAGCTATTAAGACTCGACTGTACACCGTGTTCGTGTTTTCCTCCAAAAACAATAAGTTCCGTTGGAGCAGCCTTTCAATGCCTCTTTCTGTCTCTGCTAGCAAAGTTGACCCAGACAAGTAAAGCTAGTTTTCGGCTACGAGCCGACTACGGTTCGGAGCCGCGGACCTTCAGTAACAGTAATAAATCACAGCAATAGTACATTCATGTAGTTGTAAACAGCACGATAATATATTAAGTAATCCAAAGTATTCAGAATACGTTACTCTCATTGAGTAACGTAACGGAATACGTTACAGAATACATTTTGGGACATGTAATCTGTAATCTGTAATGGAATACATTTTAAAAGTAACCTTCCCAACACTGTCTGTTGTTAGCGTACATGTTTACATGTTACAGTTACAAAATAACCCTTAGCTTTTTTGCTAAAAAGTAACCTTCCCAACACTGGCAACTGTGAATGTAGATTAGAAGAGACTTGTTCAAGGAAGTGTTCATTTCTACTTTTCCGCTCTGTTTGCTAGCTGGACGGACCTGATTGTTGGAGCTCCTAACTTTTTTGACCGTAAAGCAGAGATTGGTGGAGCTGTTTATGTGTATCTAAACCCGTTTGGTCACTGGGATGATCAGGCTCGGCCCATCCGCCTCAACGGGACGTACGACTCCATGTTTGGGATGACAGTCAGCAACGTTGGAGATCTGGACCAGGACGGATATGGAGGTACAAGAAAAACTTTTTTATTGACTCAGAATGTTTTAATCTTAAAAGGTAACTTCTGCTGTTTGATTCGCTGAATGGAAAACCCAACGACTGCTTAGCGATGGTAAATATAAGTCACTGACTGGATGATGATGGTCATGTTTAATATGAGTATTCATCGGGATATAATAGATGTATAACAGAATATAAATATTAGAAAATAAGGGAAAACATAGAATACAATTAGTGTTCTTTAAATGGTTCCAGCAGTGAAACAGTTTAATGTGTTGAAAGTCTTCTTCTCTATATCTAACTGTGGTTTATGGTTTAAACCAGCGGTCCCCAACCCCCGGGCCTCGGACCGGTACCGGTCCGTGAGTCGTTTGGTACCGGGAGAGTTGAGGCTCAGGTGTGAAATGTATAGTTTTCAGGGTTTTCAGCGTTATTTTGTTATCATTTTTATCGTTAACCCGGTTTTCCTGGGTCTTTTCACGTGTGTTATGAATAAATCTTCTATTTTTCGGTACCGGTACTAGTTTTATTTTGTTGTATTTATCCGCGACACCTTAAAGGCCGGTCCGTGAAAATATTGTCGGGCATAAACCGGTCCGTGGCGCAAAAAAGGTTGGAGACCGCTGGTTTAAACCATTACAATAAGAAGGGTTGGAAACCAGTTTGTCTGACATCTATACAGACATTGCTGTGGGAGCACCGTTTGATGGAGATGGAAAAGTTTTTATCTATAGAGGCTCAAAATCTGGAATTGAGACTAA